>NC_040085.1:43937828-44240859 GCF_003369695.1 Bos indicus x Bos taurus
CCAGAGTTTACTCAAACTCATGTCCATTGAGTCTGTGATGCCATCCAACCATCTCATCTTCTGTCATCTGCTTCTCCTCCCACCTTCAATCTTTCCCAGCATCGGGGTCTTTTCAAATGAATCAGTTTAAAAGAATTGAGTTTGCTTGTTGAGCTATTTGGCACATAAATTAAAATCTTAAGCCTGGTCCTTTGGGGGTTATTTTCCTTTGTGTGGTATCAAAAGCCAAGCGGAAAGGTGATGGAAATATGTATTTTGAAATATTCTTTTGAAGTAAACTAGGCATGTTTTGGACAGTTGGAGATGTTAGTTTTATTGTGTGAAGCTATGTTAAGTATTTTAAGAACTGTCTTGTTGAAGATGGCTGAATTGTGTAGACAGAAAAATTATGTTGTCTTACAATCAGTTTAACATTTATCCTTGTTTATTGGCTACTTAGCTGGGGACTCTGGGGTACAGTGTTAGCAGAATTCACTTGGGGATTCTCGCCTGTGCACATTAGCAGAATAGATTGGACTGTGATTTGTAGTGCCAGCCTGATTTTACAGGGAGCATTTTCCACCCACCACGGCTTCGTGGTGATATTGGAATCTGTCTAGTCAGTGGAGGATCAGTAGCTTAAGGAGCTAATGAATATTCATTTCTTTTCCCTGGGTACAAAGTAAAATAACCAGTAATTAGTATAATATTTAATACTTCTATTCAAAATAAATAAATCTTTTGTGAAAAAAAACCCTAATTATTATAATGTAGCAAATTCTGCATATGTAACTGGAATGGGATGTGGTGTTTTGAAAATGCTTCTAAGCCCTCATTTACATGTTTTGAGATTAGTTAATTATTCCCCTTGTATGCATAAAACTCAACTCTAAATTTTTACCCGCATTTATTATTCATTTTCCTCTCTCCCAAGTTTAGCTGATTCTAATATTTAAATTTTACTTTATTTTTGGATACTGAAGATATTTGTATTTTGAAGTAATGCTTGGAAGGTGGGTTTGTTCTTGTCCTTTTCTTCTCTTGTCCCACAAAGAGGATGAAGGTGGCTTTCAGAAATTCCCAAGTGGTGTTTCTTATCTGATCCTAGGTTCACGTGACAAAATTTAACTATTCCAGCTTTTTTTAATGTATGTTTTTGAGCATGGAATATATGGTAGGCGCTGGACTAGGTGCTTTCACATATGTCATCATATTTTTATTCTACAACAATCCTATAAGATTGTTTTTCTACCATCATTCTATAGACAAGGCAATGAAGTTCAAAGTAGTTACTTCTGCTCATGCGAAGTTTAGAATTCTAAAGCATTCATCTGTTTGACTCCAAATCTAGTTTGCACTGCAGCTATGAGATTCTGAAGCTTCTTCTGCCCAATTGCTGAGGGAGAAAGGTTTGGTGGAGGTGATGATATGCTTATGTGCAAATAAAAATTCCCCAGGGTGTCATCATGGGGTTGGGTGCTCACAGGTGCCAACCTCTGCTGGGGGAGGTGGGGACAGCCCAGCCTCACTGTAGACAAATGCTTTTTGAACCTGTGATAAGCAAGGAAACTTCTCATCTACTTGCTGGAGGTTTCTCAGTGTTGCTGGTTAGTGCCTGCCAGACAGAATTAACGTTCTTGCCCGAGCACACACAGATGGATCTCTGTCAGATTCAGTGGCAATCTCTGCAGACCTGGGTAATTCCTAGTGCTGCCGATTCTATGGAAAAATGCAAATACTTCCATGCTGGGATTTTGTATGATGCCACCAGGGTGGGGATGAGGCAAGAGCTTCTAGTTCAGATTTTTTTTTTTTTTTGAGCGATTCCCAAGGCAACTAGAATAAAATTCAGACTTTGGACCATGGCCTTCAGGCCCCTGGTGGCCCAGCTACTGCCTACCCCTCTCAGCCTCTTGTTCCCATCTACCCTGTGCTCAGCATCCTCCTTTTTGTCCCTCTGACTGGCAACTTTGTTCCCGCCTCGAAGCCTTTGCATTTATTGTCCTCACTGCTTGGGGTGCTCTTCTTTCTGTCTCCACATGGCTGATTCTTCATCATCTTCAGGCTTTTGTTCAGACACCCCCTCCACACAGAGCCATCCCTGACATACCCACCTCCCTTCTCCCCTGCATCTCCCATCTGTATCTAAAGGAGCCTCTACCCATGACCCCCTCACAGCCCCACATCATCACATGACCCTGTTCACGTAACTTCAGAGTTTGCTTTCTGAAGTGATATTTATTTTCTTCTTTATTAACTGTTTCTCTGTCATCTTGTTACCCAGAGTAGTTTGCCACGTTGCAAGTACTTAGTAAATATATGGAAAATAAAAGGTTGAATGACTCAGTGAATGAATGAACATTAAATGTTTGAAATTACAAATGCTAGAGTTTGCAGGCATCTGCTAGCTAATCTGTCCCAACTTTACAACCAGTTTCTCTATTTGATTATTTCCAGTGAGAGAAAGCTCATTACCTGATAAAGCAGTGTCTCCAGTTTTTGTCTTGAGAGGCAGTTTGGGACTGTGGAAGTCAAGTCAAACTCACTTCGATTCAAATCCGGATCTGCTACAAACTAGATGTGGACCTTGGTTAGGCCATGTCCTGTTCCCTCATCTGAAAAGGGGGTGACATTACCTACTCAGACAAGCTATTATGAGAAGGAGATGCTGCCGGATGTGCAAAGTGTCCTGCATATTTATACACATGGTATAGAAAAGGTTAGCATGGCAAAGGGGACATGTAGATGTTAATTTGCTTTCTAGTTCTCTGTGCCAGTTAGTCCTGGATTAAGTATCACACACATATTCACATTTATAGTAAGTCGCCTACATACAAACCTTCAAGTTGTGAACTTTCATGTGTTTGCATATTCAGTCACATAAGTTAGTTCATGTGTCTAGCGGCATTGTTACGTGTGTGTGTCCTCTACAAGTGGTTGTGCTGGTGTGCACTTCACTGTGCATAACTGTATAGAGTACAGTAGTACAGTATCCTTATTTCAAGCCCAGGATGTCCGGAAGCATACCAGGAGTAGTGGTGTCGCTGGTACTGCTAAGAAGTGTCAGCTGTTGTACTGTACTACTTTACTTTTCAAGATTTAAAATGGTTTCTTTATTTTTGGTTTGTTTTTATGCATTGTTTGTAGAAAAAGTACTGAAAACCTAGTACAGTAGAGTACTAGAGAGCCAGTTGTGTTAGTTGGGTACATAAACAGGCTAACTTTGTTGGAGTTATGAACACACTCTCAGAATGTCTTCCCCATGAGGTGAGGAATCTCCTGTTTTACAGACAAGGATATTAAGTGATATTAAGGATATTAAGTCCAAGGTTCCCCTTCTAAGGAGTGGTCCAGTCCCTAGGTCATCAGGTTCTCTTTCTATCCCTCCAAAGTGCCACCTTCTTCTGCCCTCAACACCAAACAGCAGACAGGTTAATGAAATGGAAGGACACAAATCTCCTGACCAGTTTAACTCTCAGAATGGCAAAGGGCTTCCACTTCACTGCCCAGGGAAACATAGCCTGAGGGCTTGAGGACTTGTGCTGAGGAGATAAATGTGGGCAGAGGAGGAGGCGACAGCCTCCGGTGTCCCTGCTTGCCTCCCCCATCACCAAGGTGTTCAAAGCACCACAGCTTCTCCATCAGTTTATTTGGACTTTGACTCTGAAATGAATCAACTGACAGGCTGGTTATTAGGATAGCTTGTTATGTTTTTGATATTTTGTTTAGATATTTTAATTGCTTGATATTTTGTTTCAATGCAGCTTGCAGATTGCTCTTGGGCCCTGAGATGCTCCAGGTGTAGCTGGGTATCATGTGACCTAATTAGGAAGCGGTCCTTTGGGAGGCAGGAGGGCCCTGAAGAGCATGGTTTTAGCATCTTACTTGAACTCAAACATTTGTTCCATCATGTATCAACTGTGTGACTTTGGGTAAGTTGTTTTCTGCATTTTTAATTTTCACTTTCTGTATAATAGGAATAATTCCATCTACTTCACAAGGCTAATTTGGATAATTAAGTATGCCTGACATATGTCAGCTTGTGATAGCTGCTACAACCATCCCTTTCCTTCAGGTAGCATGATTCTCCAGGTGGGAAGTGATGGAAGTGGTTGGGAGTGACTGCGAGCTCTTACCGTGATCCCACTGTAGCAGTGCAGAGGCGCTTCTTGTTTCCTGCTTGTGTTTTGTCTCCTGAGTGTGATAAGTGAATCCTAGGACAATTCGTTTACTTCTGAATACTTAGATAGGGTGGAAGTAATGTGACTAATAAATTATCCTCTCTTCCTCAAGATCTCCCTGGTCATTATTCTGTAATCTAATTAGAATGCCAGATGCAGATCTATCCATCTTCCTCAAAAAGCAACGGCGAACTGGGGAAAATGCTTCCTGCAAACGAAGGATGGATTTTCCGTGGAGTGGTGGAGAGTCAAACTTAAAAACTTGAACTGATATCCAAAATCAGGGGCTTTGTTGTACTTTCCTCTCAAATATGCATGTCCAGGTACTTGCCGTTTTTAAACAGCCAATCAAGTATCTATGTTAGAAATCTCGCTAAGTTTTCCAGAGTATACTCTTGCGTATGTGGTTTTCCTCCCTTCAGTGTGATAGGAAAAACATCTGAAGTTCCTTGGGCTCCTCTCACCTCATCTCTCAAAATTTCTAGAGTTTAAAATCTAGTATGTGAGGCACATTTGTAGTCATTTACTGCATCTTTGGCTTTTGGGACATTTGTATGACTAACACATCCAGATGATGTAGTAGTCAAAATATCTACCAGGGTTTCCCTGGTGGTCCAGTGGTTAAGAATCTGCCTTGCGATGCAGGGGACACTGGTTCAATCCCTGGTCCAGGAAGATCCCCCATGCCACAGGGCAGCTAAGCCTTTGCCTCACAACTGCTGAGCCCGGGAGCCACAACTATTGAAGCCCACGCACCTAGAACCTGTGCTCGGCAACAAGAAAAGCCACTGCGATGAGAGGCCCACGTGCCTTAACTAGAGAGCAGCTTCGCTCTCTGCAACTAGAGAAAGCCCACTTGCAGTAAAGAAGGCTCAGCACAGCCAACAATTTAAAAAATGAAGTAAAATATTCTTTAAAAATCTACCAAATGGACCTAGATATTGCTAGGAAAAAAATCTATACTGATAGAGAATCTTCTGTCTCTGTTGAACCTCCAAAGGAAAGTCAGTAAGCCCTAATAGTCTATATGCTTCTCTCTATGGGGACTGTAGTCAGGTGGTATAATTTTAGGACCATCTCAAAATCGTTCTCTCCTGCATGAGTGCACGCTAAGTCACTTCAGTTGTGACTGACTCTTTGAGGCCCCGTGGACTGGAGCCTGCCAGGCTCCTCTGTCCATAGGATTTTCTAGGCAAGAATACTGGAGTGGGTTGCCATTTCCTTCTCCAGGGGACCTTCCTAACCCAGGGATCAAACGCACGTCTCTTATGTCTCCTGCATTGACAGGCAGGTTCTTTTACTACTAGTGCCACCTGGGAAGCCCCCTAGCTCTATTATATTCTTCAAAATTCCTGTATTTGAATATTGTTCCTTCTTACCCTTCCTCCCTCCCTCCTGTCTTCACTCTTTCCTTCCCCCTCCCTCCTTTTTTTCACATTGTTGAAAATCCAAAATGTAAAACTCATTACCTACCATTATTGTGATGTTATGTGCTTAGTCACTCAGTTGTGTCTGACTCTTTTTGACCCCATGGACTGTAGCCCACCAGGCTCCTCTGTCCACGGGAATTCTCCAGGCAAGAATACTGGAGTGGGTTGCCATGCACCCCCTCCAGGGGATTGTCCCAATCCAGGGATCAAACCCAGGTCTCCCACATTGCAGGCAGATTCTTTACTGTCTGAGCCACCAGGGAAGCCCAAGAATATCTGCCCTTATTACATCAACATAAAAAATAGACATTTTGAACATTTTTACCAATATTCAAAAACTGAAAACAGAGAGGGTATGATTTCTAAATATCCATGCATACTTTTATAGTGATGGCTCCTAGAAGAACAAGAACTTTAGAAATGCCAATCTAGACAAGATTCCTTTTCATTTCAGTCCCTCCTTTCCCTTCCCTTCCTTTCTTCCTCTACTCCTTCATGTGAATGGCTGTAGCTTGCTGAGAGTAGGGGTACTACCTTGCTCACCATTGTTTCTCTAGCAATTAGGACTCAAAGTAGGATCTCAACAAATTTTTGCAATAAAAGGATGAATGGACATTTATTGAATACCTAGTTCTTCAATTCTTAGACTTAAAATTATGTTTTCCAAACTCAGCTATTTCTGTAATGCCTTCCCAGTATTTGCCTGATCTGTGAACTATTTTTATTCTATTTATTTGACATATTTCTTTAAACTGACTTTTCTTTATACATAGCATCATCCAAAGCAGTAATAGAAAGAAAAATGTTAATTTTGTGTCTGTTCATAATTTTTTGTAATTCACATTACATTTGTACCTATTAAAATAAACATGCTTATATCACTTAAAATCATCTCTAGTGCCTCTATAAAATACAAATTTGGAGTAAGTTTAAAACATTATTAGTCACATCCACCATATATGAACCTCTAAAGTATAGGGGGCCCAGGACCGGATGTCCTGCCGAGGAAAGGCTGCAGGGTCAGGGCTGATGCTCAAGGGAGCAGGTTACCCACTCATCCCGGAGGGTCCGTGCGTACACGGGAAACACTCCCACTGGTGCTTCCGGCTCTTTGCGACTTCGGTTGGGTCAGTTGTTTGCTGAGCCTTTTCTTCCTCAAATCTACTATGAAAGCAGCAACCACAACTATACCACCTTAGGGCTTGGAAAGCCCTGAAAAAGTATAAAGGACCAATTACATCCAGGAATCACTGTGTGGCAATGCACAGTAAATATTTTAAAATTTGTACTATCGTGAGTTTGGTAAGCAATCAATATGAAGTTGAATGCCCCCAACAAAAAGAGGGCAAGGAAACTGGCTAGAGAGGTATTTCATTCATTTACTCAGTTGTTCAGTAAATAACTATGCTGTAGCCTCAGAACTAGGTGTTGAGAATATTGCAGCAAAAAGACATAGTCCTTCCTCTTGTTGACTAGTGGGAGAGACAGTTAAACACACAGTTACCCATGTAATTGTTTGATTACAGCATGAGAGATGCCACGGTGAGAAACACGAAGTACAATAACAGTACCACAGGGACCAGCTAATCTGAGGAGTCAGGAAGGACATTCTTGTAGAAGTGACCTGTAAGCCAAGACCTAAAACATCCATAGAAGTGAAGCAAATATATACAGAAGCACTGAAAACTCACTCTCCAAACTTGCATGAGACGACTTTCCTCCTCCTTACTGCTTGCTCTGTCACCAGCCAACTAGAGTTGACATTCTGCTGGGTGTGTCTTCTCACTCCCCGGACTGTCAGTGGAGCATGGTGGGTGCCACTGTCTTACCAAAGGACCTGAAAATGTCACTTGAGAAAAGACCATAAAACCCAGAGAGTTTCATGCTACAAAGCACTAATAAGACTATGTCTCCACTCCCAATTTAAAGGAACTAACTTAAAAATTCAGTGTTTCTACTTCTTTTGGCAATTCCATTTGCCAAAGAAAAGGACAGATGTGATAGACATAGATTCAGAGTTTGGAAATGGGAAAGGTCAGAGTGGGAAATCTGTACAATGGCAGACATGTTAATGGTAACATAAATATCACTACTGAGACCCCAAGGCCCTGAGTCCTTAGGGGGTGTTCCTTGACAGGCCAGTTTAGAGATGGGGCTACTGGCAAGCGTCAACAAAGACAAGAGTTGTTCTACCATTGTAGCCAGCCTCCCCACTGATTATGATCCCCAGAATACTTCAGTGGGTTCGTTTTTCTTTAAATTGATTTTTTTCTTTCTTTCTTTTTTTTTAAAAACAGGAATATGTTTATTGTAGATAAAAATAGCAAATACAGACTGGTAAAAGTGAAATAAAAATTAGCCACTACTTCACTACCCAGGTAATATCAATAGCTATAAACATTTTGTGATGTGTGTGTGTGTGTGTGTGTGTGTATTTGTCGTATTTTTTTTAATATTTAGTTTTACTTATTTAGCTACACTGGCTCTTACTTGCAGCACATGGGATTTTTAATCTTCATTGCAGCACACAGGATCTTTAGTTGCCGCATGTGGAATCTAGTTCCCTGACCAGAGGTGGAACCCAGGCCCCCTGCACGGGAGCATGGAGTCTCAGCCACTGGACTGCCAAAGAAGTGCCTGACTTGAGGTCCTATTGATATCACTCTGTTAGTTATCTGTCCTTTACAGTTGTTTCCTTTTTAAAATGTTCAATGAATTACTTTTAGAGTAAACCTTACACCTTTTGTAAAGCCAAGTCTCCCCCCAAAAAATCATTTGAGAAGAGTATTCCTTCTAGTAATCCACAATTCACACTCCATTAAGCTTAGGGATAAACAATAGGGTACGTATCACAGTGCCACACAAACAGCTGCTTATGTGGTGGCTTGGGGACTGCTGGGGCTGGGAAGCAATTATGGACATTTGCACAGGAAGGAATCACTTGGGCTTTTTTCCTCTGTCTCTTTTCACTTTTCAAAATCACACTAGTAGTGATTGCTATTAGTAGTGACTGCTGCGTTATTGTGGAAGTACCCACTGTGATTAAAGCAGAAGAGGAATGGCCCGTTGGTAAGCATGTCCAGTTTGACATACTACAGGGAGAACAGACTAACAGTCTTGCCAAGGTACCCAATTAGAGTTGAACTTGGTTTGAGGTCCCCTTAAAAAAAAAAAAAGATTTATGCTGGGAAATTTTCTGCTTTCATCATATTGAATTGTGCGGTGGCTCAGCTGTGTCCAGCTCTTTTCGACCCCATGGACTGTAGTCTGCCAAGCTTCTCTGTCCATGGGATTTTCCAGGCAAGAATACTGAAGTGGGTTGCCATTTCCTCCTCCAGGGGATCTTCCTGACCCAAGGATTGAAACTGCAACTCCTGCGCCTCCTGCACTGCAGGCAGGTTCTTTACCGTTGAGCCACCTAACCTTTGTTCAAAATGTCTATTGAGATTTCAATACCTAAATGACTTGTGAAAGGGAGTTACGATTATCTGGTCTCTCCAAAACAGAAACAACTAAAAGCAGTCCAAGCACATAATGCATTTGTTTGCCTATAATCATGCTGACTAATGTCTTTCGGGTACTTACTATGTGCTGACATTATCTTACTTATCATCTCATTTCATTCCAACAAGGACAGGTGCTATCAGCTCGATATTGCAGAAAGGGAAACGGAGTCAAGGAAGAGATCCCCTGCCCACCAGGTCTGGTTAGACTTCCAAGTTCATATCCTCAACCCAAAACTCTATTGCTTTCCCCAAGTTCCTTTGTTTTGCACTTATGACATTCCTGCAAGAGCCTGTGCTCTCTTGCGACATGAGAGAGATGAACTTGGCTCTCTGAAGTGCTCCTTAGTCAGCTGGAGAAGCTTTGCAGAACATGCTGCTAATGGGCCTACTCTTGGGGGCTCATTTTTTTTCTGGGTTCCTAATGCCAGGACAGCAGGAGAGATTTCACTTAGACCATCAACTTGGAGTGGAAACAAACCTGTCTAAAGTTGTGGTCCTCAGAGATGATACAAAACATGATTTAATAGAAGCTATAGTTTCGCTTTCACTTGAGGGTGAGGCGTCTTCAAGGAGAGGAAAAAACATTCGGGTTCAGCTTGTTCCGGCTCGGCTGTCTGGCTTGTGTCAAGCTCTTGACTTCCCTGAGGCTTGATTTCTTCATATATTAAGTAACAGGATTGAGCCAGATAATCCCCAGCGTGTCTCAGCTCCGAGTGTGAGATGGGTCTGGCTGTGCTGTGACTGCAAAGTTATAGAAAGAGGGCAGCCTCTGCTCAACTTCCTCTCCCTGCTTCTCCCCCAACCCCTTGTATTAGGGAACAACATGCCTTTGGAGAGTCAGGGTACAGACAGATTTGTCCTTTAGAGAGAAGCATCACAAACTCAACAGCTATACAGGTCAGACAGGGTATGTGTTTTAAAAAAAAAAAAAAAACAACAGAAGGCAGGGCCCAGTGTATGCTCAGTACCATTTCCCTGAAAACATCTTTTGCTCTTAATCTATCCTCTGTCTGATTTTCCTAATTTTGATAAAGACAGCAGTATGGAGAAGTACTTCCCTATTAGAAAAACACCTGAGCAGGTGCCCTGTATAACCAACACAGACCGTGATGGTGAGTTGGATTGGTCATGGGCTACCAGTTTGCTTTTTCTCTGCTCTTGTGAACATACATCCTAGTGTTGACATAGCATCAGGCAAAAGGAGGGGAAGGGGAAAATGGAGCCAAAGATAACTCAGGAGTACCCTACGCGGCTTTTGATGTCTTTCATTTTCTGGAAGCAGACATGTTTTCCTAGCTGGCACATCAATTCAGTTCAGTCACTCAGTCGTGTCCAACTCTTTGCGACCCCATGAATCGCAGCACCCCAGGCCTCCCTATTCATCACCAACTCCCGGAGTTCACTCAGACTCACGTCCATCTAGTTGGTGATGCCATCCAGCCATCTCATCCTCAAACTTACTGTGCTCTCAAACAACAGTTGTGGCACAAGGAAAGAAATAGATTGATAGCTATCTAATAGACAAGAAAGGCTAAGTCCTGTGTCGATTGACAGGTAGCCAGTTGGAGGCAAAACTGGGGCGAACACCTGGGTCTACCCATTCCAAAGACAGTGCTCCTTCCACAATCTTCTTTCTGTTTTCTCTCATGCATAGTTTAGCTCCTTAAACTCATACAGTGATGAATCAAAGGTTTCCTCAATATTTTCTCATGTTCAAATTTGTAGTCTCTTCTTGCAGTTTACGGTATTCTGGCACTGAGCAGGTACGGTATGATCACTGCAGCCACACAGACAGATGACTCCTTTTCTGTGGGTAAAACTGGAGGTTAGAATAGGTAGAAGAGGGACTTGCCTGGTGGTCCAGTGGCTAAGACCCTGCTTGCCAGTGTAGGGGACACGGATTCCATCCCTGGTCCGGGAGGCTTCCACGTGCAATGGAGTAACTGAACCCTTGTACCGCAACTACTGAAGCCCACGTGCTCTAGAGCCCTTGCTAGGAAACAGTAGCCCCCTGCTTGCTGCAACCAGAGAAAGCCTGCACGCAGCAACATAAATCCAATGCAGGAAAAAAAATTGCCATTTTTTTTTTTGTTTTAAATGAATAGATAGGAAGAAAGAGCTGTCTCTCCGTACCCTGTTTCCAAATGTTAAATAGCTGAATTCTTTGGGGTCAGCAGAATGTTAAGCAGAAGCCAATTGCTTGTCCTCTCTGTGGCACCCTCTTAGAATTACTATTCAGATGTGATGGAGAGTACTTTAACTAAGGGTCGCATGCTTCTCCTCAGACTTAGCACCAGCAGAAAGCTAAAGTCTGCTGTAGCCCCGGGATTTACTAACCTCGGTTGTCCTTGGCATCCTCCCCTTTTGGTTTTTGTTGATGAAACATCATGAGGAAAAACAGTTCCGATGCAGTGTTTGAGGACGCATCTTAAACATTTTTGGACTCTTCAGTGGCTTCTAACCTGTTTATTCAGGACATTGTACTGTGCAAGTACGTGTGATTTAATGGTGTTCAAGAATAGTTATTTCTGCTGAGAATTAAATCAATATTCTAAAATTCTTAAAAAATAGCTGTTTGGGAAATTTTTCTTTTGTATCGTTCATATCCTAATTAGGTAAAATTGAGGAACATTGAGAAATGAAAGAATTCCAGGCTTTTGCTGACTGGGTTTCTATCTATCTCTCTGTCTAATCTGACTGCCTGTTTATCAACCAGTCATTTTTCTGTCTTATTATGAACATTTTCAAGTAAATGAATGTCCTAATAAATAAATACCCATGTACAGGTAGTTCCAGTGGCTAGGACTGCAGTCTCCCTGCTGAGGGCCCGGCTTTGATCCCTGGTAGGCAAACTAAGATCCCACAAGCAGCATAGCCAAAAACAAAACAAAACACAAACAAAAAATACCATTTTCCTAGATTTAATAGTTATTAACATGTTACCACTAATGCTCCACCAAGGTCTTTGTGCTGGAGTATTTTAAAGAAAATTGCCAGTGTCATGACTTTTACCCCTAAAAATTTTGGTATGTGTCTCTGGAAGATAAGGACAAACCACTTCCTGTGTAACCACAATTCCGTTATCTCACCTGATGTAATCGTCAGAGACTCCTCTGTGTCATCCAGTAGCCAGTCCCTGTTCAATTTCTGAGTTGTTTTCAAAATGTGTTTTGTAGTTGGTTTATTCAAACAAGGATCCAACTAAGAACCACACATTATATTTGGTTGCTATGTTTCTTAAGGTTTTTAAAATGTAGTACTAAATTATACATGAGAAAGCAAAAAGTAGAGCATTGCATAAGAAGGTTAGGAACAGATAGATCAAGTTTTAGTCCCAGCTTGGCTGCTAACCAGCTACCTGTCCTTGAGCAAAGCAGTTAGCTCTTGGAGCCTGTTTGATCTCATCTGTAGACTCCATTGGCTGACTTATGCTTTCATTTAACAGATATATCCTGAGTGCCTAATATGGCCTGTTCCTTGCAATGGGCACTGTTCTTGAAAGAGTCAGCTTCCAGAAAATGATAGAATTCTAGTCTTATTGAACTAGATGCTGGGCAAAGAGGGCCACATTCACAACCGCAGATTCTTCCAGTAACACCTACTAGATAAGTCCTGAAAGTCTTAGTGAATAATCAAGAGCAAACTGCAGAGTGAGCAGATTTGCCTCCTGATTCTAATCAGGATTAGAATCAGAATTCTAATCCTGATTCTTGTGGATTATCTATGCTAGGATCCATCTCTTTGTCTCCTCTCCATTTTCATGACATTGATTAATTGAGGATACAAGACTAGTGTCCTGAGGACTGTATCATAATTCTTGAATTGTCTGAATTTTTTTCCTCTTGTGATGACATTTATCTTGTTTTCTCCTCCCTGTATTTCCTGTATCTAAAGGCAGTGATTTGAGTGAGGTGTTTTTGATGAGAATATTTTATAGGTGGTGCTGTGTACTTTATATTGCAAGAAGTACGTAACATCTGACTGTCATACTTTTGTCATGCTAAGGATCATGAGCTTGTATCACATACTCTGATGCCCTGCTTGTTTTGTCTTGTCACTTGTGAGGAATCTGGTGTGTCGGGGAGAGGGGATAGTACTTTGAACTGTGTGAACCTAATTCCTTATCTTCTACTGTCCACAGAGGATCCCTGGTTGACTCTAATATTTCTTTAGGGATTGCAGAATGCTGAGTTTTCTAATTTTATCATTTCTTCTACATTTCCTAACCAGTATTTACCCATAGAGAAGACCTTACCTTGTCAACTGGTATTTGATATATACTCGAAATATAGTTATTTACAGTTTTCTCAGTAAGTAGTTGGTATAATAGCCTACTCCAATGATAATAAATGAGAGTCTATTTGCTTACTTTCTCTTTTTGACTACTATAATAGAGTTGTGGAATTTTAGGTAGTCCTTGTGTTTCAATTCATTACAGTCAGCTCTTCATTATGATGCTTAAATTCCCAGTTTTGGGGGGGGGTCCCTTTGTTGGGTCAGTATTTAAAGATGAAAAATGATGAAAGACATCCTCAGCAGAAAACACATCTGAAAACTTGGCTGTGTCTCTTATTGGACTAGATGCTGGGCAAAGAGGGCCACATTCACAGCCGCAGATTCTTCCAGTAACACCTACTAGATAAGTCCTGAAAGTCTTAGTGAATAATCAAGAGCAAACTGCAGAGCAAGCAGATTTGCCTTTGAATGTGCTTTCCTTCATCAGGCACTTGGGGCAAAGTGAGTCAGCCCTGGCCCACCACCCGAGGATACAGTCAGGTAGCAAGTTCAGCAGGTAGCAGTGACTCAAATCTACAAAAAGGTAAATCAATCCCGGCATGTGGGGTGGGTTTCAGTTTTTCTGTTTGTTTTGTCTCAGCTGTTCTCCTAACTGTAGTTAGACTAGCCAAATCAAAATGATCTCAGCGTTTGAGGTATAGGAGTTGGCGTGGAGTGGGGCAGAGGTGAAGGGGAGTTGAGAAAAACAGATGTTGGGGAAAGGATGCTGTGTTCTTACCTCGGTCCTTACCGGCTGTGTGGTTGAGGGTAGTCAGCTAGCTTTCATCACAACATGGACCTAAGACCTGCTCTGCCCAGGCCCAGTGGCCCCATAACAGAGGCATAAACATTAGACTAATTGGAAGATGAATTATTGTTGGATAACAATCAAGAGGAAGATACTGGCCACTTGTCCTGTATCATAATTCTGTCTGATGTTTTCTCCTTGTAGTAGTGTGTATTTTGTCCTTCTACCTCTTGTATGTTTTAAAGCCTTCACTGTAGACGTGAAAGCTTGGTTAAATTCTGGTGAAGCATGTTTGACAAGAACATTTTGGAGGCCTAATTACCTCTCAGGGTAATAATAGTAGGTATCATTTATTCAGACTTAACCCATGTAACTCCAGTAACCTCTATGATGTAGGTGCTGTTGTTATTCCCATTTTCCAGATGAGGAAACTGAGAAAGGAAAATAGGAAACAGAGAAGTTAAGTAACTTGCCCAAGATCACACAGCTAATAAATGACAGATGGACACAGGATTTGAACATGAGTTTTCAAGCTTCAAAGTCAGGGCTCTGAATTACTGTACTATGAATGAATACTTTTGGGGGAAATTCATAATAAATGTGTACATCATTTGATGTCCATAGCACAAATCTGAATTTTTTATCTGGGCTTCAAAGGAACAAAATAATGTAGGAGTTTGTGCTTCAGCCAACAAGATGCCTGAAACAAAATTTCTATCCCAAGACAGAGACTGTCCATATCTTTTTATTCCCTCTATAGTTCAGGAGTCCTCAGATCATCAGGATCTGATGCCTGATGATCTGAGGCAGGGCTGATGTAGTAATAATAGAGATAAAGTGTACAATAAATGTAATGCACTTGAATAATAACAAAATCATCCACCGCAGCCTGGCCCATGGAAAATTTGTTTTCCCCGAAACTGGTCCCTGATGCCAAAAAGGTTTGGAAACTGCTGTTCCCTTCCCACTAGTTTCTTTCTCTAGTGGGTACCTAGAGGGACTTGCGGAGAAGGCAATGGCACCCCACTCCAGTACTCTTGCCTGGAAAATCCCATGGACGGAGGAGCCTGGTGAGCTACAGTCCATGGGGTCACTAAGAGTCGAGCACAACTGAGTGACTTCACTTTCACTTTTCACTTTCATGCATTGGAGAAGGAAATGGCAACCCACTCCAGTGTTCTTGCCTGGAAAATCCCAGGGACGGGGGGAGCCTAGTGGGCTGCCGTCTATGGGGTAGCACAGAGTTGGACACGACTGAAGCGACGTAGCAGCAGCAGCAGCAGCAGAGGGACTTGACCACCTGCCTAGAAAAGCAAAGTGGATGTTTTCTGTCATTTCACCATATGGTAATTCAAAAGACTCAAATATATACTTCAAACAGCTCGGTCTGCGCCTTATAGATAAGAGCATCCCATTTGGAGCAATACACCCAATGGTCCCATGCACAAGCTCTGCACAGAAGGTTTGGAGTAGAAAAGGGCTCTGCAGCTTGTGTTGTATGTTAGGAGAACTTCTCCACAGTAGTGTTAAGTGTGGGAACTTGAGAACAAGGCTGCCTGTATTTGCGATGCATACAAAGCTTGGCGCATGGTAATCACTCAATAAAGGCCAGCTATTGTTACTGGGATGAATGGCTTTCTTAGCTCAAAAGTGGGTTATGAAGAGTATCTTCGGACTCTTCTCTGGAGATTAAGACCAAGAAACGTTAGGCCAGAGATTCTCAAAGAGGGTCCCAATACCACCTGCTGGGTACAACGTATTGCAGGCAAGATTGGGGTATTCATAACAATGATGAGGAATTCTCTTCCCTCAATCCCACACACCTGCTACACCTGTGTCTTTGCTGTTAATCCCCACTCCCCCTACCAAACAGCCAGTGTCTTTGAAGCACCACTTCCTGTAGATACTTCCTGCTGTGCTGCTCAGTGACTTGAAAAGAAGTTTTGAGTCCCAGTAACCAGACTGGAATCCCAGTCTCCCTACAGAGTCTCTGTGTGGCTTTGGGCAACTTACCCATCTTTTCTGAGCTTTCTCTTCCCACATCCACGAAAGAGAAATACCCATCTCAGGGGTCATTGTGAACCCTTAAAACTAATCAAATATGAAGCATAGTGCCTGGACCACCAGAGTCTCTATCCTTGGATTGTGCCAAGACCACCGGGGCATCTAAGAGGTACCTGGGAACAGAGAAGTCATTTTCAGTGCTATTTTTATCAGGCAGAACTGCCATCTTAAAAGAGTGAATTTTTTGGTCTACGTTTTTCTCAATCTACTCAGCATTCCCTCCACCCAACATCTTAAATAGAAATAAGATAATGTGAGAATTGCCAGTTACCTGAACCATTTCATTCCAATAAAGATACAGTTCTTTCTTAAAGAGTAAAATGTTTATCTTTTTAATCTTTAAACTTGTAAGGTTGGATTTTTAAAAAGTGCTCCGTTTAGCATCTTTTTTTTTTTTTTTTTTAAACCTACACTAGTGCAATCTAGAGTAGTCAGATTCATAGAGCCAGAAAGTAGAAGGGTGACTGTCAGGGGCTGTAGGGAGGGGGAATGGGGCATTAACCTTTAATGGGTGCAGAGTTTCTGTTTCACAAGATGAAAAGAGTTCTGCAGGTGGATATTGATCATCACACACCAATGTGTGTGAAAGCCACTTAACTGGGCATTCTTAAGTGAACAGTTAGAAGAGTACACTTTCTGTTATGTGTGTTTTGCTACAATTTCAATAGATAGCAAATTTCACGTTCAGAACGCAAGAGAGCACAGTCTTCGTCTGTTTAAGCCTCTGAATCCTGACAGGGAGACTCCGTGCAGGCACATCTGATGTCCTGTCCTAGATCCTCAAAGCGAGGGAGTTGCGACCGCTTTTCAGGCGCCTCGTCCCTGTGTGTGGTCCTCAGCTGTGGCAAGTCTTAGGCCGATCCTGAGACCTGGACACTTCTGTTTCATTTCTAAACCCAAGCCCCCTGAAAATAAGGAACCTCTTTTGTTGAGGACTATGCTAAAATCAGGTTGGGGAACATCTTCAGGAAAATAGCTCCATAAATTGTGTGTAGATACAAAACTAACAGGCACGTGAAAGATTTGTATTTTGAAAACAAAACCCCAGTGGGAGCCTCTCAGCAGAAAACGAAAAGGTCTTCTTAACATTCAATTGAACTATGAGAGCCATTTTTGCTGTGGCAAGCACTAATGCAGGTACTGCCGCTGCCACGGTCCCAGATTGCAGCGCAGCAAATTAGCATGGTTTTAACTTGCCTGCAAATATCAAGCTGGCTGCTCGTCATTATGCAGAAAGGGCCAGGGGTGGGAGGGGGACCGGCACCTAGCGGCAAAGCACATTATAATTGTTTAAGCAGGCCCCGCAAGTCATGCATTTCAATTATTTGTTCAAAGCAGCCTGCAATTAGGAGTTGCAAACAAGGCTTTTGAATGCAAAGTCAGACAATTAAAATGTTTCATGAGAGCATTAGAGAAAGAAGTTCTGAATTAACACTTTGAATACACAAGGCCTCTTTTTTCTTGTCTCTAGTCTCTTTCAAACTGGGGGAAAAAAAGAGAGAGAGTGAAAGGGGAAAGAGGTGTTTTGGACTGTGTTGGAGGTGATTTTGGTGTTTACTTATTTGCATCAAATGCCTGACTAATCCAGAGAAAATTGAACTATCCTTACCAGCCCCTTGTACATTTCAATGTCTTGTTACTTGCCGGATCCTGGTCCCAGCATAATGGCCCAGGTGCCAAAACCCCTCTCCTAGGGGGGTCGTAAATCACTTTAAGCATCTCCCCTCCCTCTTCCCTCACTACTCCCCACTCTGTCCTTTGAAGACGCGGGTCTATTTGAACCAGTGATTTGTGACTTTCCAGTATTTAGGGCACAACCCCGAGCTGGTTGCACGGACACACAGGATGGAAGGAACGAGGGCACTGGACAGTGTGAGGATCAGAGGGGAGAGCCTGTGTGTTCTGGGGTTGCTGGTGAGCAGAAGCTGGCAGCTCTGGAGGAAACGTGAAAAATACCCTAACCTGCCTTACGTCTTTGAAGGAGAACCAGCTGTGAAACCACTTCCCCTAGTGTACCCCACCCCATCCACACAGTCCCTTCCCCAACTCTCAAATACCATACTGATAGTTAAATTCTAGTTTATGATTTATTTTACTTTGGGACATCCTTAACTTTTTCTTTTAATCAGAGAGCACAGTTTTAGGAGAGAATGATACAGCAGACATAGGGAAAAAAGTGAATGTTCCTCCTTCAACATTTTTTCCCTTAAGGTAGATTTCTGAAAAGCATTATTTGTGCAAGGAATCGACCATTAATATAAAGTGATTGCACCCCAAAACACTTTATATTATTATTCAACATGTAAGATTAACCAGAAAAATCCAGACAGTTTAAAGTGAAATTGCCAGCACATCAGTTAAATGTGTGTACGTGTGTGTGTGCGAGTACGTGCCTAATTTGAGAGTATGGTGGGGGTAGTAGCCTTAATTTATTATTTCTTGACTGTAGCTGATTATTAAACATCATTTAAATAAGCCTATATATTCTCCTTTATAAAGAAAAATCTTCTTTAAGATATGTAGTTCAGTTAGAAGAAAGTTTCTTTTTTTTTTTTAAACCAGCATGGATATTTTTAATATTTATGTAGTTCTTTTCAAATTAGTTTGCCTCCAAGCAATCTTTGAGGATTCAGGGCACTGTTAAAATGCCAGGTATATGCTAGGCTTGATGACCCTTTATATGATCACTGCATTCTATTCATTGGAAATTTTTATGCTTTTCCATGAGAAATATTTCCATTTTATCAGATGTAAAAATAATTTTTTTCCAATTATGCCATGACAAACTGAGGATGCTGACATGATAAGGTTTAGAAATCATGTCATATTAAAGCTTGAGATCTATACATAGTAGGCACATTTTAGAATTTTTGAGTTTTTTTTAAAACAGGTCTGATACTTTAAATTATTTTTTGAAATGCTCAAAGTAGTCACTTGAAGCATTTTAGATTGAATGGATTTTTGCCAATTTGTTTTTGAAAATAATAAATGCCATTTTTAAAAGGACTTTTATTTTAATGTCAAAATAGCTCCAGATTCTTTACCACAGGCTGTCTCAGGTAATTTACAATAGAAAGAGATGGGGGAGGGGGCAGCTGTGGGGAAGCCCTGCATAAAACCACACTTCCTTGCAACCTGATTCTCCTTCCAAGATGCCCTAAACAGCCTCTGCCTGATAGGAAACTTGAATCTGAAGATGAAACCCCTGAAATCAACAATAGTCAGGTTGTATGATAAACTATTAGAAAACAACAAGTAATAAATTATATCCAACTTGATTATTTCTATTATTGTTTCACAGCTTTTGGGTCTGCTGTTTATCTACTCATTAGTTTTATGAGTGTTAGTTCTGCAACTTGCACTTTTTCTCCAAAGAGGTAATTCAGTCAGAGAGTGTGCCGATAAATTGTACCAACATCACCGGAGATAAACTCTGCACAACATGAAAACCGGCTTTCGGGCCACCTTAATTTGACTCAGGGAGGGAAAAATAGAAAAGAAATACCCCAAAAAACATTTGGCCACTGTCTCAAATAGATATTCTTCCTGGGGGTGAATGAAAAAGAAAAAGCACTTGCTTTTTAAGAGAAAAATTTCTTTTTTAATAAGAAAGAGAGAAAAAAGACCTTGCAAGCCCCACTTTCCGAGATCTTGGTTGAAACGGATCTGACAAGTAAGCTGAAAGATGCAGTGGAAGCCAAGGGGAAGCAACTCCGCTATCCTTGTCTTATTCCCATTTACACTGAACATTTCACTCCAGCCCGGTTCACGATCAAGAGGTAGTGGGAATCTTGCCATTAAAATGCCACCATCTCTGGAACCCAGGGCTGGAAGCCAACCAAACCCTTTGGATATCCCAGTAGGAGGCAGAGAGAAGTTTCTGCTGAAGGACACCAGTACAAATGCCTTTTATGCAAGGAGAGAGACATGGGAATACTTCAAATTATCTACCTTCAAAAGCCAAGTGTTTGAGTCAGTACCCGAGAATAGATTCCTGGGTCTGTGAAATGGAAAAACAAAGGTGTTCAGGGCTGGGGAACTGGACGAAAGCTTTTCCCAGCTGTAGAATTCAAGGATGATGAAAGGGAGACACAACAGAATATAAAACCAATTGTGCACTGGAGGGTGGAAAATACAGATTTGAAAGCTAAGTGTCTGGAACAAGAGAAATATGACTCACTGGAATTTACAAGTTACTATAGGAAACAAAGATAAAGAGATCATGAGGGGAGGAGTAACGCTCCTAGTAAAGTGGCGTTTGTTAACTGCAAAACTAGCGGGTGCCACAGACTTCATCAACTCAGGAGAGGGGCGGTAATTGTGGAAGACAGTATCAGATAATAACATTCATGGAGTGTCCAATACAAGGACAGAATTGGGTGTTTGGCAATTATGTCAAATGGTAACACAACTTTTTCTTCCCCATCGAAATGGTAAATCAGAGAAAATTAGGTCTGGAAGGTATTTAGTTTCTAGAAGGGGAGACAGTAACGCTTGGATTGCTAGAGGGCAGTAATGGTGTTCCAGCCTCAAGGAAACTGCTTTTCTCTGCTCCAGATAGCATGTTTCTCTTATATTAAGGTGGAAAACACATGTGACTTTTGGAACTTTTATGTGTGGATATATTATAAAATGTAATACATGTGAGGAAAAGTATATAAACCCCTGTATAACCTTTACAGTTGTATCCATCCCAGCCACAAATTCCTTCTTCCTCCAGAGGTACTGTCTAAACTTTTCATTGTAACAGTTCTGCTTTCCTTATACTCTTACTACCTATGTATATTCCCTTAGCCGTAGAGTTCAGTTTTGTCTGTTTTGAACTGCATATATAGATGTAGATAGAAATGAAACCACATTTTAAGTATCTTTGGGGTCTGGATTCTTTTCTTCAACATCATGTTTTATTGGAGTCATTCACATTTTGGTGTATGGGTGTAGTTCGTTCATTTCCATTGCCAGATCACATCCCATTGTATGAATGGTTTGTGGCAGGGGCCAACAATGAGTTACTGCTCTTGCTTTCTCTTGGGTGCCTCTTCGTCCCTGAGAACATCTGGACTACAGGTCCTCCTTCCAGTGAAGTGTGGACATGGGTTCTGGCCTGGTTCCTAGGAACCTCCAACATACAATCCTCCCTGGTCCTTCCTCTCTCTCTAGACCGGAGATGATTGTGGGTGGACTTAGAAGCCATTTGTGGAAGATGATAGAGTCTTGAGGCGGAGAAACCCTGGATTCCTGGATCACCAATAGGAGGAAAGCTGCTTAAGAAAGCCCCTGAATAGGACCACCCTCATTGGGTTATTATGGGAGAAAGAAGTAAACTTTCAGTGTATCAGGCCCCTGAGACTTCACTGGTTGTTATAACAGGAAACACCTTAATTAATATAGAATTATTTCTGTTTTTGGCAATTATAAACAACGCTGCTGTGAACAGTCTTGAATGCCTATCTTGGTATACATAGTCTGCATTTCTGCAGGGTCCATACTTGGGAACAGAGTTGCTGGATCAAAGACTGTTCTTATGTCCAACTTTATGAGATAATGCCAGAATAATTCCAAAATGTGCGTTCTCATCAGCAGTGTTTCAGAGTTCCTGTGTGCCACATCCTTGGTATGATCAATATTTTTACCTTCTGCCAAACTGAAGAGAATATAGTAGTTTCTCACCATAGTATAAAATTGCATTTCCTTGATAACTGAGATGGCTCATTTTTTCACGTGTTTGTTGGCCATTTGCTTTCCTCTTATCTGAGGTTCCTGTCCTTGTTTCTGCCACATTTTCTCTGGGGGTGCCTTTTTTTCCTGTGATATGTAGGATTTCCTTATATATTCTGGATTCTAGATCTTCATTGGTTGTATATGTTACCAATTATCTTTACCCATTCTATGGCAAAACCTATCTTTTCAGGGTTTTTCAATGCTGCCTTTACTAAATACCATTTTAATACTGTGAAATTTGTTTTCCTTTATGGTTAATATTTTTTAGGTGTCTTGATTAAGAAATCCTTCTCTACCTTGAGGTCCTAAATGCATTCTCCTATCTCATAAAATCTTTAAGAGGTTTTTTTTTTTTAATCCATTTATAATTATTATCTGCATATTATATGCGATGGGAGTCCAGTTTCTGTTTTTCCCATATGGATATCCAGTTATTCCAGTATCATTAATTGAAAAGCATGTCCTTTTCCTGCTACACTGTTGTGCTACCTCTGTCATATATCACATGTTCTTAGGGCCTATTTTGGTGCTTTCTAATTGTTCCAGTTGTCTATTTGTTTTTCTCTGTACCATTTCAACAATATTTTGTTTATTATAGCTTTACAGTGTATTAGTGCCTAATATAGCAAGGCATCCCAGGAATTCTTTTTCAAAAATCTTGGATTTTTAAATTTTTTCCTCTGCATATTTTTTCTTTTCTTTCTCTCTCTCTCTTTTATTTTTTTTGCTACACTGCCTGGCTTGCAGGATCTCAGCACCCCAACCAGGAATTGAACTTGAGCTACCATAGTAAAAGCACTGAGTCCTAATCATTAGGCCACCAGGGAGCTCCCTTAAGCCCTTTGCATTTCCATACAAATTTTACAGTCTTCTTGACTTATAATAATCTCAATAAAACAGAGTAAGCTGTTGAGATTGAATTGGGATATCATTAAACCTGTAAGTAAATTTAGAACTGACAAAATTACTGAAGCTTCCAACCCATGAATATGGCATATTCCTTTAAATATTTAGATCTTCATTAATGTCTCTCAATTGATTTTTATATATTGATTTTGTATCTAGAAATTTCCAAATTTTATGTCAATTCTAATAATTTATTAGAATATTTAATTGCTGTAGATTATTGCTGTTAGTTTTTTCCTATTTACACAGTTGAATTACTCTCAAACAGTGAGCTTTATTTCTTCTTTTCCAATCCTTTTAACTTTTCTTCTTGTTTTATTCCCTGGGGCCTCCAGTAATAGGCTTAATAGAAGTGGTCATAACAAGCACCCTCAATTATTTCTGAATGTCAAAGGGAAAGATTTTAATGTCTTACCATTAAATATGACATTTGCTCTAGGATTTTTATAGACATCCTTTATCAGATTAAGGACTTTCCCTCCTAATTCTGGTTTGCTGAGAATTACTTTAACAAATGTTAAGTTTGCAGATTGGTATCAGTTCAGTTCAGTTCAGTCGCTCAGCTGTGTCCGACTCTTTGCGACCCTGTGAACCACAGCACGCCAGGCCTCCCTGTCCTTCACCAACTCCTGGAGTTTACCCAAACTCATGTCCATTGAGTCGGTGATGCCATCCAACCATCTCAACTTCTGTTGTCCTCTTCTCCTCCTGCCCTCAATCTTTCCCAGCATCAGGGTCTTTTCACATGAGTCAGCTCTTTGGATCAGGTGGCTAAAGTATTGGAGTTTCAGCTTCATCGTCAGTCCTTCCAATGAACACCCAGATTGGTATAAGGCCCACCTAATCATTATACATAATTATCCTTTTCAAACATTGTTGGATTTTTTTCTTACATGTAATTTACTAAGAATTTTTGCATCAGTGTTTTTATGAGTGAGATTGACCATGATGGAATTCCAGCTGAACTATTTCAAATCCTAAAAGATGATACTGTGAAAGTGCTGCACTCAATATGCCAGCAAATTTGGAAAACTCAGCAGTAGCCATAGCACTGGAAAAGGTGGGTTTTCATTCCAATCCCAAAGAAGAGCAATGCCAAAGAATGTTCAAACTACTGCACAATTGCACTCATCTCACACAATAGCAAAGTAATGCTTAAAGTTTTCCAAGCGAGGCTTCAACAGTACATGAACCGAGAACTTCCAGATGTTCAAGCTGGATTTAGAAAAGGCAGAGGAAACAGACATCAAATTGCCAACATCCGTGGATCATAGAAAAAGCAAGAGAGTTCCAGAAAAACATCTACTTCTGCTTTATTGACTACACCAAAGCCTTTGACTATGTGGATCACAACAAACTCTGGAAAATTCTTAAAGGGAATACTAGACCACCTTACCTGCCTCCTGAGAGATCTGTATGCAGGTCAAGAGGTAACAATTAGAACCAGACATAGAACAGTGGACTTTTTCCAAATTGGGAAAGGAGTACACAAAGGTTATATATTGTCACCTTGCTTATTTAACTTATATGCAGAGTACATCATGCTAAATGCCGGACTGGATGAAGCAGAAGCTGGAATCAAGATTGCCGGGAGAAATATCAATAACCTCAGATATGCAGATGATACCACCCTTATGCAAGAAAGCTAAGAGGAACTAAAGAGCCTCTTGATGAAAGTGAAAGAGGAGAATGAAAAATCTGGCTTAAAACTCAACATTCAAAAAACTGAGATCATGGCATCCGGTCCCATCACTTCATGGCAAATAGATGGGGAAACAATGGAAACAGTGACAGACTTTATTTTTTGGGGCTCCAAAATCACTGCAGATGGTGGCTGCAGCCAGGAAATTAAAAGACGCTTGCTCCTTGGAAGAAAAACTATGACAAACCTAGACAGTATCTTGAAAAGCAGAGACATTACTCTGCCGACAAAGGTCCATCTAGTCAAATCTATGGTTTTCCAGTAGTCATGTATGGATGTGAGAGTTGGACCATAAAGAATGCTGAGCCCCAAAGAATTGATGCTTTTGAACTGTGTTGTTGGAGAAGACTCTTGAGAGTCCCTTGGACTGTAAGGAGATCAAACTAGTCAACCCTAAGTGAAATCAGTCCTGAATATTCATTGGAAGGACTGATGTTGAAGCTGAAGCTCCAATACTTGGGCCACCTGATGTGAAGAACTGACTCTTTGGAGAAGACCCTAATGCTGGGAAAGATTGAAGGCAGAAGGAGAAGAGGACGACAGAGGATGAGATGGTTGGATGGCATCACCCACTCCATGGACATGAGTTTGAGCAAGCTCCGGGAGTTGGTGATGGACAGGGAAGCCTGACTTACTGCAGTCCATGGGGTCATAAAGAGTCAGATATGACTCAGTTACTGAACTGAATTGACATTTCTTTTCTTTGATTCTTGTGAAATATTAAAATCAAAGTTATGTTAGTTTCATAATCAAGCACACAGGCAGAAAGTAGTTCATAGTATCCTTATTCTCTGTTAATCATCTGAAGAATATATAGTGGTGTCCTCTTTTTCATCCTTCATATTGCTAATTTGTACCTGTTCTTCCTCAATCTCAATGGTGACTTCTGGATTTTATTAGCCTTTTCAAATGACCAACACTTATTTGTTGATATTCTCTACTGTATATTTCTTTCCTATATCATAAATTATTCCTTATCTTTATTACTTCTTCCTGTTGCTTTCTTTGAATTTATTTTGCTATTCCCTCAACATTTGTCATTATGGGTTTTATTTAAATTAATGCTTACTTCATAAAAGGAAATAATAGTCACATCATCTACTGTGTTGTGGGGTTGAGGAGAGAAAAAATTTTACCTTCCATGAACTCTCATTAGAAGCTATATGAATGGAAGAAACACGAGTCCAGCATTGAAGATGCTCATTCAAATAAATGAGAATAAATTCAGATGTCATTTATTTCAAGACTTAGAAAGGAATTCAAAAGTCTTTCTACAGCTAGGGGTTTGAATTCTGATAATTGCTATTGGAAGAAAATTTGAAATTAAGTACCTTGCAACTTAAGGGGGAAAATATGACTGGAGAGCCAAAAGAGGAAGCAGATTTATAAAAGCCCACCAAATGGTCAGGTACTGACTAATCTAAAACAGCAGAGACAGCACCTTCAATATAGGTAATCTTAATGACGTTTTATGTACTTCAACTAGTAATAATGAAATTATATCATTGGTTTCCAGTAACTGCCTCTTATTCTATAGAAAATTTTTTTGCAGTTTCAGTAAAAGACATTTAAATTTGTTTTGTATATGTGTGCATATCTATGTGCGTGTATTTATAGACACATATACTGAGCAGCCTTTTTGCCTGGGTCTTATACTTCCCTTGATAGCTGAGGCTTTCCTGAATTTATTATTCAGGAATTACTGAGTTCACCTTCAGCAATTGTTTTTAAATTTACTGCTCCACACATAGTTATTGGAGTGCATTTATAAGGCCTTAGTTTGTTATTTCATTCATTCCTTCCTTCTTCCCACAAACATCCATTGAATGTCTACTGTTTACTGTGTAGGCACTATTCAAGGGGCTAAGGCTACAGCAATGAACAACAGAAACATTTCAGCTATAGTGGGAGTAAGTCTAGTGGGAATAAGTAGACAATACCCAGATAAATAGATACTATATAAACTTTCCTGGTGGCCCAGATGATAAAGAATCTGCCTGTAGTGTGGGAGACCCAAGTTTGATCCCTGGGTCAGGAAAATCCCCTGAAGAAGGGAATGGCTGTCCACTCCAGTATTCTTGCCTGGAGAATCCCATAGATAGAGGAGCCTGGTGGGCTGCAGTCCATGGAGTTGCAAAGAGTCGGACATGACTTAGTGACTGACACAAACATCAGATGGTGGTGAGAGCTACAGAGAGATGTAAATCAGGTAAAGGGGGCAGGGGGTGCCAGAGAGTGGAAAATGGAGCTGAGGGAAGCTGTCAGTTTAGATGGTAATTGGGAAGACATCACTGGCAAAAACTTAGGGAGGAGCAAATGAATATGGAAAGTCTGAGCAAAGAACATTCTATATGGAGGGCAAAAGTACAAATGACAAGTGATGGTCCTTGTAGACCATGATAATTAGGCTTTTAGTCCAAGGAAAATGGGAAGCTAGGGGAAGATTATAAGCAGGATAGTGAGATGATATGACATGTTCTAAAAGCGTTTCTCTGGCTACTGTGTTGAGGGCAGGTCTAAGGAGGACCATGATGGAAGCAGGGAGACCAGTAAGGAGACTGTTGAGATACAATTCTGCCGGGGTCCTGCCCCGGCTGATCCAGGGTATTCGAAGCGGGGACGGCGTCGGCAACCTATTTATTTAAATATTTTATCAAAGATATAAAGAGTAATAGGATGAGGATAGCTCAGTAGGAAAATTCAGTGGAGAAAAGAGGCTGAGTAGCTTGGTTTACGCAGGAGACCAATAAAACTTCAAGACAAGAAGTTTGCACCACTTACGTAGGCCGCAGGCGTCCTTCCGTTCTCCCAAAGGAGAGGAGACACTGAGGCCTCCCCGGTGGGATCTTAGAAGCCCAGGCATAATTAGTAAGCATGGCGGGTTCCGCGCTCCAGATGGAGACTCAACCAGAGTGAGAGAGAGAGCAACATGGGGAGACCAGTATTTCGAGAAACTGATCCCAATTCTTTATTTTCCATGGTCTACTTTTATACACTGAGATGTTATGCAAAAGTCACGTGGGGTCAGCAGTCCTGACTTTTATCAAAGTCAGGTGCTTCATACAAATGTATACAGAGGTCTTAGGGGTGTTACATCATCTTCTGGCCAGGGGGGCCTGCTGACAATTTATGACCCTCTCCTTGTGACAGCGGTCAGTCAACCAGGACACTTATTTCTCCAGGGATGATTATTCTTAAAACAGACACCACCCAAATAAAGTTACATTCCTATAGGGTGAGGGTGTAGTGGGTTTTAGTTAAGGAAAGAATTTACTTAGCCTAAGATCTAACGTGATTAATATCAAAGGTTAATACTTATTTCTTCTATATATTCATTAATGTGTGTAAGGGCAGGGGATGTGGAGACTTAGCAACGAACATTGGCTCAACAAATGAAAAACCCTTCACCAATACAATTTCTAATCAGCCCATTATACTTATACTAATAGTTTTCTAACTTTTCTAAGGAACCTGTTTTCAGAAGGTTTAAAGCATCTTGTGCCTCTCACGGTTGGGAGGCTGTGAGCGATCACATGTGGCCGGACAAGCCTGTCAGGCAGGCCAGAGAACCTTCAGAGGAGTTTGTAGGTTAAAACACTCTTATCACGCCCAGGAATTATTATTAACTGGAGCTCTAGGTTAACTCCTTCTCCGAAAGAGGTGGTGGGGGACAGCCCCCCGTAAAGTCAGAGGTGTAGGTGAGCACAAAGTAGTAAAGTAGGCAGGCTCTGGTTATGGGGGTAGATGCTCAAGGAGTTCCAGGGGGACTCCTGAGGCTCGATCCCGCCTTTGCGTATGGGTGGAGTACCTCACTCTGGCCCCCAACACAATTCAATTCTAGATCTTTGTCTTAAAGACAGGGAAGGATTTGTTTATGGATCAGATGAGGAATGTGAAACAAAATATGAGGTCAGAGATTGCTCTACAATTTTTTGGAATAAACAATTAGAAGAAAAAGTTGATATTAAGTAGAAGCAATAATACTGTTGCAGACTTAATTGAAAGAAAGAAAATAATCTGATTATGATGAATGCGCAAATAAAGACAAAACAGGAAGAAAATACTTATACCCCCTCTATAGGAATAAATGAATTACCAGTACTTGTGAGGCAGAATTAAAAATTGACCTATATACTATATTATCTGTGTTATAAGGATTAATGTTTAATCATTTCTGTATTGAACCTCTCCCCTACTATTGGAACCAAAAATGTCACATTCAACCGGTATTTTAAAAATGTAATAAATCTTTAAATAAAATAACTATATTGATACAAATTTTAAAAATTAAGTTGATATTATTAGGGATGAGGGCAGCTGCAGAAAAAGTAGATTTGGAAGAACCTTGGTCTTAGATATGCTAATAAATAAGAGTGTGAAGCAACCAAGTGAGGTAACTAGACCATTGAATTCATATTAAGATTCAAGGTAGGACATCCACTTTGGAAACTCTAAGCATATAGATGTTTTGTACAGCTTTGCCGTAAAAATATCTTTTCCTCCTCCATCCTTGACTTTATCTCACAACTTTTTTCCCAGATTCCTACCTTCCCTCTTTCTAATGATCCCAAAAAAAAACAACTTTTTTCCTCCAGAAATGAAATTCTCCTGGTGTAGCTTAAGGTAAAGAAAGAGTTCAAATATACATGCTAAAATATGAATTCCCTAAAAAACATATATAAATTCTCCATCAAGATCAAAGTATAAGTTTAAAAGTGAGACACGGCAAGACAAATATGTAAATATTAATAGTCTTCCAATCCATTACAAACAAGTCTATCACATATGGAGCAAGAATTAAAAACTCTAAATCCTTGGGCTCCTTTGGTGCTGTCTCTCTAATTTCAACTTAGTTTCACTTCCTGCTCACCTAAATGTTGGTTTTCCATTGTGCTTCAAGAAGAGTCTTCATCGGCTGTCATCTGTGTTGCTAGTGGTTTTTATACCAGTTTTCCTTTCAGTGGCGTCTGGTGGCTGAGGCTACCTGCTTCAACTGTGGAGCCAAAGAAGTCTTTGGTTCTTCTCTCCACTATTATACAGTAAAAACTGTTTCTCACACCTCTCAATGGATAAAGATATTCAGAGAAAATATGTCCTTGTCACTCTCTCTCTTCCCTGATATTGGCTGAATTAGAAAAGTCAGAGGAAAAGTCAAAATGTTGGACTTTTTCTCTGTACCCACAGATGAAAATATCTTTGGAAGTAGGTTGACTCTCACTCTTAAGTGGTATGGAGGACTAAATTATTAATATAGTTGTAAGGAGAAGGTCTTTCCTGGTATTCAACATCCAGCAAAACTTAGCTAGCATCACAGTGTGCCTTCTAAGTGTTACCTGTGATGTGCTGAAGTGGCAGTGGAAGGTGGTTGAAACTAAATTGTTGTTGTTTAGTCACTCAGCCATGTCTGACTCTTTGGGACCCCATGAACTGTAACCCTCCAGGCTCCTCTGTCTATGGAAACCTCTAGGCAAGAGATAACCAGTTCAGTGTACCATAGAATATATGATGCAAATATATTGCATGGAAATATGCATTATGTCATAATGCATCTACACCAATGTAGTACTGCTTATATGCTTGGGGTTTCCCTCTTATCTTTGCTGGACTAAATCATGCCACTCTCCACGTGTCAGGTTAAATATCACACTTTCCCTGATGCAAAGTGTTGCCATGGGCTCCTGTGGTATTACTTTGTACTAGTCATCTTGCAGGCAATTACTTGTTTAAGGTCCATTTCAGATGTTTAGCTCCATCAGGCAAGAGCTATCTGTATCTTATTCATTGCTGTATCTCCATGATTAAGGCAGTGCCTGGCATATAATAGGAGCTCAAGAAACATTTTTTTAAATTGAATTGAGAACTGTAAGGGGTTTTGTGGGGTTGTATAAAGGAGTAATTGGAGGTCAGAGAAAAGATTGTAGAAGAGATAATGAAGAACCTTTTTTTTGCTACAAACAGTTTAGACCTTAGGTAGAAGAGAATGGTGAACCACTGAAGGTTTTAAAGCAAGGGATATAATTAGAGTACAGTTTAGAAAGTTCTTTCGATTACTCTAGTATAGTGTATTATGAGGTGTGTGGGCCCACGGGGGTAGGGGGAAACAGACATGCTTGAGTTCATTTAGGAAAATCTGACTAAAGACCAGGTAAGGAATCATTAAGACCTAAACCAGGACAGTAACAGTAGGGTTGGTCAAGATGTCTGAGAGTTAGAATTAATGACATAAAGTGAATAAGTAGAGATGAGAAGGAAGGAAGAAAGAAGAGTCTGTGCTGACTTCCAGATTTCTAGTTTGTATTGTGATTGGTTGGGGAGGGGTAATTCATTGTAATGAAAAGATGAGCTTTATCCATTCATCTGTCAATAAACTTGTAATGGAAAAGAATATGAAAAAGAAAATATATAATGTATGACTGAGGCACTTTGCTGTGCAGCAGAAATTAACACAGCATTATAAATAAACTATATTTAAATAAAATTTTAAAAAAGAAAAAAAAAAGATGAGCTTTGGCATCAGACAGCTAGGATGTGGCATCACATGGCAGTAGCCCTAGTTTCCCCACCTATGAAATGAAATTTTAATATCTACCTTTTGGGGTTGTGTGGTATGAAATGCCTGGCACTGAGCTGGCACAACACTTAAGTTCAGTGGTTCCCCAACTGTTTTGGCTCCAGGGACCAATTTCGAGGAAGATAATTTTTGCTTGGACTAGGTGGGGAGGAGGGTTGAGATGATTCAGGTATGGTATGGTTATTGTGCACTTTATTTCTGTTATTACTGCATCAGCTCCACCTCACAGTATCAGGCATTAGATCCTGGAGGTTGGGGACCCCTCCTTAAGTTAATCCATTTATACCCACCCCCCATATAACCAGGCTCTGGCTAAAAGAATATAAGTAGATTCAGTGGGGGAAGAGAGAATTTGGTTTTGCAAACATTTAGTTTTAGATCTGTTTGCAATAGTTACATTTTGAATATACAATTAGAGGTCTTAAAACTGAAACTAGGTCCTACAACGTCATAAGCTTCTATAGCTCTTGGTTTCAAAGATTCTTCTTTGAGAAGTCATGCATTTCCCCCCCCCCCCGCCCCCCCACATCATAGACTTTTGGAACCTGTTTTGAAGGGAACTGGTTGGCACAGGTCTGCCCTGTGGAATATTTGAATGAGCAGAGGCTTTGTGATCAGACCTGGTAGACAGCGAACGTCTAAATCTAATTCCAGTTCCTTACTGAAGAATTTGGATGGAACTGAGGCTTATCACTTAGGATGTGCAAGCATGAAATAACTTGCAATAGGATACCCACCAGCATGCCTGGACTGCACAGTCACTCAATAAATGTTGATTTCTTTCCTTTACAGTCCTAAATCACAACATAAATTTTTTTTAATGTGAACAACATAAACTCCCACACGCTGACCTACAGTCAGTACACACCTTCTTTCAGCTGAATTTCTACTTTCTATAACTACAGTACTCTCCAAAGATAGTTTATAATAATGAGTTAACAATAACAATGAGGGAGATAGAATTCAAGGCCAACTCACTAACTTTGGAGGCAAATTAGATTACTAAAATAAAAATACATGTTAGAATTCAAATTCAGTATGAAGAATTAAAACAGAAGGCGTAATTCAGTTATCTCTTGATTGCCCAGAGAATTGCTCGTCACAGCACCTCACGACCTCCAACCACTTTGCACAATAAAGATGAGAGGGCTCTCTGGGTTCGTTGGTTTTGCTTCTAGTTTTGTGTGGTGACAGCATACCTAATATATCCTCATCACAAGGTTGCAGCCACAGTTTTCCCACAGGAAGAGAAGGTCTTTTTTTTTAATTGAGGTATAGTTGATTTCCAACCTTGTGTTAATTACTGCTGTACAACAAAGGGATTCAATTATATACACAGATATATACATTCTGTTTCATATTCTTTTCCATTATGGTTTATTGTGGGATATTTTCTACAGTTCCCTTTGCTGTACCATAGGACCTTGTTGTTTATCCATCCTATATATGCAAGACTGCAAGAATGTCTTTTTTAAACCCCAAGTCTTTTAAGAGATAAAGTTGTAAATTAAATCACCAGTTTCTGTTCTCATTCACAGTAACAAAGGGGTTAACTGTTTATCTACACACTTATTCAAGGCTTAAATTCCTATTATAAAAGTCACTTTAAACAATAAATGCTGTTCAATGATGCCATTATTATTTTAAGAAACAAAAGATCAGATCAGATCAGATCAGTCGCTCAGTCGTGTCCGACTCTTTGCGACCCCATGAATCGCAGCACGCCAGGCCTCCCTGTCCATCACCAACTCCCAGAGTTCACTCAGACTCATGTCCATCGAGTCAGTGATGCCATCCAGCCATCTCATCCTCTGTCGACCCCTTCTCCTCCTGCCCCCAATCCCTCCCAGCATCAGAGTCTTTTCCAATGAGTCAACTCTTCGCAACAAAGTACTGGAGTTTCAGCTTTAGCATCATTCCTTCCAAAGAAATCCCAGGGCTGATCTCCTTCAGAATGGACTGGTTGGATCTCCTTGCAGTCCAAGGGACTCTCAAGAGTCTTCTCCAACACCACAGTTCAAAAGCATCAATTCTTCGGCGCTCAGCCTTCTTCACAGTCCAACTCTCACATCCATACATGACCACAGGAAAAACCATAGCCTTGACTAGACGAACCTTTGTTGGCAAAGTAATGTCTCTGCTTTTGAATATGCTATCTAGGTTGGTCATAACTTTCCTTCCAAGGAGTAAGCGTCTTTTAATTTCATAAAGGATATTTAATCCTGAGAACTCTAGAATTTTCACTGGAGTCTCACTGAAGCAAAAATTTGGCTCATTTCACCAATAATTGAAGTTGTGGTGAGAATTAAAGTTCTTTCCCTTCAGAGAAGGAATTTCAGGCAGAATTAGGCATTCTCTCTATTACATTAGTTTAATTCCAGAGTCTGTGCTCTTTCTAATATGTCACATGTTAAAACTGTTTAAACATGTTCTGTTTTTAAAAGATTTCAAGAGTCTACATGTGCATGCATGTACGTGTATGTGAGAAGGTATGTCAGGCCAGTGTATCAAAATAGTCCTTTTTATGAACAGATTAAATTCAATAACTTTGAGGAAAATGAACAGTGTTTTTCAAAAGATTGAATTAAGGTAAAAAAAAAAAAAAAAAAACCCTAAGACTATAATTTCTATGAAAAGACATCCTTGGTTTGAAATGGGATAAATAGACTAATTTTCTCACTCTTTTAGAAACATAATGCTGCAGTTGCCATTTCACGCACTGACAAGTCCTGACTGAAAAGAAGACATGGGTTGGTAAAAGATTGTCTACAACTTCAGCTGGTAGTTTTATTACAGCAATTTTAGAAGAGGTATCAGAAATGGCTGATATTATTTGATCTTATTTGTGATGGTAAGGAGCTGAGTAACTTTGGTAGTAAACAGAAAAGTCACCATATGATATACCAACGTGATCTCACTTCTTATATATCAGTATCATTTACTTTCCTTACAACTACGGTGACTGCAATCTGGTTGGCTGGGGCCTTGCCTGGGTTTCTCACTGAAAGTTTCCCTCTGTCCCAGCAAGTAAAGACAATTAGTTACCCTATTTATAACCCTAGATACAAAGTAGTCAATGTCTCTCAAACAGCAATTTAGAATATTATCTAAAATCTCTTTTCTGCAAGGGATAGGATGAGGTGCAATTGCTTTTGGGGGGGCAGGGGGCAGGGACAAAGTTACTAAAGTATTTGAACTTGGGAGTTTATAACAAAATACATGACTCAGATTTTCTAAGCTAAGTGTTTCTGAATTTGAATCCAGGACATTGCTATAGTATCTGCCCCTACATAACTCTCCCTCCCAACCCCCCTTGTTTTTATGATCTCATTTTCTTACGAAGTATGGCCCAGGATATAAACAAAGCCACTAAGATGGGCAGATTCTTGAACCACTTTGTTCCTGGAATGAGAAAACCAACATCAGAGGCAGTTAGTCTTAAATTCTCTGCAAAACTCGCCACACCTCATCAAACCTGAGACCTCTGAAAGCAACAAGCTTAATCTGGGCACTAAGGAGACTTCCTCCTTTGGCAACAAAGTCACCTTTGCTGATGAATTCCAGTTCCTTAAACTAAGACTCACATCTCACCTCTGCCCGCAGTCCCAGCAGCAATTCCTTCCATGATTCCAAGTCACTCTGCTGCAGAGGAGCAAGTGAGTCCCTGATAGGCACTCTGTTCAAAGCTGCCGCCAGCCTGAGTCACAGAGGTTTATGGTCCGGCGTTGCTGGCTGACCCTGTTCTTCCCAGCTGTTGAAGCAGCACTCGGGGCAAAAGGTGACTAGGTCACTCCTACTCCACCTGCTTATGTTGTTGTTTCTTTTAAATCCTCTTAAATGGACTTTTAAGTGTGAACTTTGCAACCATGTCCTGGCCAAAGAACAACCTCAGAGGCAGCTGCAGCCTAGCCTGTTCAAAGAGATGGGCTGGGTGGGAATTCAGGCTTCCCGATTTCTGTTCACCAGCTCTCACTAATCTGACAGCCCAGCAATGAGTGCCAGTGTAACATGTGGGCCTGCAAGTGCATTCATTTGCCCAAAGGCTGTGGAGGTTGGCAGTGGGAACCACTGCTGTTTGAATTTCCCCCATCTGGGGATAAACTGGGAATTCAGAACTTTCTCCTTGCCTTCTACTTAAAATGCTAAAACTGGGATGGACTTCAAGTCAGCTAGCCAGGATCACAGCAACCACCTTTAAGACAACTGGTTGCAGTAGCGATCTGTTGTCGTTCAGTCGCTAAGTTGTGTCCGACTCTGTGACCCCATGGATCGCAGCACACCGGGTTCCCCTGTCCTCCACTCTATCCTGAAGTTTGTTCAAATTCATTGAGTCTGTGATGCTATCTAACCATCTCATCCTCTGCTGCCCCCTTCTCCTTTTGCCTTCAACCTTTCCCAGCATCAGAGTCTCTTCCAATGAGTCAGCTGTTCACATCAGGTGGCCATAATATTGGAGCTTCAACCTCAGCACAAATACTTCCAATGAATATTCAGGGTTGATTTCCTTTAGGATTGGCTGGTTTGATCTCCTTACAGTCCAAGGGACTCTCAAAAGTCTTCAACACCACAGTTCAAAAGCATCAATTCTTTAGCGCTCAGCTTTCTTCACAGTCCAACTCTCACATCTGTACATGACTACTGGAGAAACCATAGCTTCGACTGTACAGACCTTTGTCAGCAAAGTGATGTCTCTGATTTTTAATACCCTGCCTAGGTTTGTCATAGCTTTTCTTCCAAGGAGAAAGCGTCTTTTAATTTCATGGCCGCAGTCACCGTCTGCAGTGGTCTATTTCTGTCTCACAAATTGCCCCTTTTATAGTGGAAACTGAGATGTGTGGTGCCTGCAGACGAGGACAGTGGAGCTAGTCTGTCTGGGTTCAATTCCTGGCTCTCACATTTATTAGCTGTGTGACCTGCTACTTAAACTTCTCTTTGTGCCTCAGATTTTCCATCTGTAAAATGAGGATAATAATAGTACCTAACCTCAAAGGGTTATTTTGGAAGACCAAATGAGGTCAGTATCTATAAAGCACTGGAATAGTGCCTGACAATAAAGAGCTGCATACCTCTTAGCTGATATCACTATTATTAGTTATAAACCTATTAGCCCAACAAATAGCTTGATAGGAGCCTCAGCTCTTGGGATAAGATTCATGAAATATGCCATTGTTGATCATTGTTGCTGTGATGGACTGCTGTTGCTGTTGCTGCTGCTGCTAAGTCGCTTCAGTCGTGTCCAACTCTGTGTGACCCCATAGAGGGCAGCCCACCAGGCTCCCCCGTCCCTGGGATTCTTCAGGCAAGAACACTGGAGTGGGTTGCCATTTCCTTCTCCAATGCATGAAAGTGAAAAGTGAAAGTGAAGCCGCTCAGTCGTGTCTGACTCTTAGCGACCCCATGGACTGCAGCCCACCAGGCTCCTCCGTCCGTGGGATTTTCCAGGCAAGAGTACTGGAGTGGGGTGTCATTGCTGGTCCCCCAAAATTCATATGTTGGAATTCTAGCCCCACTGTGATGGTATCAGGAGATGAGGCCTTTGAAAGATGATTAGGTCATATGGGTGAGCCCTTGTGAATGGGATTAGTGCCCCTATAAAAGGAACTCCAGAGAGCTCTTTAGTGTTCCTGCCTAGCAATGGTACAGTGAAGAGTCAGCAGCCTGCAGCCCGGAACAGGGCTCTTACCAGAACCTCACCATGCTGGCACCCTGAGCTTGGATTTCCAGCTCCTAGAACTGTGAGTAATAAATTCCTGTTCTTTTCTTTAAAATATTTTAATTTATTTTTCAGCTGCACAGCACGGCTTGTAGGATTTTTAGTTTCCTGACCAGGGACCATGAATTGAACCTGGACCCTAGACAGAGAAAGCAAGCATTCCTAACCACTGGACCAGCAGGGAATTCCCTAAATTCCTGTTCTTTATAAGCCACTGCGTCTTTGGTAAAGCGGTTTGTTATAGCTGTCTGAACAGACTAAGACAGTTGCTAGTATTTTTGGTCTGTTGACTATGGGCCCAGTTATAAACAAACATTTTACATATATGATCTCATTTAAACTTTATATAAAGTCCAATGAAATTCATGCTGTATTATCTTCATTCTACCCAAGAGGAAACTGAGGCTCAGTTAAATATGATGCTCAAGTTCACCAGAGCTGCGGCTCACGTCTGGTATAATCTTGGATAGGAGTCAATGCCCTAATGGGTTGATGCTTTAAAAGATATTAAGATGGGGGTGAATTTAAATTGCATGAGGGATAAATGTGAATTTTTGAGGACTAATATGATTGAATAATAGTCCCTTAAAGTTATCAGGTACTAATACCAGGAAACTGTGAATAAAAGCTTATGTGGTTAAAAAAAAAAAAAAAAAAATTGCAAGTGTGATTAAATTAAAGCTCTGTGATCAGGAGATTATTTTGAATCATCTAAGTGGGCCATAAATCAATCCTATGTATCTTTATAAGAGGGAGGTTTGCAGAGGGAGATTTGCCTGTAGGAAAAGAGAAGGCAATGTGATAACAAGGAAGCCCAGAATGCCAGCAGCCAGAAGCTGGAAGGAGCAAGGAATGGATTCTTCTCATGAGCCTCTCAAGAGAGTGTGACCCTGCTGCTACCTCAACTTCTACCCAGGGATATTGGTTTCAGACTCCTAGCCTCCAGAAGTGTGAGAGAAGGGATATGTGTTTTAAGTCACCAAGTTTGTGGTTATTTGTTATAGCAGCTTCAAGACACATACAAATGGTAGTTAACATTTCTGTCTCTGCCTTTGTGATATAATCCCAAAGATGTGGATATTTAATAAAGCTTCCTACATCTGCATAACCACAATGGTGTGATCACTCACCTATAACCAGACATCCTAGAATGCAAAGTCAAGTGGGGCTTAGGAAGCATCACTACAAACAAAGCTACTGGAGGTGATGAAATTCCAGCTGAGCTATTTCAAATCCTAAAAAATGATGCTGTGAAAGTACTGTACTCAATATGCCAGCAAATTTGGAAAACTCTGCAATGGCCACAGGATTGGAAAAGGTCAGTTTTCATTCCAATCCCAAAGAAAGACAATGCCAAAGACTGTTCAAACCAGCACACAATTTGCACTCATCACTCATCTCACACTCTAGCAAAGTAATACTTAAAATTCTCCAAGCTAGTCTTCAACAGTACACGAATTGAGAACTTCAGGATGTTCAAGCTGGATTTAGAAAAGGCAGAGGAACCAGAGATCAAATTGCCAACATCTGTGGATCATAGAAAAACCAAGAGAATTCCAGAAAAACATCTACTTAAGTGCTTTATTGACTAAGCCAAAACCTTTGACTGTGTGGACCACAACAAACTGCAGAAAATTCTTAAAGAGATAGGAATACCAGCCCACCTTACCTGCCTCCTGAGATATCTGTATGCTAGTCAAGAAGCAACAGTTAGAACCAGACATGGAACAATGGACTGGTTCCAAACTGGAAAAGGAGTATGTCAAGGCTGTATATTATCACTCTGCTTATTTACGTACTTATGCAGAGTACATCATGCGAAATGCCAGGCTGGATGAAGCACAAGCTGGAATCAAGATTGCAGGAGAAATATCTCAGATATGCAGATGATACCACCCTTATGGCAGAAAGCAAAGAGGAACTAAATAGCCTCTTGATGAAAGTGAAAGAGGAGAGTGAAAAATCTGGCTTAAAACTCAACATTCAGAAAACTAAGATCATGGTGTTCTGTCCCATCACTTCATGGCAAATAGATGGGAAAATAATGGAAACAGTGACAGACTTTATTTTTTTGTGTTCCAAAATCACTGCAGATGGTGACTGCAGCCAGGAAATTAAAAGACGCTTGCTCCTTGGGGGAAAAAAAAAAAAAAACTATGACAAACCTAGATGGTGTATTAAAAAGCAGAGACATTACTTTGCCAACAAAGGTTCATCTAGTCAAAGCTATGGTTTTTCCAGTAGTCATGTGTGGATGTGAGAGTTGGACCATAAAGAAAGCCAAGTGCCAAAGAGCTAATGATTTTGAACTATGGTGTTGGAGAAGACTCTTGAGAGTCCTTTGGACTGTAAGAAGATCAAATCAGTCAGTCCTAAAGGAAATCAGTCCTGAGTGTTCATTGAAAGGACTGATGTTGAAGCTGAAGCTCCAATACTTTGGTCACCTGATGTGAAGAACTGACTCATTGGAGAAGACCCTGATGCTGGGAAAGATTGAGGGCAGGAGGAGAAGGGGATGACAGAGGATGAGATGGTTGGACAGTATCACCAACTCAATGGACATGAGTTTGAGCAAACTCCAGGAGCTGGTGAAGGACAGGGAGGCCTGGAGTGCTGCAGTCCATGGGGTCACAAAGAGTCGGACACGACTGAGCAACTGAACTGAACGTGCATAGTTGTGCCTAAATGAGGGACAAATGTTTTATGCTCTGAGTAGTGGTTCTCAAACTTTGCTGAACCCTGGAATCAACTGGGAAGACTCATTTCCCAACACCCAGCCACAACCCAGACCAATTACATCAGAATCTCTGGAGGTGGGACCCAGGCATTAATAAATTTTTAAAAATTTATTTTTATTTATTTGGCTGCGCCGGGTCCTGGCTGCAGCACTCTGGATCTTTGATCTTTGTTGCGGCATGCGGATCTTTAGTTGCAGTATGTGGGATCTAGTTCTCTGACCAGGGAACAAACCTGGGCACCCTGTATTGGGAACACAGAGTCTTAGCCACTGGATCACCAGGGAAGTCCCCAGGCAGTAGTATTTTTAAACTTCCCAAATGTTTCCAAAGTGCAGCCATGTTTGGGAACTGCTGACTTAGACAGAAGGCAAAAACATCTGTGTTTGTGATTGGACCTTTGCCTGTCGTTCTGGGTGTGAATTTCCAGCTACTGCTAAGTGTCTTTACCTGGTTTCCATGTACCTCAAACTAACTGTGTCTTCCTTTCTTTCTGCAAACATGTTCCCTGTCGTGTGTATCCGGGGTAGGCACTGGTACCACCAGCTTCTTTCTCACCTTTGCACTAAGTGGCTCCTCACTCTCTGCTTCGCACCCCAACCCACCCCACCCTCAGTAGACACTCCTCCAATTTGAGGCCCTTGGGGGGCCTTGGGGTGGGATGGAGGGGACAAGTGGACTCAAAGTTGAAGGCTTCCCCACCCATCACACTAGAGTTTCTACTTAGGAAAAAAAAAAAAAGATTGTAAACAGTGCTGCAGTGAACATTGCTGTGTATATGCCATTTTGAATTACAGTTTTCTCAGGATATATGCCCAGTAGTGGGATTGCTGGGTCATATGGTAGTACTGTTTTTAGTTTTTAAGGAACCTCCTTACTGTTCTCCATAGTGGCTGTCTCAGTTTACAATTTGGCAACTAAACCACAGCAATGGTGTAGGAGGGTTCCCTTTTCTCCACATCCTCCTTCTCATTTATTGTTTGTTGATTTTTTGGTTCAGTTCAGTTCAGTTGTTCAGTCGTGTCTGACTCCTTGTGATCCCATGGACCGCAGCACGCCAGGCCTCCCTGTCCATTACTAACTCCCAGAGTTTACCCAAATTCATGTCCATTGAGTCGTGATGCCATCCAACCATCTCATCCTCTGTCGTCCCCTTCTTCTCCTGCCTTCAATCTTTCCCAGCATCAGGGTCTTTTCAAATGAGTCAGCTCTTCACATCAGGTGGTCAAAGTATTGGAGTTTTAGCTTCAACATCAGTCTTTCCAATGAACACCCAGGACTGATCTCCTTTAGAATGGACTGGTTGGATCTCTTTGCAGTCCAAGGGACCCTCAAGAGTCTTCTCCAACACCACAGTTCAAAAGCATCAGTTCTTCCGTGCTCAGCTTTCTTTAGAGTCCAACTCACATATCCGTAAATGACTACTGGAAAAATCATAGCCTTGACTAGATGGACTTTTGTTGGCAAAGTAATGCCTCTGCTTTTTAATATGCTGTATAGATCTGTCATAACTTTCCTTCCAAGGACTAAGAGTCTTTTAATTTCATGGCTGCAGTCACCATCTGCTGTGATTTTGCAGCCCTCTGAAAAGAAGTTCTGTCACTGTTTCCATCGTTTCCCTATCTGTATGCCATGAAGTGAATGGACCGGATGCCATGATCTTAGTTTTCTGAATGTTGAGCTTTAAGCCAACTTTTTCACTCTCCTCTTTCACTTTCATCAAGAGGCTCTTTAGTTCCTCTTCACTTTCTGCCATAAGGGTGGTGTCATCTGCATATCTGAGGTTGTTGATATTTCTCCCGGCAATCTTGATTCCAGCTTGTGCTTCATCCAGCCCAGCATTTCTTATGATGTACTCTGCATGTATGTTAAATAAATAGGGTTACAATATACAGCCTTGACGTACTCCTTTTCCTGTTTGGAACCAGTCTGTTGTTCCATGTCCGGTTCTAACTGTTGCTTCCTGAGCTGCATACAGATTTCTCAAGAGGCAGGTCAGGTGGTCTGGTATTCCCATCTCTTTCAGAATTTTCCCCAGTTTATTGTGATCCACACAATCAAAGGCCTTGGCATAGTCAATAAAGCAAAAATAGATGTTTCTCTGGAACTCTCTTGCTTTTTCGATGATCCAGTGGATGTTGGCAATTTGATATCTGGTTCCTATGCCTTTCATGGTCATTCTAAGCAGTATGAGGTGATACCTTGTTATAATTTTGATTTTCGTTTCTCAAATAATTAGTGATGTTGAGCATCTTTTCATGTGCCTCTTAACCATTTGTATGTCTTCTTTGGAGAGATGTCTATTTAGGTCTTCTGTCCATTTTTTGATTGGGTTGTTCGTTTTTTGATATTGAGCTATTTGTCTACCGTGTGTAAAATAGACAGCTAATGGGAAGCTGCTGTATAGCACAGGGAGCTCAGCTTGGTGCTCTGTGACGACCTAGAGGGGTGCGATGAAGATAGGGATGGAAGGGAGGTTTAAGAGGGAGGGGGTATGTGTATACTTATAGCTGATTCAATTCATTTTACAGCAGAAACTAACACAACATTGTAAGGCAATTATGCACCAATTAAAAAAAAAACCACCTGATTTTACTTCCCTGATGGTCCAGTGGTTAGGAATCCTCCTGCCAATGGAGGGGACACAAGTTTGATCCCTGGTCTGGGAAGATTCCACGTGCCTAGGGGAAACTTAGCCCACGTGCCACAACTACTAAGCCCACCTGCTGTAGAGCCTGTGCTCTGCAACTAGAGAAGCCTCCACAGAGAAGCCTGAACACTGCCAGCTAGAGAGTAACCCCTGCTCACTGCAACCAGAGAAAGCAGGTGTGCACCAACAAAGACCTAGCACAGCCAAAGATTAATAAACAATAAATAAAACAATCTTAAAAACCTGATTAAAGTTCTATGAAAACTAGCATTTGGAAAATGAGTTCTACTGCTTATAAAATGGAAAGAGAAGTGAAAATAGTATAGGTAGCTGTATTACACACTCTGTGTCTCAAACAAGACATATTTTCATGAAAGCTAGAGTATAGGGAGTTACTTGGAATGGTAAAGCTGATAGCTTATGGTATCTGGCCAGACAGCGCCAGAGAAGCCATAGTTGGAGGCCCAGACACTAAAGAGAGAGCTTTAAGAAGCCAAGAGGAGATGGCAGGCCATTTCTTCAAAGCCAGAAGCTGTTCCTCTCTACACAACTAGAAGATAATCGTTTCTTTTCACGTGTGAGTAAACCAAAGTTCAGACAGATTGAGACACTTGTCCAAGATCACAGAGCTTATAAATTGTGGCTCCTAGATTTATATCTAGATCTTGCCCATCCCAAGGCCCTCTGGCTTAAATTCCTAGTTTACTCTTTCTGTTTTCATCTTACCCAGTGTTTCTCAAACTTTGGTGTAAGAATCACCTGGACTGTTTGTTAATAAAGATTTGAATTCCTAGGCCTACCCACTGTGAGTTGATACAACAGTAGCTTTAGAGTGGGGCCCAGGCACCTGTGATTTTTAGAGCAAGCTTCCCAAATGATGTTCAAGCAAGAAGGATGCTGACCACACTCTGAAAAACCTGGCCTATATTTTTAGCAGGATTTGTGCCTAGGTAGGCACAAAACCTGTTGAAACAATTGGAGACAATGAACAGCTTACCACCAGGAATCCCCATAAGCCCTACCCCTCCATCATGCTTTCCAGAGACTTTCTGGGCTTCTGCCGACTGCTGGGTTGGAGGACCAGGCCTTGGTTGGCATTCCAGCAAGATCCTTATCCAGGGCAACAGCCACTGGCAATCCCATAGGAAGCACCTGGTTCCTACCACCTGCCCCTCCACCTCCCAAATCCCATAGATCCCACATTCTGAAGACAGTAAATGAAAGTTTTTAACATTGTCAGGAGGAGCCAATTTGGGGTCACATTTTGCAAGAGTAGCCAAATGCTGCCACAGTGGCTGTCAGCTTTGTCCCCTTCACAGCCTGCCTGACAGAGATCATTAAAAACTCACTTATCTGTTGATCTGGCTCAGCTGCAGGACGCCTTCTGCTACCGGAGCCTCATAATGGCAGCTTTGAAGTCCAGCGCAAGTGTGAATTTATTGTTTTGTAAAGACCAGATTCCTGAACAGGTCATAAATTACCTTGTTAGACAAAGGCTCCTGGGGAAACATAACGTGCTGAAATCCTTCAGTGGGTGATTATCCTCACACATTGCTGGCAGAGCAAGTAACTGGCACACAGGCACCAAAACGCAACAGCTGCCAAAGTCCAGAGAAGCTACAGCTAGCCTAGGCTTTGAAATCCTAGTTAACCTTTCTCCTAGGTGAGAAAGGTAGGGTGGAGAGAAAATAGTGATTTTAAAAAACTGGCTTCTCATTCCTGATGTTTAGGAGAAGTCTGTTTCAGCAACACCATGAACTGCCATTTAAATAGACTTGGTGGCATTATTCTGTGGATTACAAGATTCCTTTCCAATGTTGGTGCATTCTTTCCTATGCTCACTCCTTTCCTATCTGTCTAGGTGACCTTCCCAGAGTTATGACTGGCACAATTAGCCTTTGACAGTAGTCACTGATTGGTCATTATCTGATGATACTTATGGCTGGCTCTCTTCTCTCCAGATCTGGTATGGAATATCAGACTCTGTTAGGAACCTTCTCATGCCCTCTCTCTCGTGCAATAGAGTTTTTGCTATTTCTAGCTGGATGACAGGCCTTAAATAGACTATAACTGCAAACTGAAAATAAAATCTGGTCAAAATCTGGATTGTAGTCTTTCTTTTGATGTGACTAGGAAAGTAATATGTGCTCCTTGTAGGGACTTTAGATAACACGAAAGTACACCATAGGAAAATAAAAGCTATCGCATCAAGCCGAAAGAGCTGTTGCTTGCATTTTGGCTTAAAAACAGGCTTATACTGGACATTGGAGAAGGAAATGGCAACCCACTCCAGTATTCTTGCCTGGAGAATCCCACAGACAGAGGAGCCTGGTGGGAGCGTTCCCTCGTGGCTCAGACGGTAAAGCGTCTGCCTGCAATGCGGGAAACCCGGGTTCGATTCCTGGGTTGGGAAGATCCCCTGGAGAAGGAAATGGCAATCCACTCCAGCACTCTTGCCTGGAAAATCCCTGGACAGAGGAGCATTATAGGCTACAGCCCATGGGGTCACAAAGAGTCGGACACGACTGAGCAACTTCACTACTTAGTTAAGGGATGTGGACAATAATTGCCTCCCTCTCTGTGGGTCCAGGGCATTATTCATTTGGTCAACAAATATTTATTGAGCATCTACTATATAACAGATGTTATTCAGGATACTAAGGATCCACCCTGAATAAGATAGACAGAAATCTCTGCCATGATAACTCTCTGCCCTGGGAACTCCGTGGAGTGTAACAGGGCACACTTTTTAAAAATTGGTGAACTGCCTTTTAAAGCTGAGGATAATGGTTGTATATACCACACTCCCATCTAATAAAGGTCACTGATGTTATATAAAATCCTCAGGAATTAATGTAGTTACATATAGTAACTGTGTTTTTTGTTTGTACTCTATCATGCAGTTTGGGTACATAGTAAATCCTCAGTAAATATTGATCAAATTAATAATTTATGAATCAGTGTGTCAAACATAATTAAAGTTGGTTTGCTTATCAATAATTGGGACTCTTTCCTGGAATTCAGGAAGGGAAATAAAAGCTAACTGCCTTTTCTGCTCAGACATTTGTTTGTGTGAAGAGGACGAATCTAATCAGATAGTCTTGTCAGGAGTCCCCTCCAAGCCTGAGTTTTCTTCTTGTGGGCACAGAATGCTACACTCAAGTTCAAGAGACATTCATATCATGGAGCTATAAATGCCCCCTGGAAAGGAAGGAGTCGGGTCAACTCTGCACTGTTCAGACATTCTCTGGCGAGGAAAGAGAATTGGCTTATTAATCTCAGCAGCAAAGGAAACAGTTCTTTGCAGAGAATTGTGTGATTTGGGGAATGCATTAAAGTATGTGCTGTCCCAGAGCAAGACAGAGGCTTGATGTATGTGGTATTCAGAGACTCAGAAACTGGAAAAAGCAGAGATTAGATCAAGTTCTTTTCACCTATTTGATTTGTGTCTGATGCCTACATTTTGACAGATAATTAGCAGGTCATATAGAGTACCTGGAAGGCATTGAAATATTACAATTTATGAGTACCTGGCTCCGGGTGGCAGACTGTACGCTAAGAGTCAAAAGTCATCCTGAAGTTGGATTGCCAGATCTCTGACACTTGCAAAAAATGATCATAGAAAATGTTTGAATTTGCTTTAAGGCAGGACCTAATAAACACATGTGCATTGTGGGAACTGAAGCAATAAATCTGTTATTTTTGCTAAGGACTAGCAGACTCTCTGAGAGCAGAATGGGATGCAAGGGAGGGTTTGCTGAATTAGAAGGGGTAGGATAAAATATGAAAATGTCAGTGAAAGAAATAGTGATAAATCAGAGCTGGATTTTGGAGAAGAGTGGTTTTTGGCCTCTGGAAGGGTCTAATAGAGCTGGCTAGTGGTTTGATGATCAAGGTTTCCCTTATAGAACAGAGAGACCCAGTGAGGATTCATTTCAGGTCAGTTCCATGTCAGATTTCCCCTGACTCTGCTGCATTCTTGGATAATTAATCATCAGCTTCTATGTAGAAATGGCAAGGAGAGAGAGGCTTAGAGTGAGTCAGTCCCAGAATTGGATCTCAGGCCTGGAGCTTGTGCTGCACACCCTTTACTCCATACCCAGCCAGTTGAGGGGGCCAGACCCTGGCCATGCGGGCCCAGTTAAACCCTGAGGCTCTGCCACTTAATTGTACTGATACTTGGGCAACAATGTTCACCAAGGTTCACCTCTTGGTTCAACAAGGAAAGGGAAATGTTCTCCCCTGAATAGAAACCTACAGATAGGAGTTAGGCAAGCAGACTTTCTTCAGATCAAGTGAGTTTTGAAAATCCTATATTTACACTTGTAGGAATGTGTGTTGACTCTAGGCCACCTTGCATCTTTCCCCATGGCTATTTGACAGACATCTCACATGCGCCATGTCAACCATTGTACACCCAACTGGATTGTCAGTGACATTCCGCATCCCATTGGACTGCAAGCTCCAGGATAGTCATTGTGTTGACTTTGTGTTGGCTTTTTGGCCACACTGTGCAGCATACAGGATCTTAGTTCCCCAACAAGGGATGGGCCCAAGCCCTATGTAGTGGGAGTGTGGAGTCTTAACCACTGAACCACCAGGAAAGACCTTTGTGTTGGCTTTCTTCATCACAATGCCCTCAGTGCCTGGCAGGGTGGCAGGCATATTACATTCATGAACGAAGGACTGCCTTGTCTTTCTATCTCTAGTTTCTCCTTTTTTCCAAGATCTCCACATGCAATCACCAGAACTGATTCACCCAACCCCATGCATACATAAATATCTTAAATGCATACTTAAATATCTTAATATCTTGCATACTTAAATGGCTCCCATTGCCATTTAATGGGAGGAAATATATGATGCCTCTCCTGAGTCATCATATATTCATGATATGAACTCAGCCCACCTTTCTGACCTCATCTTCTATTGCTCCCCTAAACCCTTCTCTGGCTCCAGCTCAGTAGAAACAGCCCAGTCTTTCCAGGCAGGCCATGCTTTCAATTCTTCTGTCCTTTCTGTGCTCATCCTTCAGGCTGGAGGCCAGTCTGGGAGGAACAAAAAGATACATTTCCACTGAGCTCCAAAAACTCCCTGAGAGTTTTTCAGTGCAGTTAACATCAAAATCATGTTCCTGTCTATATTTCTCAGAGGAGATGGTCATGCAGGCCAGCTCCTGCATTCTCACAGAAACAGGTTGTTGGGAAATGCGTCTGTTGAGAGAGAAATATGCATTTGTTTGACTAGGTCTGCCAAGATCACCTTTAAAGGTAAATGACATTTTCACTGGTAGGGGGGGAAAAAACAACCGACATACAACTGACTGGCCAGAATCACTATGCTGAAAGATCCACACTTGGGGGGAGATTGCATTGTGATGCCTTTCATCAGGTTTTATGTTCCAAAAAACAATCTTGGAACCAGATGGAGTTCTCTCTCTCTCTCTAAAAAAAATTTTTTTTTAAATTTATTTACTTATTTGGCTACCTCAGATCTTCATTGCAGAAGCTTGTGAGATCTTCTTTTGTGGTGGGAGGGCTCTTTTCTCTCTAGTTATGGAGCTCAGGCTCCAGAGCGCATGGGCTTAGTTGCCCCACAGTATGTGGGATCTTAGTTCCCTGACCAGGGGTTGAACCCTTGTCCCCAACATTGGAAGGCGGATTCTTAACCACTGAACCACGATGGGAGTCCCTGGAGTTCTGTCTCTTAAGGAGGGACATATATTGAGGTGACGAGCATAGAACTACAGTAGTAAACAAAAGGGCTGGGAGAGATTCTCCAGGAAGATGAGAGGCTCAAGCTCTAATTCAAATCCTAGTCTTTTGCCCTGTGATCCACCTTGACTCAAGCTCAAGTCCATGGACATTCTTTAGGAACATCCAGGGCTGCAGAGTTTCTCTTGCCTATGATACCAAACAACCGACCTTCCAATTTCTGGTCCAGCTTCTCCCAGCAACAGAAGAAGACGACCAGAACAATATTTTTCCTCCCGATGCCACCTACTTCTTCCTCCTTTCCTCTCCCTGCTCCACTCAAGAACTTCTTTCTAGTTTACTAAACCCCTGGGTTGAGCCTCAGGCAGAGCTGCATCCTTTCCTCAAGCAAAGAATGTCTTTGCCCACTGCTTTTGTACCCATTGTCTTGCCAGCATGGTGAGAAATTCATTTTGTCCCTATTTCAACTTAGGGGTCCTTCTAAATTCTAAGAGGAGGAATTCTCTGGGTCTGTAGTGGAAAACCTGAGCCCCCCAAAGAAGTGAAGTTATTAACCATAGGAGTCAGTGGCCAAATTCTGGGGGAATGTTGGACTCTGTCATCACAGACAGCGTATTTTTCTCAGGTTCCGAGTGACTTGGTCCTGTCCGTGTCTTACCCAGGAAAGTGAATTTTGCCTTTGCCAATTTCTCAGTGTGGTACATAACCCCTCCTGTAACTGGCCCTTTATCTCTCTCTGTCTCCCTTGGGCCACTCAATATCAGTGAGAAACGTCTAATGATGACTCCTCTTTTGACGAGGCGAGTCCCCACGGGTATCCAGCAGGTGAAGAGGAGGTCGTGGCCGCAGCAGCCTCACTGTCTAGGCAGTATTTCCCTTTGAAGGTGTGGAAGCCCCAGCTCACCAGCCTGCCTTTGCTTGACAAATGATGGGGATAATGAAAGTGAAGGTGCAGCAAGGAATGGCCGGGACAGTCTGGGCACGTCTCTCATCACCACCTGTTTGGTGAGCCTGTGTGGATTCTCTGCCTTTGAAGGGCTGGCAGGCTGTGTGAACTGGGCCTGGGCAGCGAACACCCAAATCCTGAAGCAAAGCAAGGCTGGAAGACAGATGAAGGGAAGGCTTTCAAACAATATTGCTCCCTCTAATTAGTGCAGCCCAAGAGCCCCCCGAGGAGCTTCAGGTGACCCCAGGCCTGCGAGGCTCAGGTATTTCTCAGAACCGACAGGGGCTGGAAGCCTTTTCACTTTGCTCAGACTGGTCTGGGAATCTTGAAAGAATCCGTTTCCTTTGGACCCACGATGCTGAGTGTGCGCGTGGGAGTGGGGGAGGGGTGGGAAATTGTCTAAGCCATTTGTTTCCATTGTTCTTTTGATTCTGACATATTCCACACACAGAAAAGTCCGCATTCCTAGGCCCTTCTGTTTAAGACTCTGCTGGGACACCCAGGCTGCCCTGTGCATGACCTCTTGTGATCCTGCCCTTAAAGTGTCTGCTTCTCCACCTTTTACTCTTATATCACATGGAGGAGAAATCATAATAATGCTTACTGTGGGCCAAGGCCTTTATCATGCCCAGCGCTTTGGAAGGCAGGAATTATCATCACAATAATACAGAAAAGAAAACGGAGGTCCAGAGGCTGGAAATGCTCCAAGGCCCCACAGCAGGTTTCTCAGAGTCAGGATTGGCACTCAGGCCTGTCTGGCTCTAAGCCGCTACACCATCCTGCCTCCCTTGGGGAAGGGGTGGTTGATATGGTGTGTTGGTACAAAGCAGCCTCCCGAAATCAACTTTGTCTAAAAGACAGAAGCCTCAGGACCTAAGCGCACATTTCACAGTGGACCTGTGAAACCCCAGGACTGGCAGACTGGCAGGGATGTGCTGGATCAGAAGTCAGATGGGTCAGATCCTCACTGGACTGTACAATTCCTGACCACAGGAACCTAAGAAAATCCCCTCACCTTTCTGAGCAGATCTTTTCCTTGCCTGAGAATGGAGCAAATATTACCTGACCATTCTACTTTTTGAGCTGGTTTTGAAGGAGCTTTGTGGACTGAAAAGCACTTTAGAAATTTAGGGCCTTCTGGAGGAGACATTTTCAAAAAAGAGCTGTGATTACAGGAGTACTTAGGCAGATTTTATTTTCTCATGATAGGTTGCTGATGTGCTTTTTAGATATGATGAAACCTTCTCACCTCTAGAGACCTAGTCCAAGGACTTCCCGGCAGTCCAGTGGTTAAGACTTCACCTCCCAGTACAGGGGGTGTGGGTTGGATCCCTGGCGGGGGAGGTAAGATCCCACAGGCCTCATGACCAAAACACTAAAACTGAAAACAAAAACAATCAAACAAACAAAAAACAGAAACAATATTATAATAAATTCAATAAAGACTTTAAAAATGGTCCACATCAAAAAAAAAAAGTCCTAAAAAAAGGACAGTCCAGTAAGATATAACTCAGGCTTCTTTATGCCTGAGTTATAACAAATAAATGAACACCAATCCTCTTTACTTGGTAAGAAATATAACTTCTTTCAAAGTCTTCTCATGCTGGGTATCCTGGCTCAAGTGCTTCTGGTTAGATAAAAAAAATTTAGTATGACCTTCTTTTGTGTTGTTTATTGGCCAATATGTTTCATGCCTCATTTGCCCTCAAATTCACATTTTTATTCATCAGAGTATTTGCTCTGCTTTGTGTGTGTGTGTGTGTGTGTGTGTGTGTGTGTATGCTCCCTACACAGTTACAGAAAACCTTTGCACTTTAAACAGTAGCCAGATGATAGGATATTTATTTTCTATTTTGCCAAGCTATATGCTTTCTACAGATGGTTTTGAAACTAAAAGAGCAAAGGAAAAACAATTAAGAATTTTGTTTCAAATGAGCACCCTCTGACATGCGTAAGATGGCAAGGGTCAGTTTCGACTCTGTTCAGATCTTTTAATTGCATGCAGCCTGAATCAGGGGTGGCCATCTCTGACCTGGAGTCTCAGACCCATTACGTGGCACTCTGATGGGTGCCGTCTGCCAGTCCCCATCCTTCATGTGAGTCTGTAATTCTGTCCTGCCCTCCCAGCAGGCAAGGGGGCTGGAGCCAGGTTGGTTTCCTTGTAATTAATGAGCAGCAAGAGCATGTAATTATGAAATTCCCAGGGAGGAGTCCCCCCACCTTATGCAAGTGGCAAGTTCTTTTCTTCCTCCTGTTACCAGTTCCTGTACCTTCACTTGCATCTCGTGGGGTTTGGGAATGTTATCATTTTTATTGGGAATCTTTTTTCACAGACTTTATTTTTAAACTGTCATGAATAGTTTAAAAATTTAACTTCAGGAGTAGATCATTCAGTTAATCACACTCCTCTTTTCTGATTTATTCCTTTATTCCCCACTCTGATTCCACTGCATGCCTTCAGAGGTAACTATGCCAGTGTGTTTATACTGTGTGTGTATGTATGTGTGTGTGTGTGTGTCTGTCTGTCTGCATGTTCTGTAAATGGCCATGAGCTTTCATCATTGATTTTCCTCTATTGTGACTCTCTTGGGAGTTTTCAGTTCACTTTTGACATATTTTTGTCCAATGGTGAGTCACATGCGTGCACACACAGGTTTGCGATTTTCACCTGGAGATGTAGCCAGAGTTTTTCTGACTCAATGAGTCTTTGACACACATCTCCTGAGAACTCACCCACCTGAATAAAATCTTAAGCCTTGAGAGGCCCTTGCTGTGACTGTCCCTTCACTGAGGAAGATAGGACTGATGCCAGGATGTGATGGAATGGGGATGTGAAGGGAACCCAAGTGTGACACTGGGTCAGTCACTAAGCATGAGCCATGAACACTTTGTATAAACCACTTAGAGCCTCAGCTTTCTAACCTATAAGATGGACTTAGTACATGCATTATAGCACTAAGTTGCAGTAAAATGAAATAATGTATTGACGAGTACCAAGTTTAACACTCAGCATATACAAGGTGTCCAGTAGGTGTTTGGCTGAATCAGAACATCTTCCTTTGGAGTGACTGGACATTTCCTGCTGAATTCAGTTACTAATGGAAGAGCCCCTTAGCTGGGAGGACACGAAAATATGATTCTTGCAAGAGGTTCATTTGATTTGCCTCAAAAGGAAGGTACAGGAAGCAGTCGTGGCCCTTTCCAGAGCTAGTTAACAGAGACAGGTTGTGCAGAAGAAAGCAGAAGCAACATTAAGATATCTATGGCTTTACACATGTGTGTGTGTGCAAGTGTATGTGTGTTCTTAGTCATCTGCAACTCTACATCTCCAACTGTAGCCTGCCAGTCTCCTCTGACCACTGGATTTTCCAGGCAAGAATACTGAAGCAGGTTGCCATTTTCTACTCCAAAGGATCTTACCGATTCAGGGGTCAAACCCTCATCTCCTGTGTCCTGCATTGGCAGATTCTTTACCCTGCTCCACCTGGGAAGCCTTTACATCTGTGTATGTGTGTACATATGTGTGTGTGTGTGTGTGTGTGTGTGTAGTTTTTCTATTACTAAACTATGGACCATCTCTGGGAGCTTTCAATCCAAGGCCTAACTATTGATATGAACCTTGGTTTCCTCGCTAGTCAGTAAGTGCAGGCAGTCGGCATGTCTCAGTGGGGCAGTATGGTGCTTCACTGTCTACGACAGATCCAGGGCTGCAGGACCACAGCGTTCCTAGTCCCTGGTACACCAGTCTCTCTCCTCTTCCGTGTGCCCCTTGGTGGAAAGGCCCAGATCTTTGAGATGCCTTCTGCTGCTGGCTTTCAGTGAGTCTGTGATACTCACCTAGAGTAGGAGAGTATTTTCATATTGGTAGGAATAAATGGTGATTTCATGAGTCGCCTTCCACATCCCCTTCATGAGAGAGGGAAGACTGTGAAAGAAGACACGGGCTGGTAGAACAGTGCCCAGAGCAGCCCACATTCTCTCTGAGCCCAGCTTCATCCTCTGCATTTGAGAGAGAAGCACCTCCCACACACCATTCTTGAGGGACCAAACTGTGATGACCTTCACTAAGGCAAAAGCACAGTGCCTGACTCTTACTGTGTTCAGGATACATTTTAAAAGGATGATTGTTTTAGTGGTAATCAGGAGCCCAGTCTGATGGCTTTTTGGAAAATAGCGCATATATCTACGTGCATCATAGAGGATGTTGGCTTCTCTGAGTGACATTGAAAATGGTCGCAGTCTCACTCCCTGCCTTTGACCATGGCCTTGCATGCTTCAGTGCTGAAGGTCCTTGACTTAATGACAGCCCCAGACTTCTAGGGTGGGTGAGAAGTTGCTTGTGTGTAAGCTGCAAAAAGAAAAGGGAATGGAATGAGGTTGGGGGAGCTATTTAGAGAGTTAGTTTACCAACTCCCAGAAACCTTTCTGTATGTCTTTGCTAGATCAAATGCAAAATAAAGTTGTTAAATGGAACAGGAAAAGGTCCTCATTGTTTTCATGCTGAAGTCCGTGATATTTACCTTCAGATTTGGATAAACGGAAGGCCATTTCCTCAGCTGCTAATTGGGGTAGTGCTGGAGGGACAGCGAGCAGCAGCCTTTGACATTTACAGAATTAGACCAGATGCTTTTAGCACATTAAAATCAGACTTTGGATGTATTTTTATGTATGTAAATATCCCTTTCCCCTCTACTTTTGTTCCTTGTATGGATATAGTTGCATTGTTCTCTGAACACGATCACATGCAATATTTATTTTAAATTAGGAAATATTTATTTTGCTTTGAATTCATTTCCCTGATATTTTCAGATGTAGTGAAGTTGCATACTCTAATGATGAAGAAGGCTCAGGAAGGGGATTTAACCCAATACGCAAGATATAATACATAAGCTAGTTATAAAGTTGGAAAATAAAATGATTATCTGTGAACCTACCACCCAACCCAAGGACTAGAAAGTTACCAGTAACTTGCATTTATGTAATCCCCCATCCTCCCATCCCTTTGCCTCTTCCCTGTCATCATTACCTCCTCAATTGAAATATTCATTTGAGTAAGACTGTGCTTTCTATTACTGCCTTGAAAGGGAAACTTCCCACTTGCCAGGGTTTGTATCTCCAGGTACAACTTTCACCTAGGACAAGGGCAGTCGTCACGAAAACTTCAGGATCCTCAAGAACCTATCATGGGAGGGGTGGACCTTCTCCTTCTAGTTCATCCATTCTAATAAATAATGTTAAGGTAGATCTTTTCACAATGGTGGGGACATACTGGCTTCCTGTCACCTTCCTGGGGCCAGACAGCACCTGAACATCCCAGCTTAGGTCTTAGCATCTCCAGGGGTGACAGACTGAGATGAAACATTCACTAAGCAGCTTTTAGATGGCTTTCTAATTGCTTCTGGCTTGACACTTTGGAAAATTAAAAAATAAAAAGTGTCTGTTCAGGTTGAATGTTTCCCGCCTTGCCGAATGATCATGTTTCTGTCTGACTTCCAGTCCCAGCAGACTTTGATCGAAAGTGTTCTGGGGCACCTGGGGCCGGAGTCTGCCCTGCCTCCCTGACTATGGCAGGGACTTCCCAGGGGCCCTCCGTGGACTCTGGGACCTGGGCACTGGTCTCCCTCCGAGCTTTTTTCCTTTAGGGGAACGATGAGGTATGTCATTTAATCAACTTGGGCTGCTAGCCTGGGGTTGTTAAGAAGCAGGTGTTGATCATGGGAGTAATTACTTAGGGCTGCATACCCCATATGATTTACAGTCTGAGACCTAAAGGAAAAATGCATTCTCACATGTCACATCTCCTTCTTCCTTCCCCCTGCTCCAAATGTGCTGCCTGTAATGAACGCACCGCCAGCACCTCACCTGCCGTGAGGTGTTCTCCGGCTGCGGCTGCTGTGCCATCTCTCTAGAGATATATGCATGTCGTGGGCTCTGAGTACTAAATCCACACAAAGGGCCATCCCCACCCTTCCCCAGCTCGCATTTTATAATGCTCAGTCTGAAATGACCTTTAAAAAGCCAGATAATATTTTATTTACCTTTTTTCTCCCATTTACTGTTAAATGTTAATGAAGGTAAGAGATTCAAATTCCTGCTAATAAAACACTTTAATTGACTCAAGTGTAACCATAACTGTAAATTGGCTACTTTGTACGAAGGACCTTAGTGCTTTCCTGCCCCTGACTCTGCCGGCTGTGCAGTTTTGGAAGTTGGCAGAAACATTTTCTTTGTTCTCCTGCGGGCCACATGTGCATCCCAAGGCCTGGTCCTCTAAGACAGGCAGCCAGGAGTGACCGCGCATCGCTCCTCGCAGCAGAATTAACTTCCCTTCACTCCTCCCATGGCCTCTTTATTGAAATTCTTCAGATTCAAGGTCCATTTTAAGCACTGCCTCCTCCAGGAAGCCCGATAGGATCCCTCCTTCCAGCTCATCTGCCTCCAGATGGTCACAGCATTTGGAGACTTTGCTTGTGATCCTATTTCCTTTGTCTTCTGTTAGTAACTCCTGCCACTGTTATCTCCTTACTCAGATTAGAAACCCTAGATGTATCGGTTAAATTACATTAACTGATTTGAGTGAGAGGGAAAAATAATAGACTTTATTGGCCTCTGCTGTACCAATTCTGTAGGGCATTCTTAAAAATATTCATGAAATGATCTTTCTCTGGATCCCTTAAGTACAACCATTAAATTTGTAATAACTTTCTGCTGTAGAGAGTTTCAAAAAAGAAGAAAGTGGCATAATCTATACCTCTGTAATAAAAAAAAAGCAAGAGGGAGCCTCTCTGCGATTTTTAAAAATTTTCTTTATTTCTTTAGCTATACCAGCACATGGGATCTTCGCTGAGTCATTGGGACCTTTAGCTGCAATGTGTAGGCTCTTAATTGCAGCATATGTGATCTCAGTTCCCTGACCAAGGATTGAACCCATGTCCCCAGCATTGGGAGCATGGAGTCTTAACCACTGGACCACAGGGAAGTCCCCTTTATGTGACCTTACTGAGGGTGAGATGGGGTGGTTTGAGAAAATGACTGGACCTGGGTTCTCTTTCTCTGACTTCAGGCTTAGCTACTCCAGTGCTCAGTGGAGGGATGGCCCTGGGCCTTCCCACATGTCATCTGAACTGTAATGGGCAGGTCGTCCATCCTTCTCTGACTCCAGGGAGTGGCTGGGTTTGTTTGGTAAGTGGTCAGCTCCTGGAGAGCAGCATCTATTATCAGTGAGCTCTGGGCTGCTGGTGGCTTCAGCCAATGACAGTTATCACAAAGAACCAGAAAGAGCAAAAAGACTGGCAGTGACCACTTAGGTACTGTGTGATCTTGAATGAGTTATTTCACCTCTCTGTGCTTCAGATCCCCCCCCTGTAAGAAGTGGGTCATTTCAAGATCTACTTCCTACAGTTATTTTGACTATTAAGTGATTTAAGCACAAAGGATTTAAGTAGAAAGCTCTTAGAATAATGTCTGGAACACAATAGGTAGTAAATTTAAGCAAAAGAATGGTAAGAAAGAAACAAAAGTGGTATGCTCCTTCTCCTTTTCATAAAGAGTCCTGGACTTTGGAAAAGCTATCCCATGCTTGTAACTCATCGACTTCCCTCCCCACTCCCCGCACAGTTGCTCCCTGCGAACCCTTCCACTCCAGGCCCATATCAAGAACCACTTCTCTGACAAAGCCTCTCCTGATGCCCCACTTCCTCACCGCCCCCCCCACATTTCTGCAGTGTTTTGACCATCATGGGGACTTTTTTAAAATAGGGCCTGAAACTGCCTTCTGGTTTCTGGGGGTCTCTTTCCAATCTCTTTAAAAGTGTGTTTCAACTAGGTTCTCATGAAATATGTCAATTTTAGAGCTAAACAAAGATATTCTGCTGAGACAGAATAATATCCTTTGAATATTACTCAGCCAAAAAAAAGAGTGAAATAATCCCATGTGTAGCAACATGGATGGATCCCTGGGGATTGTCATACCACGTGAAGTAAGTCACTTAGTATGTGCGAAAGTGAAAAACAGAGAAAGATAAATAATGTATCACTTATATGTGGAATCTAAAAAAAAAAAGTGGTGTAAATGACCTTATTTACAAAACAGAAACAGACTTACAGACATAGAAAACACGCATGGTTACCAACAAGGAAAGCATAGAGGTGAGAAGTAGATCAGGAGTTTGGGATTAGCAGATACAAACTGGAGAAGGCTGTGGCAACCCACTCCAGTGTTCTTGCCTGGAGAATCCCAGGGACGGGGGAGCCTGGTGGGCTGCTGGCTATGGGGTCGCACAGAGTCGGACACGACCCAAGTGACTTAGCAGCAGCAGATACAAACTGCTATACATAAAATTGATAAACAACAAGGTCCTGCTGTATAGCACAGGGAACTGTACTCAGTATCTTGTGAACACTATAATGGAAAAGAAGCTGAAAAAACGTAACGTGTGTGCATACCTGATTCACTTCAAAAACTAACACAGAATTGTAAATCAACTATATTTCAATTTTAAAAAAAAAGATAAAATGTCCAGTACTTAAAAAAAAAAAAGGAAAATAATATCCTTTGTTTTTCCATTTGGTGGATGGTATTTTCTCAATTTGGGGGTTTCCTCCCATAAGAATTTTGCTTATTCTGTCAGCACCTACCTCCGCTTAATCATCTACGACCGTGTCCCTCCACCTCCAGCTCACCAAGGGGAATTAACAACCGCTGAACTCATCTGGGGAACATTAGCAACTATCACTGCTTGGGTTCCACTCCCCACCAATTAAAACAAATTTCTGGGGCTAGGGCCTGGCCATCTTCAGAGTTTAAAAAGTCCCCCAGGTGATTCTAATATACAGCTAGGGTGGAGTTCCTGAGATCAGCAACGATGTTATGTAAGAGAAAGTAGATCAAAGAGCAAATGTATAGTAGGTGTTTCCATGGGAAATTTTGGAAATAGATCATCTAGCTTCGTTTCATAGTTTAATAAATTAATATGTGCTCATGGCTCTACATTTACATAGAAAACACAGAACAGTCGTATTTGAGGCTTGTTTCATGACTATATTCCTTTCGGCTTTGATGTTTCATGGCATGCTCTAGAATTCTACCTGCAGAAATTGCTGGATTTAAGCAAATATGTCAGCTGACCAACACTTAAGACAGCAAAGCTTTTACAATCATGCTGCTGCTGCTAAGTCACTTCAGTCATGTCTGACTCTGTGTGACCCCGTAGACGGCAGCCACCAGGCTCCCCCGTCCCTGGGATTCTCCAGGCAAGAACACTGGAGTGGGTTGCTATTTCCTTCTCCAATGCAGGAAAGTGAAAAGTGAAAGTGAAGTCGCTCAGTGGTGTCGAACTCTTAGCGACCGCCATGGACTGCAGCCCACCAGGCTCCTCCATCCATGGGATTTTCCAGGCAAAGTACTGGAGTGAGGTGCCATTGACTCCTCTTAATTTTGGCCTCATTACTTTTGTTCAGTTGTTGTCACTGCTGAGGTCTCTCTTTGCTTTTACAGCCTGTTTATCAGTGTAGCCTGTTGGCCACAAGAGGGACAAGGAAAAATAATGGCTTAGTACAAACACTTCCCCACTGCTGGAGAAAAGTAGAAAACACATCTCTCCAAGTTAGGAGGTGCAGCATCCTCTTTACACTCGCAGGATAAACAAACAGCAGTCACTAGGATCTTTGTCACAAATGACGGTAAGGAAAATTTTTTTTACCTAAAAAGAAATTTGGAAGTCCAGAATATGCCCCAGTTTGAAGCATTATTCAAATCATTAGGTCTCTGCTTAGTCTGCAGGGCTCAACAGTTGTCCTGGGGCCGGATGCACTTGAGTGTGGTCACCGATTCCTGTGTGACGGTTGGGTCTGTTTGGAAAAGGCAGGAAAAGTCATTGGCTTATTGAAATAAATGTACATTTAGGGTCTAACTCCTTTTATTAGGAATTTAAAGAAAATTTGGTTAGCCCATTCATACTTTTTCATATTTGCAGAGGATTTGTGATAGCTCTAGGTGAACACTTCAATACTTGGAAACTCCCCTGGTGGTCCAGTGGTTAAGAATCCACCTTTCAATGCAAGGGTTACAGATTCAATCCCTGATCGGAGAACTAAGATCCCACATACCTTAAGGTCAACAAACAGAACATAAACAACAGAAGCAATATTGTAACAAATTCAATAAAGACTTTAAAAATGGTCCACATCAAAGAAAAAAAATTTTTTTAAGTCAGTATTTAAACATTTTGTGCCTTCCAATAAATAAGGATTTATCTGTGGCTTCCAAATAAATACTTTTATTTCTTAGAAGTGAAATTCCTTCTGTCCAGCACTCAGCATTTGCTCGTTCTTGTTCAAACAAGGAGACAGGCAGCTGATCATTAATCCAGAAATATCTATGGCCCATTCATTTTGCTAACCCAGGGCTCAGAATCCTAGCTTTTCATCTCATAAAGCTACGGAAAAGTGTGTATGTGTTTTATTGCAGAATCCTGGTAGGGAGAAAGACCTCGACTGGGAGGATGGTGGCAGCTGGTCAACGCAGTTGCCATCACTTGTGTGCTTGTTTCTTCAGTACCTCACAATGCTTTAGTGCCTATGTGAGGGAAAACCACCCTCAGTGAGGCAAGGAAGCCAGGCCTGGGAATGCTATTGTGCGGTTTTATCTGCCTTCAATCTCCCCCTTACTACCTGTAGCTTCAACACGACAGGAACAACCCCTATAAAATCAGCTTCGTGGAATGAGGCAGGAAGAAAAATGTCAAGAAGCCAGCCCCTCCCCTTTCCCTTCTCCATCTGGGTTAATATACTCCCACTTTAGGAGGTCTTAGCCCTCTAGACAAAATGCTCCAGGGCTCTTATTGGCTTAATAAACAGACCAAACTCTTGAGGACAAAAGAAGACAAACCTGGCTGCTGAAAATTATGTGACTTGGGCTCTTAAAAGGCTTGTGTTGAGCTAGGCGAATACAGCGTCCTGAATTGAATAAATTCACTGTGCCCCCACCCACCCTCCTGTCTACAGAGTTCTCAGGGCCTGTGTGACCAAGTGTTTATTGTCGGCAGCAACCCCAGGCATGTGGGATTGACCAGTGTCTCGTTAGGAAGACGTTTCACAGGTTTGGTGTCTTTGAGGAGTGATGTGTTTGAGGTTAATGGTTCCTGGACTTTAAGGACTCGAGTTTCTTTTTCAAAGGGGTTTTGCCTTCAAATACGGAAAACAGGCCCTTTGTGGCGTGTGTGCTTTTCCTGGTACAAAGACTGAATTTGTAAACATCTGTTTATGAAAAGTTGCATTTCTCAACATCATGGCATGATCTTCTAAACCAATACATAAATGGATCTTTAGTGCACATGGAAATCTTTTGCATTTGAATATAAAAATCCATTGAGGGAGGGAGAAGGGAGAGAAAGAAATGGGTAAATAAATACAAAAACTTTTAAGAGCTTCTGGGCTGGTTTCAAGAATGCCCCACAAAACAGGTTTTCATGGTTGTATGGGGTGATGTGATCCTATTCAAGTTTCTTTCCCTTCTTTAGAATTTCTGAAGAAGCTGTTGCAAATGGCTTTCGGGGGCTGTCCCTAAAATAGATTTTAGAGATGAAAAAAATGAGAGAATGCATAGACAATCTGAGACAAATGATCAGCTCTGATACTGACGCTGAGATTGTAAGATGACCGCTGTGCCTGGCAAGAAATGAATATTCAAGATGCCCCTGCTGGGTGCCTTTTCCTATTTGAACCAACTACTGTTTGGGCCATGATTCACTTGTTACCAAATTAAACACTCTTTGCACACAGCAGAGCAACTTTACGAAGTCGGATTTTGAAGTGCAAACATCTTTTCTGCTCTAGCCACAGAACCTGTCACAATCTTCATCGGGGACTGAATTAAGTTTAAAATATCATCAGAGGGTGTTGATCTCTCTTGGGTCTGTAGCTGTCCTCTGTACATCCGGCATTTTTCTGTTGACACTGCGTATCACTTAGCAACGGGCCTGAAAGACCCTATATGCATTGATTGCACACCATTGTCTTTAAGGGGTGGAAGTGTTAACTGAATAAGCCCCCTGGGTGACCAGACGGTCATTCCTCTCATGTTGATAATCTGTGTACATCAAAAATATTGTTTATTCTGTTCTCTGATCTGATTTTTACATCTCTGGCTGAAGGAATACAGTTAGTTCCATACATGATGGAGAACCCAAATCAACTTTCCTGACGTGAAGTGACTAATAAAAGCAGTCTGTCCCTCCTTCTCCTGATAAAGCATTAAATGCATCTGACAGCTAACCACAGGGCGATAATGCCAACTTGCCTCTTTGGTTCTCAGAGGATGCAGAAGTCACAAGCCTGCAGTTGCCCCATAAAGAGAAAATATTCTCTTTGGTCTGTGAATAGTTTTGAAATGAACAGCAAGATATGTTATATGGCTGTGAAGATGTTAGGGCTTTCGGTGGACACTGGGCCCTGACATCATCTGAATGAAAAGGAAATATGGCCTAATCAAGGCGTGTTTTCAGAATGAATGAAATTTCAAAGTGGAAATTCTTGCTTAAGAGGCAAGGGAAAGACACATTTCTGCATCAGTAGCCATGGCTGAAGCTATAGACTGCACTGGTGGGTCAAGCAGCATTTTACCTCAGACCTCCCCCTCATACAATGATGTTTTTCAAAGACCTTTTTCACAGCCCTCTTGGACAATGGGGGCATTTCAGCCAAAGGATTTTATACGTAGGCAAAGACCAGGTGGGTGGGTTTGGTGCCCACCTTCACGAAACCACGTAGCAGTGACACAGTAGAAATGTTAGAGCTACCTGCTTTGCAATGTCTGATTTTGAGAAATGTTTTGAGCTTTGTGAATTTATATCATACTACATCCAGCTATAAAAGGAGAGTGATCCATCAGTATGTCTTGAGAAATATTTCAAAAAGGCAAGTGATTTCAAAGTCAAGCTACTAATTATATTGCTTTGACATTACTTTCTGTCTGATATAAGAGAACCATAATATAAAATGATAATGCCAAAAGATTCTTCGGTAAATTTTAAAGTTTTTTTTTCCCCTACTAACAGCGCTTTTCATCAAATAGGAACTCTGTTTTTAAAAAATCAAATTCTAAAGTATTGAATTCTGTCAAACGCTTTTCTCCCCATATCTATTGATATGATTATACGGTTATTCTTTAACCTGTTTATGTGATTGAGTACATTATTAGATTAAAAAAATCTCCTCCCCCCCAAAAAAATAAAATAAAATACATAAAAAAGAATCAAATTCAATTAACATTTGCCCTTCTATAAAGGCCTCAGACTTTATTCTCTGCCTTGAAAGAAACCCCAGACTTAGGACACAGATACATATGAGTAGGGACATGAGACTATAGCAGGAAATGGTTATTCATGGGTATTCATGTTAACCATGAGGAAATGTGAGAATGCCTTCTTTATTAGAAATAAAAATGTTTTAAATGAATATACAAGGCTTCAAGGGATACCCAGCTCCTCCCGCACCCCTGTGCCCCTAAAACCTCTCAGTCTTCTCTCTGCATGTTAATCCTGTGGCTAGTCATCTTGGCCTGGTCCAACTGCTAAGTGAATGCTGCTTCTATAAACATTTCACTGCTGCAAGTTGGATTTTTCACAGCATTAACTTTAACTACGTCAGTGTTTGTAATGGAATAAAACTTAAAATTGATGTTTTGCCATATTGCTAGTTAAAGAAGTGGGCCTCAAAGGGAGATAGATGTGTACCTCATTTCATGGGAAAATTGTTACCTCAGAGGCCAAGTGGAAGATGCAGGCTACAGCTTCCCGGAGAAAGTCTTAGAAAATACGCACAAAGCCCCTACTTTTTATATGAAATTCCTCAGCAAATTTCCAACCACATATTAATTTAAAATCGATGTTAAATATGCACAAGCTTAAATCAATTGAGTAGAAAATAACAGGCTTCAACTCAAACATCTGCTGAGATCTCACTCTAGCAAAATTACTTTGTATGGAAACCCAGAAGGAAGTTGGAAGAATTTACTCACCAGCCTGCTTTCAAGGCACTTGCCACTTCCTTTTTATTGAAATGCATTTAAGGATAAAGTTCCTAGCTTCTGCCCAGGAATCAAAGGCTTCCTTTATAAGAGACAGATTATTTAATTGTGGTTTAGATTACCCCACAAACAACACAGTCACTTTGAACTCAGTTGAGTAGGTGGTGGTGGTTTGTGAAAAATCATCATTGCGTTACCTGACTCCTAAGTTCCCACAAGAGGGTTAGGAGCAAAAATCACTTGAATAGCCATGAGCCCTTTCCCATAGGACCCAGGCGTCCACAGAAAACATCTCCCCTTTTCTTAAAATTGTATCCCATCTAGGTCTAACAATGTCAATATTAAAATAATAATAGAGGGAAGGCTGGAAGACGGGGGCCCCTCTTTATAGTTAAATGTTATCTGCTTAGACTAATATTGCAATTGCCACCCACTGACATAATTTGTTTCACAGTCACAGCTTGGCAGCATGAATCAAATGTTGACATTCTAATTTCATGCACACATGGGCGTTTGGCTGAGCAGGCCCGCAGCCTCCACCATTCTCTCTGTACCTGCGTAAATCAGGCCGACAAGGCGTGCTCTCAACAGCTTGCCGCTCAACTTGCTCTCTTCTGTTGGGAAAACTTCTGAGCCTGCTTCTTCTGTGCGTAGGTGTGTTTGTCTTCCAGCTTGCAGTGTCACACAAATACTTTTTTACTCCTGTCGGTAATGTGACCTTCTTTGTCTTTCTCTCCTTTGTTTTTAAAAAAAAAAAATTGTATCTATTTTTGGCTGTGCTGGGTCTTGCTGCACGTGGACCTTCTCTGGTTGCAGCGAGTGAGGGCTACTCTAGTTGCGGTGCTCTGGCTTCTCATTGAGGTGCTTGTCTTGTTGCGGAGCACAAGCTCTAGGGCTCGTGGGCTCAGTAGCTGCTCATGGGCTCATCTAAGCTCATGGGCTTCGTTGCCTTCCTTTTAGGTGTCCATAGTTGTGGGATCTTCCCAGACCAGGGATCGAACCTGTGTGCCCCACGTTGGCAGGAGGATCCTTAACCGCTGAACCACCAGGGAAGTCTCTCTTTTTCTCATCTATGTTGCAGTATCCAGAACTTTCCTTAAGTTCTCAGTTAGCTAGCAAATGTCTCTTTGAGAAAATACCAAGGCGAAGAAGTGGAATTCTTCGGAGGTGCCCCGATGACTGGAAAGAAGTGAAGCTCGTTTCCTTCTGGATTATGTGCCCCCAAATTCATAGGTTGAAGCCCCAATGCCCAGTGTGACTGTATTAAAGATACATTCTTTGAAAAGACAAGTTGAAATGAGGTCATAGGGTGGAGTCCATAAAGGAGGAGCGGGGGACTGGACACACACCCACAGAGAAACGTCCATTCACGAACACAGAGAAAAGGTAGCTTGCTGCAAATTTAAGGAGAGAGGCCACAGGAGAAACCAAACCTGCTGAGCCCTTGATGTTACACTTCCAGCCTGCAGAACTGCAGGGAAGTGTCTATTTAAACTTCCCAGGCTGTCACAGTGTGTTATGGCAGCCTTACCAAACTAATACTCCCACCTGGTCAAGGGCCAGACTTCCCATGACTGCTCTGCCATTGACCAGCTGGCCCCTGGAACCACCCGAGCCCATGGCTCTCCCACCAGACATTGTCAGTGTGAAGGGAGTTTTAGGGCCACAGCCATCAAGAACTTGAATGAAATCAGCAGAGCGTTGCAGGGCAGCCCCAGTTTGACCTTCCACTGGGGAAGGATTAATGGCCAGCCCTTGGTGTTGAGAGGATGCTCTGACCACATTCTGGACATGGGGGAGTGTTGTTTCCTAGTTCCAGTGTCAGGGTTGGCCTCTGATGGTCCCGTGCTCACACTTGGTTCTTCTAGGTCAGGAGCTCGCAGGGATGGGCAGGGGGTCAGGGGTAGGGGTGTTACTGTTGGCTGAGGCCTGGGGTAGAGCAACAATCCCCAACCTTTTAGACATGAGGGACTGGTTCCATGGAAGACAGTTTTTCCATGGACAGAGGGTGGGCAGGGAGTGGGGGAATGGATGGTGGTAATGGGAACATTGGGGAACTACTGTAAACACAGATGAAGCGTCACTCACTCACCCGCCACTCATCTCCTGCGTGCAGACTGGTTCCTAACAGGCCAGTACTAGACATGAAGTCTAGAACATGACTAGACTTCAGCATGGGGGTTTAGGGACCCTTGGAGTAGAGCAATTGAATTGTATAAGGATATATGCACCTCTAAGTCTGTGGCTCAATTGTTTTGCCTTTTTCTAGCTTTGATGTCATTACCTTTTTCAGGATCAAATTTTTCCTATTTATAGGATATTTCCAAAGAGTTCAAGCCCATGCTTAGTGGGAAATTTTTCTCAGAGATTATTAGTCACTTCATCATTTGGCCATCCAAGATTTTTATCATCATGCTTGTTAGCCTTGAGTTTTGTATGGATGCTCAGAAATGCTCCAAAGACTTTGCCCCCTCCCCGCCGCCCTCCGCCCCTTAAAGAGTTGATACTCTGGGATCTGCCTCACATAGAAATGTTGAATACCATAATATTTTTCACCCAAGAATGATTCATGTAATCTGGAGAAGGTGGTTTGGGGCCCAGCTTGAGTGCTATATTTGGGACTTATCATTTACCTTTCTGGGGCCCTGGAGCTTCCCTGATAGCTCAGTTGGTAAAGAATCTGCCTGCAATGCAGGAGACCCCAGTTCGATTCCTGGGTTGGGAATATCCACTGGAGAAGTGATAGGCTACCCACTCCAGTATTCTTGGACTTCCCTTGTGGCTCAACTGGTAAAGAATCCACCTACAATGTGGGAGACCTGGGTTTGATCCCTGGGTTGGAAAGATCCCCTGGAGAAGGGAAAGGCTACCTGTTCCAGTATTCTGGCCTGGAGATTTCCATGGACTGGATAGAATATGGGGTGACAAAGACTTGGAGTGTCATCTCTTACAGAAAAAGGACTGATCTCTCTGGTTGCTTCCAGTTTAATGATCTGATGATTCTTTTAACAAAATATTGTAATCAAAGTCCCCGAGAGCAAGGGAATGAAAATCAGTGATTCAAATTCAGCTCAGTTCAACAAAAACATACTCATGTTTGGTATGTGTCAAACATGATGCTAAGTCCTGAGTCCACAGAAATGCATAAGATGTCATCCTTAAGCCCTAAATAAAAGGGAAAATTGAGATCAAACTTCATGGGAGGAAGAAAGTCTGTGACAACAGAATTATTGTGTAGCGACTTGTCTATCTGTTTAAGGGGAAAGTTCTTTACTAAACTGAACTCAGCCTATAGCAGAATATGAAGCACTTGTTACTCTGGTCCAGGGAAATAAAACATAATGGCTTCTAATTAGCTGTGTGACCTTAGGGGCATATAGCCTTTCTCGGTCATGGTCACCTTCTCTTTTAAGTACAGGGATTGTACTTGCTAAGGTTTCTTCTAGCACTAACATTCTATAATTATGGGACTGTGAGCTAGCTAAACAAGTAATACTCCTAAGAACCCCTAAAGGTAGAGGAGATTGACTGAATTTCTTGGAAAGCACATTTTCTCTCATGTTTCTGAGATAACAAGCTATCATACTGTCTTCATGTTACTAAGACATGTTACTAAGACTAAGCCAATAAAAGGTACTCAAAATACTAGCCTATATAAGTGGCACTAACTAAATTTGTCTCTGATGGGTTCTCCCTTGGCCACCACCCCAAACTTCATATTCCTTTGTCTCTTAGTTACTGAAAACGGTGTGCCTAATTGCCTACTGTGCTGCCATATTTGTCCTCTTATAGAATGCCTCCTGCATGCTCCCTTGAGAATACACAAGTGTTTATCTGACTGAAACCAAGTATCTCAGGCTGTGATTCAAGGCAACAAGCCTGTGTTCTCCCTTTCTGATTTAGAATTGTTACCTGTCCCCCACCAAAGAATCGACCTCATCAGGCCAGGGCCTCCCTATCCCACTCACACACCATGACTCAGGTCTTTCTCCAGCTTTAGTACCTTCTCTTCTCCCTACACTTCCAGAAGGTCTGATCTCAAGACTCTACCTCCTCCTTGAACATTTATCCCTAACTCCACAGAAGTTTCTTTCTCTCTTTCACTTAATCCAACATTCTTTTATGTAGTTCAGCTGCCTTGCCAGTGCTGATGCACTTCCTTTACGTACTTCCCTCAGTATGAATCACTTGGAGTTTTTTTGTCAGCTGCAGTGGAAGATCTCCAAACCCAAACACTGTGCTTTGCATGTGTTTTGTGCCTCCCATGATGGGTGGCCAAGTGCAAGGTGATGCTCAGTAATGTTTACAAAATTCAATTGAGATCTGAAGTTAGTGTTTAAAAATTTATTTGTAGTCTAGCTGAATTTCAACAGTGTTTTCTCATGATTGCAGCTGTCAAAATGGCATGATGATCAGCATGTACCTCAAGTTGAGTTAGATAGATCTGTGTCTGAATCCCATCTCTGCTCATTTACTCTGTCAATCATGAAATGTTTATTGAGAAACTACTGTGTGGGAGGCTTGGGGCTACTGATGGATAAATAGATAAAGAAGATATGATCCTTGCATTTAAGAAGTTCAAGGTCAAGGAACTATATTACTTAATTTCTCTAAGCTTCAATTTCTTCACCAGAAAATGAGAATGGTTAACTATTTCTCTGATGTTTTAGATAAGTCAATTTCTTTATTTCCTAATTTTTTAAGGGCTTTAAATTAAGAAATTGATTCCTCAATAGTTTCACTTTTTTCTTATTTAATGACTCTATCATCATTTAACAACAGTGGCTCTCCACTTTGTCCTAAACTTAGTCCTGAATTTGAATCCACATACATTATATTAAAATTTTATATCATAAATGACCACTCAAGAATGAATCTAGGCATTGACTCTGAGACTGATGTTAACAATCTCACTTGCCAGTGATTAGATCCTTTCCTCACTATCTTTTATGTTTTTACATAACTGCTCTGGAGGCCCAGTCTCAAGAAGATAAATTTAAAGTTCAGGGACCTAAAAAATATGCCTCAAATATAAGTGATTCCTCCTTAACATCACATGATTGAAGTTCAGACTCAGATTGGTAAGCTGTGGAGATGCAGGTGCCTTCCAAAAGGGGCTGAGAGGAGAACAGGCCATAACCTAGAGGTCAGGTGTAGCCAAGTGTAGATCAAGGTGGTGTGATCAGGGCAGCCATCATCTGCCCTGATCAGAAAAACCCAGCTTGTCTCTGAATTCTTTGACCCTGGCATGCATTTCTCTCTTGGGGGAGAGGTGTTGGGATTACATTAGAAAAAAACATGGTCTATCTGCCTTGCAGGTCCTGATTCCCATTTATCCCAAAGGAGAAGCCATGGATGCTCTGACATAGAACCTTGTCACTACGTGGCGTGGCCAGGTTCCTCTAAGATGCTGGTTTTGTGAAGAGAAGTTCCACTAGTCCAGTGAACCATATTGTGGAATTTTACCCTAAGATTTGCTGCAGGTGATCTTTGAAATTTGATCCATGATGTGTGCAAAAAGAAGTCAAAGTGGGACAGAGGGCTGACTTAGTGATGACTCTGAATTGTAACATATTTAAAATGTAGTGTTTAGGATTCCCCATGTGTAAGATGATGAGGTTGGAAGTATTCTTCTAGTACTAACCCTCAGTCATCCTGAGACTATAATATAAACGAATCAACATTGCTCCAAACTGCAACCCCACCTTCCAAAAAGGAAGAAGGAAATGAATGTCTAAAAGGTTGTTTTGTTCATATTTATGTGACATTATGTATAGTGTTGGTTATAATGCCACCAAGACATTTGTAAAAATGTAAAAATTGAAACCCTAACTAATTACAAGTTATGATTTTCCGTCAGGTACCTTACCCTTGGGGCTACCAGTCTTTCTCTTTCAAAGGGAGACCCAAAGGCTTCTCTGGCATGTAGTTGAAGCTCAATACAAATATGCGAAGTTTAAATGTAGTGATATATGTGGAATTATTTTGTGCTCTGTGAATGCTATCTCTCTCTTTTCATTGTCAGCAAACTTCTTCTCTTCCTTCTTACACAGCTCAGTCATCACTTCCTCACTTCCTTGATTGCTCTCTTTATGACAAATCTTCAATTACGTATTCTGATAGTGTCATATATCTATTACTTGTAGAATGTGGTGGCATTGAACTTTTCCTGTTTGGCCTGTGAGATGACTTGATTATTGTCCCTCACCCAGCTAAGCTCTCGGTTCATCACACAAGACCCTCAGTGCATTTTTATCACCCCTGTATCCCTAGTGGGCAGCACTTTGTGGGCACAGAACACATACTCTATTTACTGAAAAAGCAAGGAAGAGAAAGAAGAGAGGAATAGAAATATAAATGTTCGATAACTTGAACTAGAATGGCAAAATATTGCCAAAATAGGAGTCACGTGCCCAGGTGAATCAGTGATAGTGATAGATAGGAAGTTTATCACTATTATAGAACTTCTCTGTACCTACGTGAAATCTGAGAGGGAAGTCAAAGTTACTCGTTACTATTGAGGTTAAATTTCTCCAATATTATTTTAGGATTTTACCAGTCTCATTCTTAAAATCAGTATCTGAACAGAGATGGTTTCGCAGAAGCACTCACAGCAGCTTTACCCTCAGCCCCAGCATCTGGGATAAGGACATGAAACAGACGGATACTGATTTGGGCTTCATGTTTCCTGGCAGCTCAGGCAAAAGAGGAAATGCATACTTTCATGCAGTTTTCTTTTTCTGACCAAAGAATTTGTTTAGATTCATCAGCAGACATATCTTTTCCTGGCACCAGTCAGAAAAATTTCACCAAGCAGAAATTTCTGAAAAGGTGGCTCACAATTTCTTCTATCTAAAAAGGTCCATCTAGTTGGCATTATGAAATCATTACCTTCATGCAAAACTCTTTCACATTTGAGTTTTGTTTACAGGTGGTCACTTCACTAGGGAATATCAAACAGTGTCATCCCTAGAGGATAGAAATCTTTTGTTTTGGCATAATGCCTTGAGTTTCCCTGACGTCTCTGGAGCTGTCAAAACCCTCCTAACTGCTTCCAGTCTTCTGTGCACTGAAAACCCAAGGCTCAGAGCAGGAGCTCCTCACTCCAGGCCTTCCTCCCACTGTGCTGTGAGTTCTTGTCTGCTCTTGAGGTTTGTCTGTTTCCTTTGACAAGAGCACACACTATCAGTGTATCATTAAGCAAAAACAAGTATGTTTTTCCTCTCTGTTGTTACTTATTTATCTACCGTCTGGCAAGATCAGAAGACAAAGTCTGTAAGGAAGTTCTTTTCTTCCCCCTGGCTAGTGGCAGAAGGGTGGAAGAAGCCAGGGGCTGGATGAGGGTTTCTCGATCAGGTGGAAGGAGATCAGCCCTCCCCTGGTAAGGTAGGTGACCCAAAGGCAACATGCATGGCTAGCAGTCAGTTTCGAAGGGCTGTGCTTGTGGCGATGGGGAGTCTTATGTGTTCAGGCTATCTGCCCCGCTGCTGTCTGGTTTGTGGGGAGGTGGTATCTTGGATAGACTGCCACAGTAGCACAAATGGAGCTTCTCAGACAACCGGGCTGTCAGTGGGAGCCCTTGGGTATCTGGAGTGAAGAAAAGGCTAGAACACATTGTGGCATCAGCAAGGGGACGCAAGGATTCCAAGTTAAATGCAGTTAAATTCACTTCCTACTGTACATTGGGTCAAATGTACAGTAAGTGGATTATGAAGTGTTATAATTGGGGCCGCCTACTAGGTCAACAGAAACTAAAAGGCTGAATGTTACATTTAAAAGACTTAGTGCCAGTTTTTTTCCAGTTTGTTAGGAATCATTTCTGTGCTTGTAAGTAGGAAAGGGGGAGAAAACAGTTTGATCAGATAAGGAAGAAATCTATATCACAAGGAGGAAAATTTAATAAGCCTTTTGGTCTCCCTTGTAGTGTTTTCTGTTATGTAAGAGGAAAGCTGATATTTGGTCTTGCTAACATTGTTGTAAGTTCTCTTGCCCATGGTCATGTCCAGTGGCACCCTGGAAGAGTCTAACTTTTGTTAGACTTTGTAAATATTCTTTGTAAATGCCATTTCTTGCATGCTGGGAAGAGGAGAAGTTCTTTCCCATTAATTTATCATTTTGAAATGTGCCTTTTTAAAATGAAGCCTCAAATTATAAGAGAAATGAGCAAAGGTGTGGAGCCACATAACATGTAGCTAATTGAGAGGGACCCATCCAAATGAGGGAGAAGGCAATGGCAGCCCACTCTAGTACTCTTGCCTGGAAAATCCCATGGATGGAGGAGCCTGGTAGGATGCAGTCTATGGGGTCGCTAAGAGTCGGACATGACTGAGTGGCTTCATTTTCACTTTTCACTTTCATGCATTGGAGAAGGAAATGGCAACCCACTCCACTGTTCTTGCCTGGAGAATCCCAGAGACGTGGGAGCCTGGTGGGCTGCCGTCTATGGGGTTGCACAGAGTTGGACATGACTGAAGCGACTTAGCAGCAGCAGCACGCAAATGAATCCATCTTGCCTAAGCACGATCCCATGAGCAGGCCATTTTAAATCAACTACCTGTGGAACTTGCTAGCAGCAAATGGAAACCACACATCCTGGGAAAATTCTACCATGGAGATCCAGACTCCTCAGATAGGTCCTTGCCATGTTTTCTGACTTGGAGGTGTACCCCACCTTGATACCTGTCAAAAGATATAATATATGGTGAAGACCTTAAAACACTTCCCTGGTGGCTCAGCAGTAAAGAATCTGCCTGCTCATGTAGGAGATGTGAGTTCCATCCCTGGGTCAGGAAGATTCCCTGGAGAAGGAAATGGCAATCCACTCCAGGATTCTTGCCTGGGGAAATCCCATGGACCAGGAACCTGGCAGGCTACAGTCCATGGGGTGGCAAATAGATGGGGAAACAATGGAAACAGTGACAGATTTTATTTTGGGGGCTCCAAAATCACTGCAGATGGTGACTGCAGCCAGGAAATTAAAAGACACTTGCTCCTTGGAAGAAAAAATATGATATTCCTAGACAGCATATTAAAAAGCACAGACATTACTTTGCCAACAAAGGTCCATCTAGTCAAAGCTATGGGTTTTCCAGTAGTCACGTATGTATGTGAGAGCTGGACCGTAAAGAAAGCTGAGCACTGAAGAACTGATGCTCTTGAACTGTGGTGTTGGAGAAGACTCTTTTCAAACCAGTCAGTCCTAAAGGAAATCAGTCCTGAATATTCATTGGAAGGACTGATCTGAAGCTCTAATACTTTGGCCACCTGACGCGAAGAACTGACTCATTGGAAAAGACCCTGATGCTGGGTAAGATTGAAGTCAGGAAAAGAAGGGGACGACAGAGGATGAGATGGTTGGATGGATTACTGCCTTGATGAACATGAGTTTGAGCAAGCTCTGGGAGTTGGTGATGAACAGGAAAGCCTGGCGTGCTACAGTCCATGGGGTTTCAAAGAGTTGAACACAACTGAGCAACTGAACTGAACTGAGCTAAAGACATTAAGAGTGAAATATCTGCAGCAACATGGATGGACCAAGAGATTATCATACTAAATGAAGTAAGTCAGACAGAGAGAGACAGATACCATAAAATATCACTTATATGTGGATATAAAGTATGACACAAATGAGCTTGTCTATGAAACTGAAACAGACCCACAGACATGGAGAACAGACTTGTGGTTGCCAAGGGGGCAGGGAGTGGAGGAGGGATGGATTAGGAGTTTAGGATCAGCAGATACAAGCTATTATCTAAGGGATGGATAAACAACAAGGTCCTGCGGCATAGTACAGGGAACTATATTGAATATCCTGTGATAAACCATAATGGAAAAGAGCATAAAAAAGAATGTGTGTATGTATAACAGATTCACTTTACAGCAGGAATTAACACAATATTGTAAATAGACTATACTTCAATATTAAAAAAGAGTGAAATGTATTTTTAAGAGAGAAGATTATCCTTTTGTCAAATCAGAGTTTCTCAACTAGAGGCAATTTCCTCTCCATGGAACTTTGCCAATACATGGAGACGTTTTTGGTTGTCACAGCTGTCAAGACAGTGCCTGGAATGCTACTAAACGTCCTTCAGTGCACTGAACAGTCCCCACAGCAAAGAACTCTCCAGCTCAGAGAGAATCTTCCCAGTGTCTGGGAACGTAAGATCTTCCTTTACCTGTTAAGAGGCTACACTCACCCCAAAAAAATACTTCAGTGATGTCTTTAGTACCAATTCTCACTCTTCCTTCCAGGTTCTAATGCTCCACAGGGACTTTCGGTAGTAAATGCAGATTTCAAATGATTGATTAAAAAAAGAGAGAGAGAGAGTCCTCCAAGCCATTTGTCTTGCCCTTGTCCTTAATCTTGATTTGCCCTGTAGGTTACTCTTATCATAAAGACAGTATGAATGACTGTCTCAGCGCCTTTCCTCATTAATGCTGCTAGAAATTGATGAGTGGCTCTCTGGAACTGTGGGTTTTTTGGCAAGAATTATAGCCCTTATTTATTTTGGAGGGCCAGTGCCGCTTTCTAAGTAAATATGTGTAGAACATTCCCCCCAAAATAAATACTACAAGAAATTGCCTGATGTATTAAGTTGACATTTGGGCTTTGTGATTTGCTCTGATATGTAAAAATCTAATTTTCTCCATGGAATGATGCCACTGCAAAATTGTGAGTGAAATAGAATCAGTGGTTTATTTAGAGTGTGAGTAATAGCTTCTGTTATGATATATCAATATCTGTTTACAGTTTCTTAAATTGACCCAAATCCCCTTGGCAAGAGTTAAATATGTGAGTATATATGGCGACAGAGTGATAGAGACTTGAGTTCTTCTTGTCTGAGTTCACGTGACAACAATCTCTTTGAGAATGTGTTTGATGATTGAACTTTTGAGATCTTATGTACACTTGTTTGAATTGACAGAAAATAAGTTCATCAGATCTATAATAAATTCAAAGTTTATCTAAATCAAATGTTCTTACTGCTCTACCATCTGATCAGTGATACAGGAAGCTGACAGTAGCCCTAAGGAGTGTTTCTTTGAACATTGATTTCTGTATCTGGATATTCTCAATCAGTATGTAAGGATTAGAATGTCACAGCAAACAGCCAAACCATTGGGAAAACCTACCTCTTAGATGTACATTTGTAATAATAATTTAAAAGCTTCAAATTAGATGTCACAAGATCTCCAGGTAAATAGTTACCAGAAAGCTGTTCATTAATTGTCACCCCAAAACTGAAAACAGAGGCCTTTGCATGATTAGATAAGTCTGCCTTAAGCTCTTGTTAACATTTCAAAATTAATTTTAAACCTCTAACAGAAGCTGATTTTTTTTAAGTTCCTCTTTGACCTTTTATAAAATGGTAATTACAGAGTCCAAGTGTCTGGGACTTATATCCACCATTTTTATGGGCTGATTTATAGGAGAATAAATTATCTTGGGTATCATTGTCTCTTATCTTTACATTTACTTTGAAGGTAGTCTGTGAATAAATCTAGGGAGATGCTTGTCATGTTACTGATTATGTGATAAGCAAATATCAGAAATGATTAAGTGTTCAAAATTAGATAATTAATTAAATTTTAGTATATCCATATGATAGAATATTATGCAGCCACTAAAAATGATGATGTAAAACGGTACTGATATGGAACAATGATGATGAACTAGTAAATGAAAAAAATACTAGTTATCAACACCACACATAATTTTTGGTACATATTAATATATTTGTGGCGGCTGCTGCTGCTGCTGCTAAGTCGCTTCAGTTGTGTCTGACTCTGTGCGACCCCATAGATGGCAGCCCACCAGTCCCCGCCATCCCTGGGATTCTCCAGGCAAGAACACTGGAGTGGGTTGCCATTTCCTTCTCCAATACATAAAGTGGAAAGTGAAAGTGAAGCCGCTCAGTCATGTCCGACTCTTCGAGACCCCATGGACTGCAGCCTACCAGGCTCCTCTGTCCATGGGATTCTCCAGGCAAGAGTACTGGAGTGGGGTGCCATTGCCTTCTCTGATATTTGTGGCAGGCAGCCTGTAAGATGGCCCCAGTGATCTTCTTCTCCTGGTATTTACACTCTGATGTAATCCCCCACCCCCCACATTAGATAGGATATACTAAAATTTAATATAAAGTTGAATATACAGAGTATACCTTCTGAGTCAAAGTATATATAGTATTTCAGCTTCAGAAATTGCTTCTTGAATCACACTCTCTGGGAGAAGCCAACTGCCCCATCATTGAAGGCACTCGAGCAACCACAGAAGTTCACCTAGCACAGGTACCCCTCACCTGGGGCCACAGACCAGATGGCCTGGTAGGAACTGGGCTGTACAGGAGGTGAGTGGCAGGTGAGCAAGCTTCATCTGTATTTATAGCCACTCCCTATCATTGACATTACCACCTGAGCTCCACCTCCTGTCAGATCAGCAACAGCATTATATTCTCATAGGAAGGGAAACTCTACTGTGAACTGTGCATGCAAGGGATCTAGACTGTGCACTCCCTACGAGAATCAGTGCCTGGTGATCTGAGGTGGAGCTCAAGTGATGACACACCGCATCACCTGCAAATGCACATTATCATTAATACAATAAATGCAATGCACTTGAATCATCCCCAAACCATCCCCCCTCTCAGTCTCTGGAAAGATTGTCTTCCACGAAACTGGTCCCTGGTGCCAAAAAGGTTGGGGACCCCTGACCTAGCAAAGAATGGAGGCCTCCTGCCAACGCCAGCACCGAGCCACAATGTTGAGTGTGCCTTCTTAGTGTCAGATCTTCCAGCCCTAACTACACCGTCAGGTGATTATACACCTTGACTGTGACCTCAGAAGAAACCTTAAAGAATCACATAAAACCTGAAAAAAATCACCCATGTTTCTCTTTTCCTGCCTCCATTGGCAGCAGGATGCATCCCTACGTTTCTGTGTTGAATACAAGAGTCAGAGGACCAGCTGGAATTGTTTGGGCCAAGAAGATGGCCATGAGATATGAGGGGTCACAAAAAGGCTTGCACGGGATCAAGGGCAGCCACTGATTGAGGCTTCAAATTGTAGCAAAAGGTGCAGTATTCATTCTCTGGAAAGGGGAATAGTGAGTCTCTCAGCATCTGTTGCTACTTTGGTGTAGAATAATTGATCAGAAGACTTCAGAAAGTACATCAGGGTGTTTTTCTGGAAGCCATGGTTTGTGAGGCACATTTTGAGGGAACTGGCCTTGAGATAGTTTGTTGCAACCAAACTTCCCACAGAGCTGGGGATGAGAAAATGGAAAATGTAATTGAAGGCTCCCACTGAAGTGAAGCTGAGATAAAGGAGACATTGAAAATGCTATACTTGATACAGGAAGACACAGGTCACCTCTTTTGGGGGCTTGACTGAATGTGGGATGGAGTCTGAGTTAAAATACCTTACTGAGGGGGGAAATAGTCATGGGTGACCTCTTTGATGTGCCCTGGCCTATTTTACTTTTTTAAGCTGCTCGTGGCCAAATTCTAAATTTGAAGAAGAGTTTCTATGATATAAGCTAAATCTTCAGTTTCTATGGTGTTTTTATGACAGCCTTGACTTTCAAAGTGGAACCAAACTTCATCTGGAAAGTTAGCCAGCCAAGCACATCTCTGTTAACAAGTTGAACTTTGGTTCTCTTGGTCTGTCACTCTCCCTTCCAAGGTTTCAGTAATTTCAGATGGATAGAGGGTTAGGTTAAATCCAGGGCTAACATGGAGATCGAGGATGGAGCATCTAAGGGAGGAAAAGTTGATTGTCACACAGATCATACTGTACAAGTGACCCAGGAGCTCCTGTTTTCTAAATCCAGGCTGCCAAGTTTGAGAGGATTTTGAGGGAGTGGGGGAGTGGGGGGTGGGAGGAGAAATAATGTTGATTACTATTAGTATAATAATAGGCTTCCTTGGTGGCTCAGAGGTTAAAGCGTCTGCCTGCAATGTGGGAGACCCAGGTTCAATCCCTGGGTTGGGAAGATCCCCTGGAGAAGGAAATGGCAACCCACTCCAGTATTCTTGCCTGGAGAATCCCATGGGCGGAGGAGCCTGGTAGGCTACACTCCACGGGGTCTCAGAGTTGGACACGACTGAGCGACTTCACTTTCACTTTCATTAGTACAAAGGTCGCTGAACATTGACTGCTTTGTTACTTAGCTGACAGAAAGGAGTCTCATGTCCCTAGAAATTATGGTATCAGAGGCTGAGAAGTCAAAAATAAGCCTCCTCAGTGGCATTCTTCCTAACCCACCATGGTGTTTTGCTAGCCTTTGACTCTAATATTAGTGGTGAATGAACCTAATGTGGACTGTGGTAAATATTTAGAGCTTGCCATTTGCTTAGGAAGGGAATTGGTCTTTTTTTTTTTTTTTGCAGAAACAGTTGGAGATGCACACGTTTAGTTCTTCTGTGTTTTTAAGGTAGTGTCAAGGGAAGGTGGGAGATACAAATTTGTTGCCTGAGGAAATGATTTACCTATAGGCATACATCCCTCCAATCAACTGGACATTCTGTTGACAATGAGCACCTTGGTAACTAAACCCCTTTAAATAGCTACAGAAGTTCAGTTAATGCTGACTGAACTACTTTACAAGCTTGGGTTTATTTCCGTAGAATTGAATTGATAAGAATTAAAGAAATTGGACTGCCCTTTGGTGTAATATAAATTATAAACAAACATGCAAAGTCTTAACAGTAACATTAAGAACAACAACAAAAAACCCAGAAAGCAAATAGAAAGATGCTCAATTTAAGAGAATGAATTGAACATATGTTTAATGTGCTCCCTCCAGAAATCCCTTTAAAGTGATATTAAAATGCATATTTTAAAGAATAACCTACAAGGACAATGAGTGTGTGAAAGGAGATGATTGCAGCAAAATTTGAGAGACTGAAAAGCAGAACAGTGATCAATGTATCAAATTTTTTTGCACACCATTTGAAATCTTCATAGCTTTGGGCAGGGCAGGAGAGCTGAAAGATACTCATCCAAGGCACTCTGGGACATTCTGAGGGCACTGCAGAGGCTCTGCAGGTCCTGTGAACATAGAAAGACAGAAAAGAATCTCCTGAGGAGAGAAAAGAACTGCCCTGCACTGCAAAAGTTTGGCAGTCTGGCTTTAACCAGACATGGATCTTCTATTTACAGCACATGGGTGGCTGGGCAGTACAGCACAGAAAAATCTTCAGTCTCCCCAGTGCTCAGATCGCAAACCCTACTGGAGAGAAAGTGTTAATCTCTCCCTTAAAACTTGGAGCCAAGGTGAGTGAATCTTGCTAAAGCTGCAGCAAGGTCCAACTACAGATTAAACTGACTCAGCCTCCCACACTGATGGACTGGCACAAAAAGAGATGTACCCTTGCCTGGAGGTAAATATTAATAAGTTATTATCTACTGTTCTCTAACACACAATTACTGGCATAAAATCAAACTTGAAGAGATATGAGAAGAAGCAAGAAAGTATGAATTATGGGTAAGTGAAATCAATAGAAGCAAACCCAGAGATGTCCCAGATGTTGGAGTTTTCAGACAGAGACTTTAAAACAAGCAGGAAAAATATATTACGGGATCTAGAGGGAAAGGTGAACAATATCTCCTGAATAGATGGAGAGGATCAATAGAGAGCTTGAAACTATAAAAAAGAGTCAAATGAAAATCTTACAAATGAAAAAAGGATATCACAAATGAATTTATTCAGTAGTTTAACAGCAAAGGGACACAGCAGGTGAATAGAAGTTATCCAAATTCAAATGTAAAATGAAAAAAGTGGAAAAAAAAAAATGAAACAGAGGTCCCAAGATCTATGGGACAATATCAGATTGTCTAACAGACATTTAATTGATGTCTCAGGAGGAGAAAGAGAATGGGCCAGAAGAAATATAAATAGGCAGTTGTAGAGACTGTTTCAAAATTGATGGAAGACTTCAAGTCACAGATATAAAAAAATTCAGAGAAGGCCAAGAAGGATAAATACAACAAAATCTAAATATAGGGGTAACAAAGTCAAATTCTGATGGAAACCAAAGGTAAAGAAAAGATCTTAAAAGCAGTCACACACAAAAAAATAGATGCATTATTTACAGGGAACCAACTATACGAATTACAGGCGACTTCATAGATGGGGGCCAGGAAAATGAAAAAGCACCTTTAAAATGTTGGAGGAAAAAGACATAGAATTATTTTTTTTAAGTATAAAATTGTATACCAGTGAAAATATTCTTCAGGAATTAATGCAAAATAGGACATTTCAAACAGACAAAAGATGAAAGTTTATCTCCAACAGAACTTCACTAAAAGAAATGCTGTAAGAGGATATTCATGTTGAAGAGAAACAATATCAGACCAATTTTTCAGGAAGAAATGAAGAGCATCAGAAAGAATACATATGTGGGTAATGTGAAATACCTTTGTTATTGTATATAAATTCAATTTATTTAATAACAGTGTAATAAGAGTTTATAGTATATGTCAAAAACATAAGAGCACAAAGAGCAAAAGAGAGGAAAAATGGAACTGTTATATGGGCAGTACTGCTCAGTATTTTATTTAAAGGTAACTGTACAGGTTAATTACACATATTTTAATTGCTAGAGCAATCCCTGAAAAAAAGGAAAGATATATCAAAGTAAGATAAAAGGTACAATTACGTGCTAAAATAATCACAGTTCACCCAATAGAAAGGTGAATAAAGAGGGCAAGAACAAAAATGGAGACAAAAGGAAAATGCTAACATAGTGGTAGACTTAATCCAGTTATATCCACAACTACATTGCATTTGAATGGAACAAAGACTCTAATTAAAAAGCCAAGATAATCAGACTGGATTAAAAAAAAGAAACCAAGACCTAACTTCACTTGGTTTACAAGAAAAACAGTTTAAATTTGGAGACACAGACAAATGATAGTAAAAGGTATTGAACAAAATATTCAGTGCTAATACTGAGCATAAGAGAACATCTGAAGTGAACTGAGCTGAATAGACATTAAGGGGCTTCCCTTGTAGCTCAGTTGGTAAAGAATCTGCCTGCAATTCAGAAGACCTGGGTTCGATTCCTGGGCCAGGAAGATAGCCTGGAGAAGAAAATGGCAACCCACTCCAGTATTCTTACCTGGAGAAGAGTGTTACTTTTTTTAAATGATTAGAGAATAAGAAGCACCTCTTGGAAATTAAAATTATGGTATATAAATGAAAACTCAATATAAAGTTGGAAAACAAAGTTGAGAAAATGTCTGTAAAAATAACGCAAACAACAAAAACACAGAAAAAAAAAAAGATATGCCCAGAAAAATGGAGAGAAAATCAGAGAGAAAATGCAAGAAAATTATGAACTCCTCCATTAGATCTTACATTTGAATAATAGAAATTCTAGGAAATAATGGCAAAGATGTGACATATCATTACCAAATTTCAGAATATTGATGAAGAAAAAAGTTTTATAAGCTTTCAGAAGGAGGGGAAAATAGTTACTTGTGAAGAATGATTTCACGGCACCACCAGAAGCCGAAAGATAGTGGTACAATATCTTCACATGTTTATGAGAATATATTTTCCCATCTAGATTTCTATACATAACCAAAGTATCAATGAAGAAGGAGGGTAAACCAAGGACATTTTCAGATGTTCAGGGGCTCAGAAAAATCATGTCCCATGCATACTTTCCCAGGAGGCCACTGAATAATGTGTTTCACAAAAGTAAGAGCATAAAGACACAGGATCCAGGAAGAGAGGTCAAAGGCATTTTCAATAGTTTGATGAAATGCCATCATAGGAAGAGAGTGTGGAGCAAGTCTTGTGGAGCAGGTCAGAAAATGCCAAGAGAAGTCAATTCAAGTCAAGGAAAAGCTGGAACACCCCTGTGTGTATGATTCGGTAGAGGACAGATTTAGACTACTGAGGGAGAAATTGGGCTGAAATACACCAAAAAGTAAGCAAAAAAGAAAATCATCGCTTGAAGGAAAAACACAAAATGTGCAAGGAATGAAAAATAAGGATAGTAGTCTATACGTAGCCATGGCTCAACTATGAATAGCACTGCCATTGTCATCACAATGCAAAGGCTGAGTACTGATCTAAACAAAAATGAGTTGTGATTACACTGCGAGGATCTGAGGACAAGGTTTGCATGCATGTCTGTGGTGGTAGAGATAATGTGTGGATGGGAAAGGAATGGGAGCGAGTAAGAGCTAAATCCTCATCTTCTGTAGAAAATGCCTACAACGGAAAATTCAAGAAGTAGGAAATATAAGCATCTTATTTAAATATACAGAGGTAAATAACAAGAGAAACAGCTAAAATAATTTAAAGTGGTTGTTTTCCAGAAGGAGATGTGGTAGGTGGATTTTAGGAGAATGATGTCTTTGGTGATGTCTCATAAAATTGTGTGATTCTATAAGTTATTATACATATCGAATTTTGATGAAATTAATAAAATTTGAAAATGAAAGAATTTTGCTGCACCCATCTTTTAAAAAGCAAACGAGGAAATAGGGAATGGAGTCAGACTGGGGAGATGGGACCTGTCCATTTTACATGGATCCTGGCCTGAACACTAGGAAGGAGAACTCTGGGAGTCTTTGGGCGAGGAGCAGTTAACCCTAGATATGGCATGGCATTTAGGGCTTCGCAGGTAGCACTTATATGAAGAACTCGCCTGCCAGTGCAGGAGATGCAAGAGATACAGGTTCAATCCCTAGGTCAGGAGGATCCCCTGGAGGAGGGTATAGCAGCCCGCTCCAGTATTCTTGCCTGGAGAATCCTATGGACAGAGGAGACTGGTGGGCTACAGGCCATAGGGTTGCACAGAGTTGGACACGACTGAAGCAACTTAGAGTGCATAGCACGTACACATGGCATGGGGTTTATACCCAGGCTTTACCACTGTCCAATTTAAATCTAATTCAAACAACATATATAACTGAACTTTTTAGGAAGCCACATTAAAATAAGTAAAATGGAAATAATAAAATAATTTTAAAATGCATTTTTTAATCCAGTATATCCAAAATATGATCTTTTTAATGTGTGATATGTATAAAAATTATTAATGAAATGTTTTCATTATTTTTTCATAAGAAGTCTTTGAAAGCCAGTGTGTTTTTTACTCTGACACATCTCAATTCAGATGCTAAATTTTTATCAAATACTTGATCTATGTTTAGAGTTCATAAAATTTACAGTTAAAAAATTCCCGTACCCAAGTTGTCCCAAACACACTTAAAAATTTTTCCAATAACTGAACTGAGTATCAAAAAATTATTTTCCTTTAATGTTCACATTCATATTTATAAAACTGGTTCATCTTTTTGCTTCAAAGAATTAATTTGACTTTGAAGTAAACCTTATCAATTTTAAAACTACATCTGTCCAAGTTAAGTAAATTCACTAACTGTAATATCAACTGAATATCATTAACACTGAATTCAAAGAAGTATTGAATAAATTGAAAAGCAACTCTAAATGTACCAATATTAACAAAGTGATGATCATGTTTTTCTTAGTTTTTGCAGCCAATTTACCTAACACTGTTGATTGCAATTAAAACAAATATCTCAATTCATGTTTTTAATATGCATAAAATATTATTAATTTGCTTTATGGAAAATTTCAATAGATTCTTTTTTCTTTCCAGAACTTAAGTTTAGATCACTTGTATGCAAATGATTTAATTACTGACTGTGGGAAGCATTCCTTTCATTTCAAAAGAAACTCAGTTGCCAGTACTATACAGCTTTGTAAAAATTCATCCACAACTCAAGCAGTGAGTGTTGGTAAAGGACACAATTATTTAATTCATTGTCTATTTCATTGTCTTTTCACTGTAAAGGGAAAAATTGGTCCCTGTTTTAAAACTGTTATAAATCTGAAATTTAGATCTAATAACTGGGCTATCATTTGCCTTTTCTTTATGTTTTTTTTTGACTTAGGTTGATTCTGGGTTCTATATTCTATTCCGTTGGTTTTTATATCTTTTTTATGCCAGTTCAATACAATTTTGATCACTATACATTTGTAATGTAATTTTTAAAAATTTTACTGAAGTATAGTTGGTTAATAATGTGTTTAATTTCTGCTATACAGAAAAGTGACTCAGTTATACACATATATATTCTTCATCATATTCTTTTCCATTATGGTTTATCACAGGCTATTGAATATAGTTTCCTTTGCTATACAATAAGACCTTATTGTTTATCCATCCTATATATAATAGTTTGCTTCTGCTAATCCCAAACTCCTAGGCCTTCCCTCCCCCACTCCCTATCTATCTTGTTAAAGCTATTTTTTTTCATATCTGTCTGAAGCTCTTCTTTGACATTTGTAAATATCCAAAACTACCTCCACATTGAGTTTAATTTTTTTTTTTAGGTCATGAATAGATATTTTAATTTGAAACTTTGTTGAGACAAAAGTATATCCAAACTATTAATTAGGTAGTATCTCTTAACTTATCTAAAGCTTGAAAAAAAAGCACACACAATTTTTCAATTTTTGAATCAATTGATCTTTGACATTTTTAGAAGGTCTTACATTCTACAGGACTTGTTTGGTGACTTAGTAGAAACTTTTTACTTTGTGTAAAATATCCTTTGGTCTTTGCTTCCCAATTTTCTAAAACTGTCAGGAAGCAACAGTTAGAACTGGACATGGAAGAACAGACTGGTTCCAAATAGGAAAAGGAGTATGTCAAGGCTGTACATTGTCACCCTACTTATTTAACTTATATGCAGAGTACATCATGAGAAATGCTGGGCTGGAAGAAGCACAAGCTGGAATCAAGATTGCCGGGAGAAATATCAATAACCTCAGATATGCAGATGACACCACCCTTATGGCAGAAAGTGAAGAGGAACTCAAAAGCCTCTTGATGAAAGTGAAAGTGGAGAGTGAAAAATCTGGCTTAAAGCTCAACATTCAGAAAAGGAAGATCATGGCATCTGGTCCCATCACTTCATGGCAAATAGATGGGGAAACAGTGGAAATAGTGTCAGACTTTATTTTTGGGGGGGCTCCAAAATCACTGCAGATGGTGACTGCAGCCATGAAATTAAAAGATACTTATTCCTTGGAAGGAAAGTTATGACCAACTAGATAGCATATTCAAAAGCAGAGACATTACTTTGCCAACAAAGGTCCGTCTAGTCAAGGCTATGGTTTTTCCAGTGGTCATGTATGGATGTGAGAGTTGGACTGTGAAGAAAGCTGAGTGCCGAAGAATTGATGCTTTTGAATTGTGGTGTTGGAGAAGACTCTTTAGAGTCCCTTGGACTGCAAGGAGATCCAACCAGTCCATTCTACAGGAGATCAGTCCTGGGTGTTCTTTGGAAGGAATGATATTAAAGCTGAAACTCCAGTACTTTGGCCACCTCATGCGAAGAGTTGACTCATTGGAAAAGACTCTGATGCTGGGAGGGATTGGGGGCAGGAGGAGAAGGGGACGACAGAGGATGAGATGGCTGGATGGCATCACTGACTCAATGGACGTGAGTTTGAGTGAGCTCCGGGAGTTGGTGATGGACAGGGAGGCCTGGCATGCTGCGATTCATGGGGTCACTAAGAGTCGGACATGACTGAGCGACTGAACTGAACTGAACTAAACCATAGCTGAAATAATTCCTTTTACCATTGCTCCATCTAAACATGATTTTATTTTTCTGTGAAAGAATTCAAGTCATTTTTGAGTTGGCGAAAGTTACAAGCTCAGCTCTTGTTTAAAATTATTTGAGAAAATTTTTGGTTAGACATTTCATTGATTTCATATAGCTTATTTATTCAGTTATTTTTTTAGCTTTTGAGAGGCACCAAACTTTTGTGTCTTTGCTTTAAAAGGCCCTTAGCATTGTCCACTTTATTTCATTTTTAAATGTTTTTAATGAACAAATTTTTTAATTTTGCCCTATAGCATCCAATTGCAATTGCCATATGTAAAAATTGGAGTTTCCCGTCTCTTCTATTCTTTTTTAAATTAATTATTACTGTACCATAGTTGATTTACAGTGTTGTGTTAGCTTCTGCTGTATAACAAAATAAATCAGCTTTATGTATACATGTATCCCCTCTTTTTCAGATTTCCTTCCCACATAAGTCTCTTCTGTTCTTTAGTGTTCTAGGCATAGTACTGATTTCTGCACCTCCACTCACTTTTGCATCAGGAGTGTGCCTTTATTTTCCACTTTATTTTTCTTCCAGTTTTATTGAGATATAGTTTAGGTACAGCACTGCGTAAGTTAAAGTGTACAGATAAGGGTTTGATATATGTAAATATCATGAAGTGATTCTCACAGTAAGTTTAGTGACCATTCATTATCTCATATAGATATTTAAACAATGGCAAAAAAAGAATTTTTCTTGTGACAAAAACTCTTAGGATTTATTCTTCTAGCAACTTTCAAATATAACTATAGCAGTGTTTGATTATCGTGTTGTATATTTCATCCCTAGTACTTTTTTACAACTGGAAGTCTATACCTTTTGAATGCCTTCATCCAATTCTCTCTTCCCCCACCACCCACCCCCATGTCTGGTAACCACAAATCTGATCTCTTTTTCTATGAGTTTGTATTTGAAGTATAATTGACTTACAGCATTATGTTAGTTTCTGTTATACAACATAGTGAGTCAGTATTTCTCTACATTTCAAATTGATCAAAGGTCTGTTACAATATGTTACCGTAGAAACGTATTATGTAGTTATTGGCTATATTCCCCACACTACATTTCGTACTAGTGACTCGTTTATTTTGCAATGGAAGTTCCATTTTCAATTTTAAAATGTGTTAGTAGTTACTTTTTTAAAGTAGAAACGATTTAATTATAAAGTAAGGATTTCAATTGAATTACCATTTATGACTTATATAGTTTTCACTATGACTTGAAGTGTCTGCATTTTATATTCAAATAAACACATTATAATGATACACTAGTGCACAAACCAAAAAAAAAAAACCCCTTGAATGAATCAGAATGTCCATTGGGTGATTCCGTGACAGTGTTTATGTGTAGCATTAGAAACGATCCTGGTAAAACCACTAGAGCTTGTCAGTGAATCTGGTAAAATTGCAGGTTGCAAAATTAACACATGGAATTCTGTTGCATTTCTGCAGACTAACAATGAAAGATCAGGAAGAGAAATTCAAGAAACAATTCTGTTTACCATTACATCAAAAAGAATAAAAACCTAGGAATAAACCTACCTATGGAGACAAAGATATGTACCCTGAAAACTCTAAGATGCTGATGAAAGAAATTGCAGAAGATACAAACATATGGAAAGATATACCATGTTAGTGGGTTGGAAGAATAGATATTGTCAAAATGACTGTACTTCCCAAGGCAGTCTACAGATTCATCCAATCCCTATCAAATTACCAATGGCATTTTTCACAGAACTACAAAAAGTCTTCAAATTTGTATGGAGACACACAAAAGACCCCAAATAACGAAAGCAATCTTGAGAAAGAAAAACAGAGCTGGAGGAATCAGACTCCCTGACTTCAGACTATCACAACATTGTTACTCAGTTATACTCCAATACAAAATAAAAACTTAAAAAGTTTTAAAAAAACAAAAAGAAATGATGCTGGTGCCTGGTACACAACATACTGTATCTTATGTGATGTGATAATTAAAGTGAACTGTATTCCAACCATTATGCTACAACTGTGAAAAATTTTTACACTGCTTCAGTTTTTATATTTAAATCTAAGTTAATGAAAGTTAAACTCAATTAAATGTTGATTTCATCATCACAGCAGCTGCATTTCAAGTGCTGAGTAGCCACAGGTGTCTAGGGGCTGCCTTCTTGGACAGTACAACTAGGGACAGCAAGGGGTAAGGACCTATCATTAAGGGGCCAGGCATTTTGTTAGGTATTTTCAAAGACATGATCTCAAAGCAATCCCATATGTTGTCTACATTTTACATAAGGAGACAAGCTCATTGAGATTCAGTCATTTGTTCAGAGTGGGACGGGTAGAGAAAGACCTGGTCGATCAGCTACTAGTCTAAACCCAGAGCCCATACGTGTACATGCTGATGTGGCCGTTGGGCTAAACCACTGAGCAGGAAAAACAGGATGATTTTGTTATCTCCCCACCTCCATGTAAAATTTGAAAGCCTCTAATTGTTTTAACAAATGTTATGAGTGAATTTATTCAAGAATATCTATTCTCTCCTATGGGCCAGGCACTGTTTTAGTGAAGAAAAAACAGTGTTCCTACTTGCATGCAGTTAAGCTTATGTGAAAGGAACAGAAAATGACAAAACAGAAACCAACACTTTCAGTGAGGTCGAGACTATCTTCTTAAAAATTACACTTTGTGGACTTGCTTAACATGAAGCTCTCAAAGTGCTAGTGCTTTCTGTAATTTTAGAATGGGGATAAGGCGTCTCTGCAGTGATTTTTCAAGGGTGACCATGCAACAGTCACTTACTAGGAGCTCTGGTTATTGCATGTGCAGTAATCACCTCCAGTTCTGGATAATTATGTTCATTTCTATTTGTCCATTGTTATTCTTGGGGCTACTATCTGGTCTCTCAGTAAAAGTGTGCATCTGGGCAAAGGGGTACATGGCAAAATTGGAAGGACAGTATTCTCCTAGACGAAGGACATCAGGCTGACAAGGGGACTTTTCTGTTTTTTGAAGGGAAGCCCAGTTGGATCACCCTGTACTAAGGTACTGATTTGATGAGCAAACCATGATCTTACAGCGTATCGCATGATAATTGCAAAAGCTGTAAGAAATGCAGTTTCCTTTGAGTGGTTCAGTCAGCCCCCCAAAACTATACCACCTGTGTTTTAGGAGGCAACCAAAGAGCACTGGGGGTTGGGTCATCAAGGGTAGAGATTCGTGCAAATGACAGAGTTTTTCTTAAACACAGCCTTGGGGAAGATAACACTTCTAGAGAATTTTAGAGTTCAACCAGGTCATTGTGCAAATAAGGGAATCTAAAATTCAGAGAAGTTAAGTGATTAATCACAGGTCATACAGCATATTCATCTGGTGAAACTAGGACCTCTACATTTTCTTTCCAGCTCATGAGTTGTGGGTAAGGAGAGAAAGAAGGGAGGAGGTGAGTGGGAGAATCAGAGGAAGCTAAAGATTGTGCGTCAGGCTCAGTAATGCTAGGATTTAAAAATCTGTTTCTGTCCTTTCTACTCTGACGTTAGGCAGGTTTCTTACATCTGCTGGGCTTCAGAATCTCAGCTGTGAAACAGGGATGACACAGACCTCCTGGGGTTGTGGTGAAGATTTGATGAGCTGATGCATGTGAAAATGGCTCAGTCTCTTGAAGATAAGACTTTTCCTTTACTCACTATCTCAAATTATCACTTCCTTTAATTGATCGTCAAATCATCCATTTCAAGCTTTGAGCTCCCCAGGCCCCAGCCTTAAGAGTCCCGGATTGGCAGATCATCCTCTGCTGCTCTGCACCTGCTGACCCTGAGCTCCCCTGGGACTCTTTGTCTCCCAAAACTTCCCCAGTTCTCCCCCCAGTGCCCCGTTCCATCACACCCTATACCAGCCTCTTCCTTGTCACCTCTCAGTATCAGGCCCATCCTAGTTGGGGTTCCTCCCAACAATAGGAAGCCTTTACAAGTATTTGGAGAGTGTGACAGGCTTCAAAGTGCTTTCACAGGCATTCTCCACTTTGATCCTCACAACAGCCCGGCAGGGGACACAGGGCAGCTGTTATCATCCAAGCTTTACTACTAAGGAACCCAAAGTACATAGAAGCTAAAGTGATTTGCCTAAAGCCACACCCTGGAGAACTGCTTGGTGTGCAAGAAGGAATAGTCTTTGGAGTCAGAAAGGCCTAGGTTTAAGTCTCAACTTAGCCTCTTGCTAGCAGTGTGACTCTAGGTAAGTTATACAGCTTCCCTGAGCCTCAATTTCCCTGTCTGTTAGATGGGGATATTTGTTGTGTATCCTGCAGTATACATATGTTGTATTATATATGCAATTCTTAGTTTGGCAAGCCAGAGCAGAATCCTATGCACTACACTGTCTCTCTATACTGTTCCTCACTAATGCTCCAACCAGAAATAAACTCTTCCATCTCTGAACCACAGGAATGTTCCTTGTCTTTGCTTTCATGCCTCAGAAACTAAGTCTGGCTGACAAAGAGCAAGTAGAATTTTGCCATGACCCTGGTAAAGTCACAAAGTGGAAGCACTGATAAATCCCTTTCTGGGAAGGAACCGTGGCAGTCCCTGGGCCGGGTCATTGGTGGCTCAGTGCCACCTCTTTCTCTTCCTTGTGTTTTTTCTCTCCATTCAGAATCTGAATTTATATGGGAGAAGATCTGATGGACCTAGTTTGGGGTATGTGCCCACTGTGTGGGCAGGTAGGCAGATGTGGTTGGCAGCCCACAGGAACAGTATGGAATGGAGGAAAGGCAGTTCTGCAAAGGGAGAAATGCTCTCAAGTAAAGAAAGCCCGCTATTGGTCCTCATGTAATTTCTAAAGCCAACTATTGTGTGTGGCTGATTGTGGCTGCTTATATTCACTTATGCTTCTATCTTAACATCCAACTAGACCATTAGTCCTGGGAGGCCAGGGCTAGGAGTTGGGGGGAGGACACCTTTGTCTTATGCTCTGATTCAATATGGAAGCCAGAAACTGGCTCAGTGCCTTGCATATAATTGGTGCTCGGTAAATACCAGATGATTAATTGATTTTGTTGATTTTACAAAAAACAAATTAATTTAGATCTTTCCTGACTTATCCCAGCTCCTAAACCTCACAGTTCCCACCTACACACAGCCACCAAATAAAGCAATCAATCAATAACAATTCACCTAATTAGCTTGCTCACATGAACCAATGGATTCCTCAAGCCTAGTCACTTACCATCACAACCACTGGTGGGGTGCCAGGTGTCTTGCCAAAGGACTTGATTAATAAGTCATTGTAATTGAAGCTGAATACAATTAATTGCATAATTTTGAAGTCTTCAAGTTTAATTCCACAAAAATTACATCACAGAATTGGGACATGATGAAGTATTTCTAACAAAAGGAATAAGCAGAACTTGCCTAAACACTGGTTTATATTTGTGACATGTTATGTACATACCAGGCCTGGACTCTCACCACTCCTGTCAATAGAAATTCACAAAGCTCAAATACATATATGAATTCCTAAACATGTGGCCTATTATTGGAAAAAGAACTGGACACGCTTGTCTTAATCAGGCCCAATATTTTGATAATGTTAGTGACTTCCTCTTTAAATATGACCTGATTTTATCTTTTGTAGGGCGCAGACCCCAGACTGGCGCACACTTTTTTTTTTGATCTTATTGTCTCTCTTTTTGCAGTTGCCTTAAATTTGTCCTTTCAAATGGTTAACTTCCTAGAGGACATGTCAGAAAATAGCTGATTAATAAAAATAGTGCTGTCTGCCTTTGACAAAACTTTTACCCAGTTGGATAGGCAGGATTTTCATGAAGAAAATATGAAAAATTAATTAATTAACTGTAACTGAATTTCACCTCTTTAACCTTAACTCGTGAGCAAACCTGAGCTAAATAAACATCTGACCATTCAATCTCTCCCACTTAAGGTTAACTTGAGTTTATTATTCAGGCTACTGCCCTTGTGTATTAGGCAACGCATAAATTACGCATACTAATTACCCTGGATGGGGCACCACTTTAATGAATTCTTTTAATTAAACTGCAACACAGTGGTTTTGTTCAGGATGGTCTATATTTCATCTTTAAACTACGTTAACCTTCATCTTTGTCTTGGAAGCTCACACGTCCAGCCAGAGAAGGTCTGAGTTTAATTCATCTAAGTATATACATTCAGGAACCCACCCCCTACCCTTGGAGGAAAATTTGAAAAATGTTTCTCTTCTGCTTCGAGGTTAAGAAATTAGATGCCTCTGTGAAAAGTTATGATTCTTCTGGGGATACTAAGGTAGAGGAAAAAAAGGCAAAAAAAGCAAAAAATTGAAATGACAGAATCAATCAGCATAGCACCGCAGTCCTTCAAGTATAAATAATAGAAGTCATATTAAGAATGTTCTTACTAGTATGTGCTACTAAGCCAGGGGCACTCTTTACTTTGTGATCTTTATATGACAGAGTATACAGTAAATAATCTATATTATGAGTCTAGTTTTCAAAGATACAATTAGTTCTCTATTATGTGGGAGCATTAGTGGATGAAGCTGTAGAGGAAATTGAAACCCATGTGCATTTTAGCTATGAATATTAATCTTCTCTTGCCTTTCTACTGAGCTTCTGCTTCTAGGTAGTAAAATTGACTGCTTTGAGTTTTACCTCCTTAATATCTGATAGTAGGGGGGAGGGGAGCGGGGCAGGTGGAAGAGGGAGGAAGGGAAAGAATCAAACAGCCAGAGGACTGTCTAAAACCAGAAACCTTGATAATCCCCAACTTAGTCGATGCAGGTTGAGCATCTCTTGTATTCCTAGCATTCTGCCTGTTGCCAGACTATCATGGAGACTGAGAAATGCTGTATTTGTGCTTTTAAAAAAAAGAAAAGGAACATTTGCATAAAAATGTTTGTACTTACATAGATAAAATTGGAAAGAGGCATAAAGCTATTGTGAGAGTTTGCTTCTGGGATGTATTAGGGATCTAAGTTGGGAGAGAAAACTAATTATTATTCTATATTTTTTATTCCTGCTCTTCCTGATGCTTTTCTTTTTCTTCTTTTATCATGAGCATGCAATACTGTTTAACTCAAACAATGAGGAACAATAAAAATATCTAGAGAATTCATAGTCTGCTTGGGGAGACAAACATATCACAGTGTAATGTACTAAGTGCTCTCATAAGTAAACATGCAGACTGTTCTGGAGACACAGAGGACAGGTCATCCAGATCTGTCTGGTGGAATCAAGGAGGGCTCCTCGGGGGAGGTGGCATTTCAGTTGGGTCTTAAAACATGAGTGTGAAAGGTTTTCAAGTTGAGCATCAATAATGGGAAAGGGATAATAGCTTAAGATTCTGTCCACCCTCAGATGGTTCTCTCTTAGCAATTTTATGAATAGATAAGCTCCTGCAAGACTTCCCTGATGACATGTGTACACAATGTTGAAATCATTCTCATTTCTGACAAGATGATTAAGAATGATAGTTTATAAATGATCCCGAAGAAAAGATACTCACTCTGGAAAACAGTCAGAAAATCCTGAAATTTTGACTTCAGGTTTTTTCCAGAAGTCCCTGTAAATTTTTCACCGGGTCCTAATTTAATCTTCGGGAGTTGGTGATGGACAGGGAAGCCTGGCGTGCTGCTGTCCATGGGGTTTCAAAGAGTCGGACATGACTGAGCAACTGAACTGCACTGAATTTAAACTGAAGTTTGTACAGAAGCAACCTATCTGTAGGATACAACCAACCTTTATTTTGATGAAAAAGATAAAAAATATAGGATATTTTTATCAACAGGACCTAGCCCTTACTATTATATCATTACATTTAGTGATGGAATTCCCTCTCTCTCTTGACCTTCACTTTATAGCTATGATAGAAGAAAGACAAGAAAAGTGAAGTCTATAATGGTATCAGATTTTATAATCTACCATCAGAGTTATTTGGGGGACCAAATTCCATTGTTCTGAACCCATTAAGGAGTCCTGATATGGACCAGGCTGTTCCAAACCCCACAGAAGAATCCTGCCTTCCAACCAGAACAAACAAATCCTATAAAGAGGGATTTAGGAGTATTTGGCAGGGCTCTCTCAGCCTCTTAGGGAACTTCGTTTGCATATGCAGCCACAGGGAGAGTGCTAGCAGATTTATCTCATCACTACCCTGAGGCTGGGAGGATCAATAACTTTCAGTTTTTTACTGAGCCTCAGCTCTGTGCCAGATGTCAGGGATACAAAGATGAATGTTGCACAGTTCTTGCTCTCCAATAGCTCACAGGGAACAGAGAGTTACAGACAGACCCCTGTTATGCAGTGGAATGTGCTTGTCTAGGTAGGGAGCCAAGTTCAGAGCAGGAAATCAGGACTCTTCCCAGTGGAGCTGGGAAGACTTCCTAGAGAGCCTGAAGACCCCTACCTGCGTACAGATATACTTTTGAAATGGAAGTTTTTCTGAAACTCTTAACTCCTCTTTTCCATTTTAGATCAAAAAGGTAGAAGAAAGAGAGGATGGCTGACATGAATGGGTGGAATGTAATTTAAAGACAGAGAATTCTGTAACGAGGGCTTCCCTGGTGACTCAGATGGTAAAGCGTCTGCCTGCAATGCAGGAGACCTGGGTTCAATCCCTGGGTCAGGAAGATCCCCTGGAGAAGGAAACGGCAACTCACTCCAGTACTCTTGCCTAGAAAACCCCATGGACGGAGGAACCTGGTAAGCTATAGTCCATGGGTTGCAAAGAGTTGGACACAACTGAGCAACTTCACTAGATAGCTAAACCCAAAGGGAAATTTTTCTTCCCTCTGATCCTCCCAGCAAATTTAGGAAGCCCCACAACTGGTTAAAAAATCTATGACAAAAATGAGGCTGCAGATTGATTTTTTGTGTGATGACTGCAGTGAATCTGGAGTCAGACAGCCCAGTTCCCCTTTGTATGTGCTGTGTGACCTTGGACAAGTCACTTAGCTTATCTATCGGTTTCCTCATCTGTAAAACTTGGTTATTAGTAGGAGCTATGTCACAGGGTTGTTGATGGTGATTAAATGAGATGATGCATGTGAAGTATTTAACAAGGTAATTAGTAAGTGCTGACTATTATTATAATTAGTACAGTAAGGTAAACGCATCTTGGCCCTCTGAGCAAGCTGATTTTATTGTCAAGTTTGCACAACGAATATAGAAGTCTTCCAAAGCTGCTGCTGCTACTAAGTTGCTTCAGTCGTGTCCGACTCTGTGCGACCACATAGTTGGCTGCCCACCAGGCTTCCCTGTCCCTGGGATTCTCCAGGCAAGAACCCTGGAGTGGGTTGCCATTTCCTTCCCCAATGCATGAAAGTGAAAAGTGAAAGTGAAGTCGCTCAGTCGTGTCCAACTCTTCGCAACCCCATGGACTGCAGCCTACCAGGCTCCTCCGCCCATGGGATTTTCCAGGCAAGAGTACTGGAGTGGGTTGCCATTGCCTTCTCCACTTCCGAAGCTGGTTGAATACAAAAATAGAAGTTATCATAACACTGGTTATGCCCATAATCATATGGGCATGTGAAGCTGCAAAATACATACACGCACACATTCATCTCAGTTTAGAAACCAAATTGCTGTCTAGATAACCCATTCAGAAGGCCTGAAATGAATTCTTAATCACTCAGATGCTTTTACTGACTTACGTAAAAGCTGAAAGGGAAGTGTCAGTCCTTTCTGACCCATGGATTCCTCAGAAATGACTAGTCCAACGCAGAGGGTAAGTGTGTGCTTGCCTTCCAGAAGAGGGTGTACCCAGGTAGCAGGAGCACTAGCCCTGCAGGAGGGACCCTTGCCCCCAGGAAGGCACACTCAGGCCACAGAGGTGAGCAGGAGGTGGCCACCTGGGGCCGCCCACTCCCCTGGAATGACTCCAGAACTCACGCTTTGATGCCTTTGTGCTTTCTCACGGCTTCCTGGGTGGCATTTTCTGCCCCAGGCTTTCCACATGCAGAGCCTGTTCATGCTGTCCTCTTAGGGAACATATGCTGCAACATACCATCTGGCCTTTATGCATCTCCCCAGTGGCCAGGGTATAAAAACCTGCCTGTTTGGCAGCTACAAGTGCCCATAGTCCCTTTGGTCTCTTTCTTGGTCTGAGTGGTTTTTCAACATCAGTGGATGTAATTAGGAAGAACTAAACCAAGCATATGGATTCAGGATTGCACTGAGAACATGAAGGGAGGTTTACCATGGAGAGGAACTCCTCAGGGCAGGTCCAGCTTCAGGCATACAGGCAAATCGAGTGAGCGTGCTCGGGTTGGGGCGGTGGCTCACCTGTTTACAGCTGGGCACCATGTCACACAAGCTTAAAGCTCAGACTCTGTGTATGAAGCATGGTCTGTCGGTCATGTTCCTGGACATCAGATTTGGCTGAGGGGAAAGGAGGCAGCTTGCTGACGAGAGCACATGTGTCTTTTGGCTCCATGCAGTAGAGAAAATACCAGAACTGCCCAGATCCCGAAGTCGGCATCATTTGTGTTGCTTCCCTTTGAAGAAATGCCAGTTGCTGAATGGCAGCTATTTCCAGGAGGCACAGAGGGAGAAGCCAAAATCTAGCTCCAAGAGAATGGGAAATAGAAGATAAAAACTGAAAGTGTAAATTACTATACGTACGTACAATGGAATAGTAAGCAGCTAAATGAAAGGAAGGGGAAATTCTTTATGTGCTGATATGGAAAGAACTCTTAAGATGTATTAAACAACAACAAAAAAAAGAAAGATGGAAAGTGTGTGTAGACTCTTCTCCCATCTGTGTAACAAAGCTTGGGGATGAAGCAGATATGTTTGTATTTGCTTGTATATGCATGAGGGTGACTGAAAGGATGCACAAGAAGCCAATAACAGTAGTTATCTATTTGGGGGAAGCAAGGAGAACCTGAGGTGCTAGAGGAGGACATGGCGTTTCTTTATAATTTTATTGTAACCAATTTTTAAATGCATTACTCCTTCAAATAATTAAACAGATATAGATGTATTTTTAAGTTTTGAAAGTGACATTATAAAGCATATTGAGAGGCCATTAGAGATTATATTCTAGTGATTTATAAATAAATTTTAGTTATGTTGTCTTTGGGCTTCCCTGGTGACTCAGCTCGTAAAGAATCTGCCTGCAATGTGGGACACCTGAGTTCGATCCTTGGGTTGGGAAGATCCCCTGGAGAAGGGAAAGGCTACCCACGCTAGTATTCTGGCCTAGAGAATTCCATGGACTGTATAGTCTCCATAGGGTTGCAAGGAGTCGGATACAAATGAGTGACTTTCACATGTTGACTTTATGCCCATCTTTCTACAGGAATCAGTCTGTTGGATTTCCAACAATATCTTCCATAACTGATTTTTATATGAAGGAAAAATTTATGTATTGCATATTTTACACTGAGCATTTTTTTCACCAAGAATAGAACCCCAGATAAATATAGTGAAAGTCGCTCAGTCGTGTCCAACTGTTTGCAACCCCATGGACTGTAGCCTGCTGGGCACCTCTGTCCATGGAATTCTCCAGGCAAAACTACTGGAGTGAGCTGCCATTTCCTTCTCTAGGGGATCTTCCCAACCCAGGAATCAACCCCAGGTCTCCAGCAGTGCAGGAGTATTCTTTGCCATCTGAGCTACCAGGGAGGCCCAAGAATACTGGAGTGGGTAGCCTATCCCTTCTCCAGGGAATCTTCCCAATGTAGGAATTGAACCAGGGTCTCCTGCATTGCAGGTGGATTCTTTACCAGCTAAGCTACCAGTGAAGTGCCCAAATAAATACAATTTGTATTAATTGACAAATTTAGAATTTGAAGATGGTCATATGTTAATAATTGGAAGGAAGCAGAAATACTTTGTCCTTTTTTCCTGTCTTTCAGCTAACATTTATTGAATAAGTATAATGCACTCTTGACAATTTGCTATGTAGTCTATAGTTTTCATTGCGTGAAACTAAGTTTATATAGTCTAATTCAAGCTATATCCAAATAGGAATAGGTTTGGTTTAGGAACTTTTCTGAAAGATCCTTAGCTCATTTGTCCAAAAAGAATAGCAATTAGTTCCTGGAACTTCAAGATTTTTTAATCTTCTACCAAATATCTCAGTAGCATCAGGAAAGTGACCAGGATGCTGCTTGAAATAAGCAATATACTATTTACAAACTAGTAGATCCAAAGATATTTCTGTTTCTTATTTTCTCTTTCTCTCTTCCCTAAGTATACACAGATCTAACGGTAGTGCTTTTTATAATAAATCCATCTCTATTTCTCTAAAAAATTACGGGGATCCTTACTGAAATGGTGTGGTACTATGTCAGTTTTGCTAAACTGGAGGTAATTCTCCCAGGAGAATTAACCTTTAGGCTTTGAAATTTGGTGCAGGATGTCAGACACTGCAGTAGCATGGTAGGTTGGCAATAGTCAGTCAGCTCAGCTCGTGGGTGTGAGCTGTGCCTGGCCCATAGCTCCCATGCTGCTGCTGCTGCTGCTCAGTCGCTTCAGTCATGTCCAGCTCTGTGTGACCCTCTGGACTGCAGCCAGCCATGCTCCTCTGTCCGTGGGATTCTTCAGGCAAGAATACTGGAGTGGGTTGCCATGCTCTCCTCCAGGGGATCTTCCCAATGCAGGGGTCAAACCTGGGTCTCTTGCTTTGCAAGCAGATTCTTTACCACTGAGCCATCGCGGAAGCCCCCATAGCTCCTATAGCTCCCATCAGATTTCTTCTCAGCTTTTCTAAGTCTTAGACCAGGTAATGTGTGCAAAACATATGTTTTGTCTGTGGCAAAACATAAGAGGTTTCTCCTACAGGTCATCAATGTCATTGAGGACAAAGGCCTGAAGAGAGAGATGCAGATTCCAGTGTATCTTCCTGAGTTCTTGTCTTGTTCTGTACTTCATTGTCAAGTCTTTTTTCCCAGTTGCCAAGCAACTGAAGGTATCAAACTCAGACCAGACATAGAGGCCACGCCTTGCATAGACTTCCCCATGTGCTCCTACAATGCATCATTAATGCTGTATCCTCCACCTCTTATAAGGATTCACTCTTCTCACAAAGTCTGACTGATGCAATACCTCCAGAATGTTCAGAGACATGTCTTAGCATTGTCATTGTTAAGAGCACAGCAGACATAAGCATCAGTATTTCCATTTTCCGAGAAAGCTGACCAAAGAAAAGTAGCCACAAAATTGAAACTCTCATTCTATCTAACTCTAAAACTTTTATCTTTCCCCCATACTGTATTACCTTGGCTTCCAAAGTAAGAGAGAAACACAGTGCAAATCACACTGTCTTAATAACTGAAAGTCCAGCCTTCAGGATAGACTGAAGAGTGCACTCCCAGCTCCTAATTCAGAGCACTGAGGCTCTAAATGGCACTTGCCTTGTGATACAAGGCAAATATCCAGAACCAAAATGCCTGCGGCATCCTGGAGTTGAGGAGGTGGGTGGCATTAGCCTTATAACTTTCTGAGCTGCTTTGAATGAATGTAGACATGAGAATCAGTCATGCGATGTTCAGTATAATGAACTGAAGAATTTTGATTCATTCTTTACAGTGCCAAAAAATCTTCTATAACAATACCCTAAATATCTCCAAAGACTGAGAATATTAAGTAATGTTTAGAAATGTGAGCTTTTGAATGCTTTTTGTTGGATCCCACTCTCCTTAGAAACACACATACAGGGATTTTGTTGGTGGTCTAGTGGTTAAGAATCTGTCTGCCAGTGCAGGAGACATGGGTTTGATCCCTGGTCCAGGAAGATCAACATGCCACAGAGCAACTAAGCCCATGCACCATAACTATTGAGCCCAGGCCCCACAACTCCTGAAGCGTATGTTCTTAGAGCCTGTGCTCCACAACAAGACAAGCCACCACCATGAGAAGCCTGAGCACTGCGACAAAGAGTAGCTCCCACTTGCCTCAACTAGAGAAAGCCCGAGCGCAGCAGTGTAGACCCAGGGCAGCCAGAATAATACAAATAAAATAAATAAGTCTTAAGAAAGAAACACATGCACAAAGGTAATGCCTATACTCTTCACTGGATTATTTGAAAATTTTCCATCATACAAAAATTGATAGAAGATACAATTTTCAAACCTAAGTTAAAGTTGGCTATGGAAAATGAAAAGAGTGGAAACCTGATCCGATAGGATTAGTGGCCTTATAAGAAGAAAGACCAGAGAGGTTGCTCTTTCTCCCCTCGTCCCTATGCACATGCCCTAAAGAAAGGCCAAGTGAGCTCACTGTAAGAAGACAGCTGTCTACAGGCCAGGAAGAGAGGTCTCACCAGAAACTGAATTGGCTGGCACTGTGCTCATGGACTTGAGCACAGTTCATTCATGAATTTTATGAATTTCAAATTCATGTGCTAGTTGAAGTGTAGCAGGGAGAAAGTGTGGAGAGAGCAGGTCAGTTTGGGAATGAGAGATTTCTGGGAAACCTTGGGACAGAGGAGATTCTAAAGCCATGGAGCAGAGAATTTAGGATTAGATTTATTTGTAACCAAGTGTACTATAGTGCTGAGAGAATTGCCTTGGTCTGCTTGCACTGCTATGACAAAGACCACAGGCAGGGTGACTTAAGCCATAGACATTTATTTTTTCATGGTTCTGGACATTAGAAGTCCATGAGCACACTGCCAGCCAATTCAGTTTCTGGTGAGACCTCTCTTCCTGGCCTGTAGACAGCTGTCTTCATACAGTGAGCTCACTTGGCCTTTCTTTAGGGCATGTGCATGGGGGCGGGGGCTGAAAGAGCAAACTCTCTGGTCTTTCTTCTTATGAGGCCACTAATCCTATTGGATCAGGTTTCACCAGAATCTTTTAGTTGTAGCGTGCAAACGTTTAGTTTTAGCATGTGTGATCTAGCTCCCTGACTAGGGATCAAACCCAGGCCCCCTGCATTGGGAGTGTGGAGTCTTAGCCACTAGACCACCAGGGAAGTCCCAGGTTCCTACTCTTATGGCCTCTTGTAACCTTAAATACTTCCTTAAAGGCCCCATCTTCAAATTCATATGCATTAGAGGTTAGGGCTTCAATGTGTGTGTGTGTGTGTGTGTGTGTGTGTGTGTGTGTGTGTGTAAGACAGAGAGGGAGAGGAGAGAGACGTTCAGTCCATAACAAGAATAAAAGTCTGTTTAGAAAGAGGGTAATCCAAACCACAGCCTAACATCCTGTCTGTATTTCCGTTGTTAAGCTTGTCTAGGTAAAAGATTCTACCTTGATTAAAGACCATGGATAAACAAGAATAAATGATAAGACCTTGGAATTTTGGCTTTGTGTTTGAACTTCATCCATTTTGTCTTTCACATCAGCATCTCAAATTTCTCCAACATGTTCAAGTTGTAACCCCTCTGATTAAGGAAATAAGGTTTGCCTTACCTTAACAGGCAATTAGTTTTTACAATTAAATAGAGAGTCATGATTAATGACCTTGCTAATTGTTCTTCCCTGATGTACACATTAATACAAGCAGAATGCTCAAAATTCTGAGGAACATGCATTCTTCGAGCCTGCTTCATTGTGGTGGATCCAAAGCTGAGGGAGACTCAAACCCTGCCCTTCAGGAGATCAGAATATAATATGGTATAAAAGATATGTCAACAGATATATTACAAGGGAGAGATCTTATTAATTTTCCTAATGTCTGGTATGTCATTGATGGAACGTGTACCTTAGCCAATTAATTGCTAATAACGCCAGCAGGCTAGTGAGTAAGAAAATGGCACCATGGACATGGAGAAGAAATCCTGAATCATTAATGGTGTGGCAGTTTTCTAGAATGTTCTCAAAGCATTCTGGAACACTATTTTCAAACATGTTCAAACTGTACAAACTAAGTAGAGCCACAATGTTACTCTATAGAGAAGCTAGAACAATATTTCCGGTTGTCCAGATAATTGTTTCCAAGGAAAGAAATCCTACTCGATCTTTAGGGGTCACTTCCTCTCTTAACTGGAGAAAAGGGAATGGCTACCCCCTCCAGTATCCTTGCCTGGAGAATTCCATGGACAGAGACCACAGTCCATGGTCTGGCAAAGAGTCGGATACAACTGAGTGACTAACACTCTCACTTTCCTCTATTAAACCACTCAATTCTGACAACTGGAAATGACCTTTCCCCGTCAGAACACTCCAGAACTCTGTTCTGCTTACCTGCCATTTAAAGCGTTTTTACTCTCTTTTCTTTTATTTTTTATTTTTGTTGTGAAAAGTTTTTATTGGAGTATAGTTGATTTACAATGTTGTATTCGTTTCTACTGTACAGCAAAGTGAACCAGTCTTTTATATATATATATATATATAATTTTCAGATTCTTTTCCCATATAGGTTATTACAAAATATTGAGTAGAGTTCCTTGTACTATATAGTAGATCCTTATTAGTTATCTATTTTATATATGTACCATACTGAGTCGCTTCAGTCGTGTCTGACTCTCTGCAACCCTATGGACTGTAGCCCACCAGGCTCCTCTGTCCATGGGATTCTCCAGGCAAGAGTACTGGAGTGGGTTGCCATGCCCTTCTCCAGAGGATCTTCCCCACCCAGGGATTGAATCCACTTCTCTTAAGTCTCCTGTATTGGCAGGCAGGTTCTTTACCACTGGTGCTACCTGGGAAGTCCCCATTTTATATATAGCAGTATGTGTATGTCAATCCCAGTCTCCTAATTTATCACTTCCCCCCATGTTTCCCCTTTGGTAACTATAAATTTGATTTTGAGATCTGTGAGTCTGTTCCTGTTTTGTAAATAAGTTCATTTGTTTCATTTTTATTAGATTCCATATATAAGTGATATGATATTTGTCTTTCTCTATCTTACTTCACTTAGTAGGATAATCTCTAGGTCCATTCATGTTGCTGTGATTGACATTGTTTCATTCTTTTTTATGTCTGAGTAATATTCCCTTGTATATTATATAATCCTATTATCATCTATGGGGAGTTTTGCATCCTAAGTGCTAAATGTCAGCACTGTAGAATGTTAGGCCAGAAAACTCACAGATTTTTTGATTCAGCTTCATCCACTTACATATGCGAAAACTCATTTACACATATGAGAAACTCATTTAAACAACATTAGTTGAGAGATTAAGTCTCTCTGAGATAGTGACATTTAACCACAGACTTAGAGGAGGTGGAGGGAATTAGTGGAGTACCTTAGAAAGGGCATGGGCCTGGTGAGATTGTAGAAGGCTAATGGCCAGGAGGCTATTATAGTTGGAGCAGAGGAGCAAGAGGAAGAGTGGAAGCAGATGAAAGAGGAGGAGAGGGTCAGATCACAGAGGAGCTGTTGGCTTACACTCAGTTAGTTACTCCAAGGGAAATGGGGAGCCATTGGAAGGACTTGCTTTGGAGGAGTCAGCTTCAGTTAAGTATAACTTACAGAGTAAAATTCCCCAATTTTAAGTATACAATATGATGACTTCATAAATGTATGCAGTTGAATAAACACTACCACAATAATCAAGATATAAACTAGCTCCATCATCCCCAAAAGTTCCTCACACAAGAAGTCTTTGGAGTCAATTCCTGTCCTTGCTGCCAGCCCGTGGCAACCACTGATCTGATTTCTGTTCCTATATTTTTGCTTTTCCCAGAAATTCATATAAATGGTAATTCATATAAATAGAAACTAATCCTTGTATCTGGTTTCTTAGAATAGTGCTTATGAGATTCATTCAAGTTGTTGCACATTATCAATAGCTCATTTTTTTATTGCTGAGAAGTGTTTTGTTGTTTGGACATACCTGTTTGTTTATCCATTTACCAGTTGAAGAACATTTGGATTGTTTCCAGTTTGGGGCCAAAGGCTGTTATAAATAGTCATGTATAGGTCTTTATGCAGAGTATTTTTTTCTCTTGTTGAATCGCTAGGAGTGGAATTGCTGGGATGTGGATAGGGTACGTTTATAAGGAATTACCAAACTATTTTCCAAAGTGATTGTCCTTTTTGTATTTCTATCAAAAATGTATGCGAGCTCCACTAATCCTACATCCTTGTCAACACTTGGCATTGTTGAGTTCTAAAATTTAGTCATTCTAGTAGGTGTTTTTTAATTTGCATTTTCCTAATAAGTAGTATTTTTGAGCACATACCTTTTCAATTGCTTATTTACCACCCATATTTCTCATTTGGTGAAATGTCTGTTCAAATCTTTGCTTATTATTTTTAGTCTTATTATTGAGTTGTATTAGTTCTTTACATATGTTTGATACAAGTCCTTTATCAGATATATATCTTATATATTTTCATTAAAAAAAATTCCAGTGTATCAGTTTTTTCTTTTTTGATGTTCTTTAAGAAATCTTTGGCTAACTCAAGGTCACAAAGATTTATTTTCTTATTTTTTTTAATTCTTTCTAAAGGTTTCATACTTTTGGCTTTACATTAGGTCTATGACCCAACCTAAGTCAAATTTTGTGAATGATGTAGATAAAGGCTGAGATTTTTTTCATATAAATGTTCAGTTTGTTTAAGCTTCATTTATGGAAAAGACTATTTTTTTACCATTGAATTACCTGGACGTGTGTATAAAATCAGTTGACCATATATGTGTGGCTCTGGTTCTGGTCTCTATCTTTATGCCAATACCACAAAGTCTTAATTAATGTTGCTTAATGGTAGGTCTAGAAAATTTAAGAGTATTATAATGTGAAATGCATTTGGACCAATCCAGCAGATGAAACTTATTCGTAATTGCCTTTGGAAAACTATTTGATGGTGAACAGAGTCTAACTGAGCCCCAAAGGAATGCCTTTTGAAATCGGAAGATGTTAAGGACTCCCTGGTGGCCAGTGGTTGAGACTTCACCTTCCAAAGCAGGGGCTACAGGTTTTATCCCTTATCGAGGAGTTAAGATCCCATGTGCCTTGTGACCAAAAAATCAAAACATACAACAGAAGCAATATTGTAACAAATTCAATAAATACTTAAAAAATGGTCCACATTAAAAAAAAATCCTTAAAAATAATAATTAAAAAAAGTGGAAGATGTTAAAACCAGGATATGGTCCCATGTCCTCTTTCTTAGGTTGGCAACCATGTGACTACAAAATTAACAGTGTTTTCCTCTTATTCTTTTCATAGAATCTTGGTTTTTCCAGAGTTGTACTGATTCTTTAAGTATGAAGAAAATGGACACTATTCGTAAGTCAGCATGGGGTGTATTTTACAGTTTTCCAGATAAGCTCACTACTTTTTGGGCCTTGTTCCTGCCAAGTGGGCCAAGTTTCCTACCTGTTGGAAATCAGGCTGTTCCTTACGCAACTTAAACATCTTTTCCCCCCTACCACCGACAATTTTTCTCCTGATAATATTCCTTGTGGGTAGTGGCTCTCCCTTTTCTAACATTTGACACTTTCCATCTCTTTTGGTACAGTTGTTCCAACAGCAACCCATTCAATTGGGTTGTGTGGTATCACAGTAAACTATGGAAATTGTCATTTGGTTGCTAACTGGATGACCTTGGGCAAATGATTGAACCTGAGCTTCATCTTTTCTAGTACAATGCAGCTATTACCATTAACTGCCCTCTTTCCTACAAGACTCATGAGAATCAAATGTGATAATGTACATAAAATATTCTGAGGAGTCTGGGGGCACAGTGCGCAAATGTTGGTCACTAGAATTGCAAACAGTAAAGAGAGTTGATACTGTGTACCCGCTTACATATTTTAAAAATGTATTGAACTAAGTCAGTGTGTTTTGGTAGCTACAATATGCTTGACATGAACAAGTTACTATGGGTAGAAAAGAAATATAGTGGCATCACATATCCCCCGACAAAGAGCCTATAATTTTAGCAGGGACAAAAATCTTCCACACATGAAGTCATGAGAGTAATAATAACAGCTCATATCTGGAAATCTTTTCATGTTATTGACTTATTTCACCAGTAATAATAATAGCTCATATCTGGAAATCTTTTCATGTTATTGACTTATTTCACATGCCTTTTCTCGTCTCATTCTTCCAAACAACTTTGCCTAGTGTGTAGGACAGATATATTTTGTCCTCATTATACAGATGAGGAAACCTAGCCCGAGAAAGCTCAGGTGATTTCTCCAAAGTTATAAAGCTCATCAACAGTAGAATTGAGATCCAAATCCAGATTACCCTCTGACTCCTAGTCCAGAAAATCTATTCTGATGATTCTTGAACTTGTATGTGATTAAGAACCTAGGGCACTTGTTTAAAAATGCAAGTTACTAAGTCAGTTGATCAAGGTTTCAGAATCTGATCTTTAAATAATAGTTCATATAATTCTCTTGGAGGCAGATTATAGTTTGTCCCCCACCAATTTACTCTTCTGGTGTAAATGGTGAAAAGCAGAAGCAGAGAGCTATTACGCTTCTGTGCAGTTGGTATGCAGAACACAAATTCTGGAGCCAAGCTGCCTGCATTTAAATCCTGCTTTCATTGCCTACTAGCTGGGAAAATTATGTAACCACTCTGTGCCTCAATTCCCCAACTATAAAATGAGATAATACCATGGCATACTTCACAAGCTTGTGATGAATATTAAATGTTGTTGATTGTAAAGTAATTAAAAACAGTGCTGGCATTTGTGTTTGTGAGAAGGGGAATGTGGCCCATAGCAACACTCCCATATGAAAAGCAATGGGCGATAGCCTTTCTGAGATGCGGTGCCCTCATCTCTTACCCTGAACACCTCCCATTCCTTCTCACACTCACTCTTCTCATCTTTAAGACAGCTGTTGGCAGTCCTAGGCACCAGTTCCTTGGTAGGCAGACTAAAGCCAGTTATCTGCACGTGCAAAGTAACTGGAAGGTTCCAAGGGGCCCTCCAGCCTTAAGTCGACTTTGTTACTTTATCCTATTTAAATCCACATTCTCTGTTGAAGGAAATAAACCAACACAGTAAAGCTTACTGATAGCCACTCCATCTGTATTATGGCACACAATGATAGCTGGAAGTTAAAGGTTTGATATATAGGTCTATTTTTTTATTGCCAGTCCCTGCCCCTGAAGAAAGTATTAAAATTTCCAGATGAGTAACCAAACAATAAATAGATGAGACAGTTGCTGTGAATATCTGATTTTTTGCATAATAATGAGATATGGCTGGATAATGCACTCTGCCATCCCCAGTTTGTCTAAATTATCATTTTGATTGGTCAAATGCATAAGAAAGATATACCAATAAAGTCGTGTCAAGTGCTCCGTTGTAAATTGATGCCGGATGGAGATTTCTGTAGTTTTGAGGTGAGGTGGGGGCAGGGAGAACTGGTTCTTCTGTAAGTAACTTTGGGGAGATGTTTTCTTCAGCCAATGTGTTAATCAAAGCCATCTGAAATCCTCACTTCTCCAGGGTCACATACATAAACATGAGGCAGTCTATACCTTCTGAGGCCTTGTGTGTTGTTTTTGGAATTGAAAATAAGAATCGAATTTGGAAGAGAAGGGTTGTTCTAGGACATCTGAGGTTTGTTTTGTGCAAAGCATCTCCCCTTGATTTTTCATCCCTGAGACATAACATCAGAGTGTTGATAGAACTTTGGAATCAGAAAGACCAGTCATTAGGGAACATGGTGTCAGTAAATCCAAATAGCTCTTTTTTTCAACTTAAAAAAAGGAAGAATTTTGTAAGTTCCAAATTGGGATGAAAACTAAAATCGCCTGAAGTATTTTGACTTGTCACTGCTCTTTCTTCTTGGTTATGTAATACGTGGTTTAACGTGTGTGGTAATTCATCCTGGATTTTATTTTTAAACTTTTCCTATTGCTGTGTCGAACTCTCATATTCATTCTTTGTTCTGATATAAGTGTTTCATGGCCCAGCCTAGAAGCTTCTCATGAGGTGAGAAGCTACGTCTTGGCATGACTTGTCTGCCCTGCAAGGCTTGCACATAGTAGGTTCTCAAGCAGAGCATTGGTCTAGCATTCAGACAGTGTAGGATTGCTGAACATGTATTGTGCTTTCAAAAATTCAAAATAGGGACTTTCCTGGTGGTCCAGTGGTTAGGACTCTGTGCTGCCAATGTCGTGGGCACAGATTTGATCCCTAGGTGTGGAACTTAAGATTCCACGTGCCATGCAGCATGGCCAAAAAAAAAAAAAAAAAAAGCTGTAAGAATAATAAAACAATTTTTAAAGAAAGAAATACTAAAAATTATTTTTTCAAAACAGTAACCAAAAATACTATAAGATGGTGTTTATTATAAATATGACAGTCATATATCAGGTACCAACCATGGGCCAAACACCATACACACTTAGCTTACTTACTGTGTACATCTCAGCCAAGAGGAAACCCTGACCCCTCTTTTTCAGGGAAATTGAGGCACGAATATGCTTGGTAGTTGCACCCTGGTGACACACTCAGTAAATACATTTGCATCCATCTGACTCCCAGATTCCTTAAACTAAGGCACTCATTCTTTGTCACTGTCATTATTGAAATTATGCCAGTCTCTTTTGTGGCCTGGATATCCTAGTCAGCCACTCAACTGAGACACACGCCCTGACATTTGAGTGCTTTCCGGGTTGGCATGTAAGTCACCCCAGCCAAGAGAGTGGAAACAGGCATCTCTAGAAATCCCACACCTCCCAGAGACTGTTGACAAGTTTGAGTTAAAGAGCCTTCTTGAAGGGACTTCCCTCGTGGTCCACTAGCTAAGACTCCATACTCCCATAGCAGAGGGCCCAGGTTTGATCCCTGTCGGTGAATTAGATCCCTCATGCTGCAACGAAGAGTTTGCATGCTTACAACTCAAGACCTTGCATGCCGCAACAAAGCCAAAGATTCTCCACCATGCAACTTGGACCCAGCAAAACCAAATAAATAAATACTAAAAAAATAACAATCCATCAAAAAAGAGAGAGAGAGCCTTCTTGGAATGACAGAGCTAAAGATTTCCTGTAAGTCTAAGGCTACATTCTCTAGTAAAAGGAAAAATGCGTGGAGGAAACCTAGGATTTTTTAAAAGGTAATAATGTACCTGTAAAGAAATCCCTGGGTGCACTGGGGAAATAAAATTTGGCCTTGTCTCAATATCTGTAATGTAAATACTGTGATAAGTTGAGCATGGAAGGGAAATCACTGGGGCCTCAAGGGAAAAATCTTTTATTGGACTAATTTGCTGTGATTAATTTGTTATTAATTCATAACACTTTGAGAATCATCTGAGGAAAAGGATAACAAGGTGTAACCTACAGCAGGGATAATGTCTTTCCTGTATTAGTCTAGTCACTATGAAGTGGCTGGAAGATGACTAAAAATATCTAGAGTACCTGTTATTCGGACAGACACTGTTTATAAACTCATTGCTTTAAGTTCCGTGTATCTGTGCGCTGTGCCCCACCCCCACTTCCCCTCCTGACCCAAGGAGATCCTTAAAGGTACATGTTGACAGTCTTCCAGAGCTGAGCGTAGTATCTGACAAGTATATGTAACTGCGGTATGATAAAAAAAATAAATACTTGGTTTTGGTCCCAAGTTCCTGGCACAAAGCTCCTAAAACCCTTGGAATTTATTGTCTCTTATATGCTAATGAGATGACTCATGGAGAAGAACCCTAGGGAGCTTCTGGATAGGGGCTTTTCACTGGAAAAACCTACCAAGTGGTTAATAGGGTTAGAACTTTGCCCCACCTGAGTGAGCGGGGCTGGAGATTGAATTCAGTGACCAATGGCCAGTGATTTAATCAGTCATGCCTATGTCATAAGGCCTCCATTAAAACCTCTAAATGATGGGGTTATGGGAGTTTCTAGCTTGGTGAAAAGATTATGTGCTGACAAGGTGGGGCACTCATCGAGTGCATGAAAAGTCTGTGCCCCACTCCCCACTCCAAATACATTGCCCTGTGCATCTCTTACATTTGGTTCTGCTGAGTTGTATCCTTTATAATAAACTGATGAGTTATTCTAGCAAATAGCTGAACATGAAGTGCATTGCTGTGGGAACCCCTGAATTTGCAATCAGCCAAGCTGAAGTGCAGAGAGCCTGGGGGCTCCCTTTCCAGCTGGTGTCTGTCATAGGGAAAGTCTTATGGGATTGAGTCCTTGATCTCTGGGGTCTACACTAACTCTGGGCAGTTAGTGTCAGAATTGAATTGGATTGTAGGATACACACGAGCTTCCCAGGTGGCTCAGTGGTAAAGAATCTGCCTGCCAATGCAAGAGACACAGGTTCAATCCCTGGGTCGGGAAGATCCCTTGGAGAAGGAAATGGCAACACTCCAGTATTCTTGCCTGGAGAATCCCATGGATAGAGGAGCCTGGCAGGCTATAGTCCATGGGGTCGCAAAGAGTCAGACATAACTCAGTGACTGAGCAGGTTATGTAGTTGAGGTCCCTGAGCCAGAGAGGGGATCTCTGGCTGAAAGTCTTGTAGAATATACAGTTGGTGCAGGGGAATTGAGGATTAGGTTGTGGTTGTTTAGAAAAGACAACATTTGATAACAGAAAAAAATACATAATGTTTTATGAATAAATGAATAAGTAAATGGAGAAATGAAAGAATCTTTGTTACTTGCTATATTTTATTTTTTTCATGCTTATGTTCAGTTGTGTCTGACTATTTGCAACCCTATGGCCTATAGCCTGCCAGGCTCCTTTGTCCATGGAATTGTCCAGGCAAGAATACTGAAGTAGGATGCCATTTCCTGCTCCAGGGGATCTGCCTGATCCAAGGATAGTACCCACATCTCCTGCATCTCTTGCATTGGCAGGCAGATTACCACTGTGCCACCTTGGTATATTTTAGTCAGAAGTAAATGAAAACCTGATTCAAACAGACTTCAGTACTAAAGGGAGCTTACTGATTCATGACACTTCAAAAGTCCAGGGTAGGACAGCATCAGGCTGTGCTCTATGGAGTGACTCAATAACATCTAGAAAACTTATTCTCTCTGTTCTCCCTTCTGCAGCGCCCGATGGTACTTAGCAACTTCCAGCCACTTTTTGTTAAATTCCAGGAGGAACAAATGACTGTCTTGGGGAATCCATTCCATCAAAATTCTGAGGATCGCTCTGATCGGACCAACTAAGATCACATGCCCATCTCTGACCAGTCACTGTGCCTGGGAATGCCTTGGTTGGCTTAGTGTAGGTTACTTGGTAGAAGCAGGTTTCTTAGGACCTCATGCATTCTCAAACTGCAACTGGAGGTTTTGGAGAGAGGAGAGAGATTCTGGGAGTCAACCAGCTACTCTCCATTCCATCTGGAATGTGCTTATATGGTATAGCAAGTATTAATAACATGGTTCTTAAAGGATTCATTTATTTGTTTACTACCTTATTAGAAAAGATTTTAATTACCTAACCCCTAACAAATGTTATATCCAGGAGAAGTCAGGCCTTACCACATGCTGACTATATATTATGTTCCATTTGGATCAAACCAATTGTATATCTGATAATATTTGGTAAAAACTACACAGCCTGTGAAAATATATAGGTGATCCTGTGAGCACAGAGAATGTCAGCACATACTGAGAATTGTGACACTTTTACTATTTACTTTTACTTTTACTGTGACAGACTTTTACTGTTTCATCCAAGTTCTGTAACCAGCTTTGAATAAGTTTATTAACTGCCCCCAAATTCACAATCAAATGGATTATTAATGAAAATCTAGACTTCGTCATGACCTTTTGCCAGATTTGTGGCTCATTTACCACTCAATAAAGGTAGGTGTGATAGCAAAAACCTCTGTGGCCAATTGGCACTCCCAGTTTTAGGCCTAAAGCTGACATGCTTTTCTTAAAGAGCCTGATAATAAATATTTGAGGTTTTGCAAGTCATGTGGTCTCTGTTGAGACCTAATTCTCCTATAGTAATGCAAAAGTAGCCATAGACAATGTGTCAATGAATGTATTCCAATAAAGCTTTATAAATAGGCACTGAAATTTAGATTTGATATAATTTTCATGTGTCATGAAACATTAGTAATCTTTGGATTTTTTTCCGAAGTGTTTAAAATACACAAACCATTTTTAGTTTGTGGGCTATACAAAACCAGGTGGCACACAAGATTTGGCTCAGGGACTACAGTTTGCCCACCAAATTTATGAAAGGGAGATGAAAATGACATTACATGTCCAGTAATTTGCACGTTCACAAAAAAATCTTTCCCTACTTTGTTTATAGGTTCTATAAGTTCAGTCTTTTTTTTTTTTTTTTTTTTGGCCTCTTTCACTAGAATTTGATACCAACGGATGGTCCAAAATTGCCCAAATCATCAGAATTCACTTTTAATTTTAAAGTCAAAAAGATTAAAGGTTTTTGAAGAAACATGGGAGTGGTTTCAGGTTGACTGTGATCAAGATTGGGCTGCATCTTTGTTGGAGCTGGTGTGAACTTAGCAGATCCATAACCAAACTCACCAGTTTCTTCCCAAAGTTACTTGCTGTCAACATCCCTATTTTCATCAATGGAACCCTATTTCTAGTTAACCAGGCTTGAATGTTTAATCATTGTACAGACAGCATTTTGTAGAAATCCAGTGTAATGAACTGCCTCCCTGGGCCCTGGAGATGGGACATAACCTATAATTAGCCAATCAGAGTACTATATTCTCAGCTACAGCGACTGGTTTAGGGATGGGCCAATGACCCTAAGAAATAATCATACTCCTTCCTGGGACTTTGGTTAGAATTATCACCTTGAACTGAGTTTCTGTTACTGAAGAATCCAAGGAATCCTGACTAACTGAATTGCTACTAACTCTTTTGATCCTTAACTCTCCTTCCCCGGTTTCCACCCCACCACCCCTCTCTTCTAGTCAGTCACCACGCCCTCTAATTTATTGGAAGCAGTTTTCAAATTCACTCTTTTCTCTCTATTCTTAGTCATTTCACCATCACCTCCATCTATTTGTCATAGCAGCCTCTATGGTACCGTATTAATAAGTTGTTTTTTGACAGACAAGCCATATTTCATAGTGGTAGTAGACAGGCAAGGGCACCGGATGCAGAGGCAGTTGTTGTTGCTGTTGTCGTTCAGTTGCTAAGTCATGTCCGACTCTTTGCAACCCCATGAACTGCAGTAGACTAGGCTTCCGTGTCCTTTACTATGTCCTGGAATTTGTTCAAACTCATGTCCATTGAGTCAGTGATGCTATCTAGCCATCTCATCCTGTGCCACCCCCTTCTCCTCTTGCCCTCAATCTTTTCCCAGCATCAGGGTCTTTTCCAACGAGTTGGCTCTTCACATCAGGTGGCCGAAGTACTGGAGCTTCAGCTTCATCACCAGTCCTTTCAATGAATATTCAGAGTTGATTTCCTTTAGGATTGACTGGTTTGATCTCCTTATGTGCAAAGGACTCTCAAGAGTCTTCCCTAGCACCACAGTTCAAAAGCGTAAGTTCTTTGGCATTCAGCCTTCTTTATGGTCCAACTCTCACATCTATACATGACTACTGGAAAAACCATAGCTTTGACTATGTGGACCTTTGTCGGCAAAGTAATGTCTCTGCTTTTTAATATGCTGTCTAGGTTTGTCATAGCTTTTCTTCCAAAGAGCAAGTCTTTTAATTTCATGGCTGCAGCCACCACCTGCAGTGATTTTGAAATCTAAGAAAATAAAGTCTGTCACTGTTTCCATTGTTTCCCCATATATTTGCCATGAAGTGATGGGACTGGATGCCATAATCTTCATTTTTTGAGTGTTGAGTTTTAAGCCAGCTTTTTCACTCTCCTCTTTCACCTTCATCAAGAGGCTCTTTAGTTCCTCTTCGCTTTCTGCCATTAGAGTGATGTCATTTGCATATCTGAGGTTGTCACTATTTCTCCTGGCAATCTTAATTCCAGCTTGTGATTCATCCTGCCTGGCATTTTGTATGATATTCACTCTGTGTATTAGTTAAATAAGCAGGGCGACAATATACAGCCTTGATGTACTCCTTTCTCAGTTTTGAATCAGTCCATTGTTCCATGTCCAGTTGTGTTGCTTCTTGTCCTACATACAGGTTTCTCAAGAGGCAGGTAAGGTGGTCTAATATTCCCATCTGTTTAAGAATTTTCCATAGTTTGTTGTGATTCACACAGTCAAAGACTTTAGCATCTAAAAACATCTTCTACCCATGTCCCTTTTCCTTTGCCATCTCTGTGCCCTGTGCCAAGGAATATGGCACAGACACCAATCCCAGAGGACTGGCAGTTGACTGGCTGAGCCCTGCATGGATGGCCATTTCAAAAGTCAGATGGAAATAGAACAGAAGAAGGGAGAAAGTTGCAAAAAGGACCCTGACCTTTGTGATTAGATCCATCTTTAGAGATGAGGCTGGCTGTATATATGTACCACATCTTTATCCATTCATCTGTCACTGAACATTTAGGTTGCTATGCAATGGAATATTAATTAGCCATAAAAAGGAATGATATTGGGTCATTTGTAGAGCTATGAATGGACCTACCCAGAATCTGTCAGAGAGTGTGATGTAAATCAGGAGAAAAATAAATACTGTTTATTAATGCATATATGTGGAATCTAGAAGAAAAATATAGATAAACCTGTATGCAGGGCAGGAATAGAGACCAGATGTAGAGAATGGACCAGTGGACACAGAGTGGGAATGATTTGGGAGATTGGGATTGACATACATTCATTGCCAGGTATAAAACAGATAGCTAGTGGGAACCTGCTGTATAGCTCAGGGCTCAGCTCAGGGCTCTGTGATGACCTACAACGGTGGGATTGCGTGGGGTGGGAGGGAGTCCAAGAGGAAGGGGATATATGTATACATGTAGCTAATCCTTGGAGAAGGAAATGGCAACCCACTCCAATATTCTTGCCTAGAGAATCCTGTGGACAGAGGAGCCTGGGGGCTGCTGTCCATAGGGTAGCAGAGTCGGATATGACTGAAGCAACTTAGCATGCATGCACAGCTAATTCACTTCATTGTACAGCAGAAACTAATACAACATGAAAAGCAACAATATCCCAATTTTTTAAAACATGAGGTGGGCTGGAATAACTCTAGGATGAAGGATGGTCATTGGAGTAGTAGCCCCAGGACCTCTTGTAGTTGGGGAAGGGAGTGATTATGCAGCACAGAGAGGCCAGAAATACAAGATATATGACACTATTAGGCAATGGCACCCCACTCCAGTCCTCTTGCCTGGAAAACCTCATGGATGGATGAGCCGGGTGGGCTGCAGTCCATGGGGTTGCTAAGAGTCTGACACGACTGAGCGATTTCACTTTCACTTTTCACTTTCATGCACTGGAGAAGGAAATGGCAACCCACTCCAGTGTTCTTGCCTGAAGGATCCCAGGGACGGGGGAGCCTGGTGGGCTGCCGTCTATGGGGTTGCACAGAGTCGGACACGACTGAAGTGACTTAGCAGCAGCAGCAGTACCTTAATTAACAAGATGAACCACCAAACCAGGATGAGGTGACCAAGAAGCTTGAGTGAACTTTACCAGTGTTCTCAGCCCAATCACATCCAGCAAACAACTCAGTTAGGACAAGGCTGAGAGACTCCTAACACACAGCCAGCGCAGAGCCCACTACCTAAATGTCTTTCCTAGGAGGCGGTTGTAACTGAAGCTGGTAGTCAAAGAGGAGGCCACAGAGTTGGATGCAAACACCAAGACATACAATCTTCTTAAAAAGCTTGTTTACAAGTATATAAACACTAGGCCCCTGGTAGTTAGATTGTAAAAGATATGTGAGTACCCAAGCATATTTTTAGAAAGTATCACTAAAGTTTGAGCATTAAAAGCTCACTAAATGATCCCTTCATTATTTGGTTCCATCAGCAATAAGTAAAATCATATTTACTGAGAAAGTTAAATCAGTCTTCTTTCTTCCCTTCCTCTCCTTCCCTCTCTTGCTCCTTTCCTTCTTTTTATCCCATTCTTTCTAAAATCACATTGAAATTACTAACCCCCTTCTGAGTTATGTTTAGATCTGACAGAGACTGCAAGGGAAGAAAAAGATACATAGGCTGGCTGTTTCTTCTAACTACAAGAATACATTCTTGCTTAGAGTTTGTGTTGGGTCAGTTGCTTTTATTCCCAGAAGATCTGAATTAATTGTGGATGAATCCAGGTTGGTTCGTTATACCTTGAAGTCCATTTTTTTTTAAGGGAGTGAGGAGAGGCATGTGACAGTGTTCCATTGTGACTTTTTGTTGTCTGATTTGACTGAGATCGAAAGCAAAAGTTGTGAGTTAGCATAGAGGTTTTTTTTTTTTAGCTGCTCTGGGTCTTCGTTGCTGCATGCAAGTGTTCTCTAGTTGCAGTGAGCTGGGGCTACTCTTTGTTGCAATGCTTGGGCTTCTCATTGCAGTGGTTTCTCTTGTTGTAGAGTACAGGCTGTACACAAGCGAGCTTCAGTAGTTGAGGCATGTGGGCTCCATAGTTATGACTCTCAGACTTTAGAGCACAGGCTCAGTGGTTGTGGCATTTGGGCTTAGTTGCTCTCCAGCATGTGGGATCTTCCCATCCAGGGGTCAAACTGTGCCTCCTGCATTGGCAAGCAGATTCTTATCCACACCACCAGGGACATCCAAGGGTTGTTCTTGGTTTTTTGGTTCTGTTGAAGGTTATCTCTCCCCCAGCCTTACCCGCTACCCACTCCCAGCCCACATAAGTTAAATAGAAGTTTGCTTAGGAAGAAAATGCAATTTAGTGAGTCATAACTCATAGTAAAGCTGGGAGGAGTAAGAGAAGTGACAAAAGAATAATTAGATTGGCAGCTGCAAAAATCCATCTTGTGTCTGAGCTAGTCAGCTTAAAGCCAGCAGAGGGTAACCCTCCTTCTCTCTCTGCAGACCTTAATGAACTTGCTATAGCCCTTGGGTCTGAGAACTTGTGTGTGTTCTGCTGCCTTCAGTAACAACAGTATCCTTATTTTAAAGCAGCTTTTATTGAAAGTCCCTTGGGTATTGATATTGTTTCCTAGCTGAGTAACCTTAGACAAATTAGTTAAATGCCCCATGCTTCAATATTTTTATCTGTAAAATGGACATAGTAAAAACCTGTTACAATGGAATAAAAAGGAATGAAATTGGGTCATTTGTAGTGATGTGAATGGACCTAGACTCTGTCATACAGAGTGAAGTAAATCAGAAAGAGAAAAATAAATATATATTACCATATAGAATCTAGAAAGATGGTAGAGATGTGCTTGTTTGTAGGGCAGGAGTAGAGATACAGATATAGAGAATCAACTCGTGGATACAGGGGAAGGGGAGGGCAAGATGAATTGAGAGAGTAGGATTGACATATATACACACTACCATGTATCAAACAGTTGCAGCAAATGGTGTTATTTTGTTCTGTTTTATGGCTGAGCAACATTCCATTGTGTGAATGCACCACAATATCTTTACTCATTCCTCTGTCAGTGGGCATTTAGATTGCTTCATGTCCTGGTTACTGTAAATAGTGCTGAACTGAACGCTGGGATGCATGTGTTGTTTCAAATTATGTTTACTCTGGGTATATGTCCAGGAATGGAACTGTGGGGTCATCTGTCAGTTCAGTTCAGTTCAGTCGCTCAGTCATGTCCGACTCTTTGCGACCCCATGAATCGCAGCACGCCAGGCCTCCCTGTCCATCACCAACTCCTGGAGTTCACTCAGACTCACGTCCATTGAGTCAGTGATGCCATCCAGCCATCTCATCCTCTGTCGTCCCCTTCTCCTCCTGCCCTCAATCCCTCCCAGCATCAGAGTCTTTTCCAGTGAGTCAACCCTTCACATGAGGTGGCCAAAGGACTGGAGTTTCAGCTTTAGCATCATTCCTTCCAAAGAAATCCCAGGGCTATTCTCCTTCAGAATGGACTAGTTGGATCTCCTTGCAGTCCAAGGGACTCTCAAGAGTCTTCTCCAACACCACAGTTCAAAAGCATCAAAGGTCTATTTTTAGTTTTTTAAAGAAACTTCATACTGTGTTCTCCATAGTGGCTCTGTGTCAATATATGTTCCCACCAACATTGTAAGAGGGTTCCCTTTTCTTCACACCCTCTCTAGTATTTTTTGCTTGTAGATATTTTGATAATGGCTGTTCTGATCAGTGTGAGGTGATACCACATTGTAGTTTTTTATTTCATTTCTCTAATAATTAGTAATATCAAGCATCTTTTCATGTGCTTTTGACTATCTGTATGTCTTCTTTGGAGAAATGTCTATTTAGATCTTCCACCCACTTTTTATTGTTTTATGTTGAGCTGCATGAGATTTTGTATATTTTAGAGATTAATCCCTTGTCAGTTGCTTTGATTGCAGATATTTTCTCCCATTCTGTGGGTTATCAGGGCAATTTTTAATAATGATTTTTACTTTACTATTTATCCATCATTAACAATAATGGTAACTTAAGTTTGCATGGCGCTTCAAAGTGCTTTCATCTGCTTTGCTCCACTTGATCACTCAGACAAGCCTTTGAGGACGCATTATTCTCTTCTTAGAGAAGGGTAACTGAGAGAGAGCTCAGGAGAGTTGCTCAGAACCATTTAGGTGAAAGTAGGAGAAGGAAATGGCAACCCACTCCAGTGTTCTTGCCTGGAGAATCCCAGGGACAAGGGAGCCTGGTGGGCTCCTGTCTATGGGGTCACACAGAGTCGGACACGACTGAAGTGACTTAGCAGCAGTAGCAGCAGGACTCAAATTAAGGTCTTCTGAGCAAAATAATCTTCTGGAAAGATCTTGTTTATACATGTGATGCTTAGTGATATTTGTCGAATTGGATTAAATGAGACTGAGTTGAATTGGCTGGAACTAAATTAAAAGGAGAAGATGTGTTGGGGTACCCTTTGAAAGGACCATGCCAGCAGAATCATCAGATTTTCATCCAGCTTCTCCTCCTCCCAGCCTTCCTCTGTCCCTCCTCTTATGTCTCTCCTAGCATTGTTAAGTGAGCCAAGCTGAAGGCAGGAGTGATCAACCCAGGGGATGGTAGTTGGCATGGTTGGCATGGTTTGGGAACTACAGACGAGTAGTTGTGAACAAATTCATTTGGTTCCATCATTTTCCCCACCAAAAAGTGTTGATTCCAACTCAAGAGATGATGTCCACCTTAGTCACAAGTTATGGCTCTCTCTCTCTGCTTGTTTTTCTCCCTGGGTCCACACCAGGCTGCCTGAATGTTCTTCAGCTGACAAGCACCCCATCGGCACCTGTGTCAGATCTCACAGAGCCTGAAGCCACTTGACTAAAAACAAATAAGAGCTGGAGAACCTAGAGTGGGGAAATCAGACATGAAAGAGTCATATAAGAAAGGTTGAAATGAAACGCTGCATTAACTAGACAAAATCAGAAGCCAGATTCCTTGGCCATCACCACCCCGGGTGACCCTTCCTGCCATTTCCCACCTTGAGAATTAGCACCTCATAGCTGCTGAAGAAATGACATAGTAACACCTGCTGTGAGCCTGGACCCTCTAAACCAGGGGTCCCCAACCTCTGGGATCTAATCCTGATGATCTGTGGTGGCACTGACGTGATAATAGAAATTAAAGTGCACAGTAGGTGTAATGCACTTGAATCATTCCAAAACCATCTCCTCCACTCCAGTCTGTGGAAAAATTGTCTTCTATGAAACCGGTTCCTGAGGCCAAAAAGGTTGGGGACTGCTGCTCTAGCCTCCTGGCAGTCTGCTGGAGGACCACTTGTTTACAATGTCAAGAGGGTATCACAGGGTTATGGAATGGTTCAGACTTGAGGGTGGATCCCTTTCTCCTCAGACCTGGGACTAAACAGTGACCATTCCTTCTAGTTACTCAAAGTACCCCCCGGCCCCCTTCAAAGAGCTACAGCTTGTCATGCTTTCTATACTGCCTTACAATGAGGTGAGCCTACGTTATCAGATAAAAGCCTTCATTTTGATAATGTCAGTACTTCTGTGATTTCTAATTTTTTGTTGCATTGATCTGGCATTGGTGGTAGGACTGAATTTTTTTTTTTTTTTTTTACTTTCAGAACTTGGTTTTGATATTGTTAAATTATTTGGATGTAGATAAAGAAATGTATCAGTGGGATTCATCAAATGAATAACATAATTGACTTACCTGGAATCTCTCTGGGCTTTTCCAACTCTAACATTCAGCGTCTTCACGATTCTTTCAGTGTCTCCGTGACTCTACGTCCAGCAGTATTGCTCTGGGTTGAGGGCGGAGAGCAATGGAAATGTAAGAACTGAGGCAGAATCCTAAATTAAATCACATTATTGAATTTGCAAGGGACTGTTAGGAAATTCCACATGTCAATGTTAATGTATTTTACATCATAGTTAGGTATAAAAGACTCACTGCAATGGTCTTTGTAAAACTAGCAAATCAAACAGACAGACAAACAAAAAAGCAAACCTAAAAACATTCAAAATGCCCCAATCAGGAGAATTCATTTAGTTGGCAGGCTATACAACCATTAAAACTGATGGTTATGAATATGATATATTCTCATGTTATAAAAACATGAGGAAAAGTGAGATATACAAAGCTATATATACTGGTTATAATTATGGAAAGTATTGAGAAGAGAAACTGGTTATTTTAATATATGAATAGGAACATATAGAAAAAACACTTCTATTACAGAGTTGTAATATTTTTACAGTAAAGTCTAAATTTCTAAATAAAATAGGACAAAAGCAAATATACATTGAGAAATCAATATAAATCTCTTCATAAGCACCAGCATTTCTCAGTGCAGTGAGATTCCAAGTAATGATTTTGTGTGATTTATTCAGCATCTGTCATTTTAAGAATTGGATAATGTTTGGCTCCAAAGCAAAGAATAATTAGCAATATAATTAATCAAATTGGTGTTTATATTTCTATGTCAAAGTTAATCATTTTCATTTTCTTGTTTTATGGGAGGAGTTTGCCTTTTATTAAAGCTAATAGCATCCAAAGTATTGCAAATGCATTCCAAAGGTTTAAATTGTACAGACTTTGTATCACAGCTGAAATGTACAGTCAGTGCTCTCACTACTGACACCTGGAACAAAGGCAAAGCATTTTTACTTATACTAAGGAGACTGCACTCGGAACTCCCATTCATTCAGCCAGTTATTCCTCTGTGTTAGGGACAGGAATCACGGCATATATACCATCTGGACTAATGAGATAGTCATTAGATTTCATCCTTGTCTGTTGTTCCTTACTCTCCCCTGCTGTCTCCCTCCCACCAACACACACACAAGGATGAGAACTCTTAACATCCTCCAGGAAGTCACAGAAATACAAGATGCAGACTGACTCATCCATTGAACACGGAGTGTTGGATAGTCATTTGTCAGTTTTTTTCACCCAATGTGAAATCACATCAGGAATCTTGAGACAGACCATTATTTTAGGTTATTGTTGTGGCTGTTTTGTAGCTGACATAAAATATCACAGCAACCAGGGTGATAGGGAACTTTTCAATGATAAGTTTATTGAAACAGTTATAGATAGACCTTTCATCTGTCTATCAAACATATGTAAATAAATAATATATATGTTGACATTTCCGAGTGAGCAGACCCTCGCCAGCTCTGTCTTTTGCTATGGCAAATCTTGCGGGGGAGTTGAAATACTCAGTGTTTCCCTGTTGTGTGAAACCATTCTTGGCTGTAATGTCTCTCCAAGGAGCTGCTCTAATTAATGTAAAACACTCTAGATACTACTTCATAAATACTAAGCTTCCTCTAAGTGGCACAAAATTAAGATCCTCTATTGAACAGTTTCTCTATATGCTCCTGTGTGCTGGAATCATGGACCAATGCATTGCATTTCAGAAAGGAGGGGAGAGAAATCAGTAGTAAAAGCAGAGTTTGGAAACACTTATTTCTGCAAACCAACAGTTCTTTCTGCACTTACAGTGTACCTTAGTAAGCCCAGTCAACAGGGAATACTCTGGGGAAGAAATTATTTGAGTAAATAAAAATATACAGGCTGCAAAACATGAATCAGAATCACAGTGTCTCCAAACAACAGATATTTAAAGAATGCTTTTTATCTGTGAGCTTCAGCTGCTCTAATTAATGCTCTGAGTTCGTTCCTTCAAAAGCTTGCAACTGATTTGACATTGGTTATTTGCAGACACAGGAAAAAGGAGGCTGCCTCCAAAGAACCTTTTGTCCGTATATTCTTGAAAATTTCTGAGAGGAAAGTCTTCTAAGGAAGGCTTTATTTAACCAATTATAATTTTTTCATGGATGTTTCCTGATACCTTTCTTATTTTACCATTCTGATCAGCTTATTGCTTATTATCACTTATGGTGAGTTTGATAGCTTATGGTTATGAAATAGCCAGCTATTTCTTCAGTGTCTTTTATGTAGCTGTAGGTCTGGGCTACCTCCTGTCCCCTGCTCCAGACAGCAGTCCCACAAATTAAATGAAAAATAGTGTTGAATATGATCTAACAAATGTCTAAGCTAAAATGAAAAGCATTCAAGGTTTGGATGTATCTGGAAAAAGTGCCAGACACATTTTAAAAATCCAATAAAAACCCCTCCCTATACTTCCTCCTTCAAATCAGATCTCATTTAGGCTACAAATTTTAGGAAAACTGGTTCATTCCTCTGCAGTCACATCTCAAAAGCTGAGAAACCTGCTGCTTTATTTTTCCCTGCTCTGTCTCTGGAAGCAGCTCAAACAGCCACTGTAAGCTTTCTAAGGTGTTGACAACATAAAAATCTATAAAGTTCATCAAAACAAAACTATCAGCCATTGAAGAAGCAGGACAGAAGTATCTCTACAAGAGTATCTCAGTTAACACAGACACATGTGGCTTTTTCCCACCCCACTCCACCTGGGAATGGGATATGAAAATGTAAGAAGATCTAACGTGAAAAATCTAACCAAAGACTATCTCATCTCTTGATTTTTACTTAACAAATTTACAGTCACTGTGCTCAGATAGGGTAGCTATCAGAAAGTGTGTATGTATGCACGTGCATATATGGGAGAGACAGAGAAAGAACAGTGCTGAGTGGGTGAGGTTGAAAGCTGGGCTTTCAAGTCTGTTGTGACACCATTGACCAGATATTAGTTGAAAGAAGAAAACTGGATGACCCAGATGTGATTCTGGTCTTTGAAAACAAGCTATTTATATAATTCGTGCCAAGCAGGGAGGTAAGAGGCTAGGAGATGTGTGTGATATACTGATGTTTATAACAGTGTAGATAAAGATTTGTTTAAATCAAAGTTATTATCTTAGACCCAAGTGTCAGTTGACCACCAGGAGCTCCTTGAGACTCCTGAGGCCCACATAGTGACCCCCCACTCACGGTCTTCCCCTCCCCCAGTTTTCAGAAGCCAGAGGATGCCTACTGCATCTTGCACTGTAGTGCAAACAGATCCCCGCAAAGAGAGAGGAAGATAAAATGAATTTAAATTCCAAAGGGGTTCCAGTGCTGGTTTCCTAGTCCCCGAGTCAGCAATGTGTTTGTGAAAATTCAGCCTTTTTGTCTCCCAGTAAAAAGGAGCTAAATCTACATCGGTGGCCCAGTCTCGGGTTGCTATTCTTTGCATTTTCTATTCGAGTGAATGAGAGTGAATGAAGTGGCCGGGACCCTTCATTTGATCTACTCAATTGCATAAAGTGACAGAATTCTAATATATTTGTTTAATGCTCTTCAATGGGCTTTCACTTTTTTGCTTGCAAATGAAGCAAAGTTTCATCCCCCTTTAACACCGGGACATATTTCATAACTCAGGCCGTGGTTTGAAGTGATCTTGAGAGGAGTTTTAGATTCAAAAAGTGGGAAATAAAGAAACAGATGTGAAGTTATTGTAAATTCCTAGAGTGGGCTCTGGGGCTATTGTGCCCCCACGGCGGGCGGTCCAAGGGCTGTGCCTTTCATGCTGTAATTGAAACATATTAATTAGATAATTTGTTGTTAGTTTAAACGAAACAAATGCATCCCTTTTGAGGCTTCACAGCTGGTGGGTTGGATTGTTTTTGTTTTGTTTTTGTTTGGGTGTCTCTGTGTATATGTGGCTTTAAGCGAAAAAAATTAATTGACATTTATATTAAGAATTGGAGAACACATTCTGATCCTGTTGTTACTTAAATGGATACCTTTTTACAAAGGGAGTTTCTATTTGCAAAAGTATAAACCCTCCCTGAACCACCCCCTCAATCTGGCATAAACTAATGTAAAACCTTCTGTTAGAAGCACTCCCCTTGGATTCTTTCTCCCTCCCACCTACTACTTGAGCACCTGGCCAGATTTATGCTTCCAAGACACTCAATGTTCTCATCTATTTTAAAGGAATTAAGCTTGCTGCTGTAATATTTAAGCCATTCCAAGGATCATTTACTAGCACCGCTCCTGCTAGTCTTCAGGCTTCTCAAAATCCCTAGCCCAGGCAATAGAAACAGTGAGAACTTCAACAGCTTCTCTCTTTCATTCATTCTCTCTCTCTCTCTCTCTGTCTCTCTCGCACAAAACTCATGCATTGTGTAAGCATTTCCCTAAATCACAGAGAAAGCCACTGAAAAACACAGTTGAGCACAGAAGCATGCTAAACACCAAAAGTAACAGAAGAGTCCAATTTTCAAATCAAAAACCTAAATTTTAAAAAATCAATATTGTCCAAATTTACAAAATAGAAAATAATATAGCTTAACTCCATTCTCTGGGTGAGATCCCTAACATATACACCTTACTGCACGGGGTTGTCTCTTCCAGTTTTATTTTAAAGCTATGTGTATTGACTTTGGACTTGAGCCAGGTGAAAAGATTTAACATGACAAAGAGAGCCATTGAAGGTATGGAAGTTATAAACTTCCTTATTTGTGGGGTACTTCAGCTGGACTGGGTGCAAGTCTCAAAGCTAGAGTTGGAGTGGGATGGAGGCCTGTGTGTTTGGGCTGCCTTTGGATTCCTGATGAAGGTCAAAATATCATCAATGGATTTTTTACTTTACTCATTCAACTTCGTCTGAGAAAAGATGCCTGCAGTGGTGAAAGGAGGACTCACAATGCCGAAGTTATTTCATTCTTTGCAATACACCATGACGAACTTAACAGCTGAAAAGCACATTTTCAAATGCTGACTTGAAATCAGTCCTTTGCTAAAAATCAGAAATAGGACCTGCATCTTATTTGCCTCTGTTTATTAAATGTGTGTATGTACACATCACTTGCCTCTAAATTCTATTGCTGCTACTAGGAAAAGCATTTTACCTATGTAAGCTGAAAATATATAAAACGTTTGAGGCCCTTGTTAGCCCTTTATGCTCCCTTCATTCTCAGTTCAAATGCAGTGTTAGTGAATTCCAGGAGATTAGAATATTCCATAGATGGCTTTTAATTTTATTTTGCAGGAAGTAGTACAAATGGTGTTTCATTTGTTTTAACTGTAGATGATTTCTGCTTGGGAACAAAGTTTCAAGAGTTTCCTGGCCCAGAGTGGATAAGTTTTCCAGGCTTTCTTTAGCTGATCGTGTTGATATAATTGTGAATTGGGCTTGATGAATGAGTTTAGTTGTCCCCTGTCTGACGAGCTTTAGTGGCTTCATGCATTTTAATCAGTCCAATGATTCATTTATTTTCCACCTTTTTTTTTTTTGGCTGTGTGTGGGATCCTTCCTTTAAAAAAAAAAGTCACAACAGGATTTTTTTTTTTTTTTTTTTTTTCAGATAACCCTCTGAAGATATAAAGGTCGCAAGTGCTAAGGGTTCTCCTAGTGGAGTATAGACATGATGATTTCTGGGTGGGTTTCTCTGTTGCACAAGGTCTCTTGTTTAATCATTTTACACAGTGAAGTGTTAATCACCATTTAAGTTTGTCTTTGTCTTGTAACTTCATTAGTTGAATACACACCTCACTCTGGAAATATGGTGACCCCTTCAATAAAGTTTTAATTGGCCTTGAGCCATACATTCTTGGCAAACTTTAATTCTCTGCAAAAATCTGAAGAAAAGCAAATACTTACAGGCAGGTATTTAACTTCATTCATTTCTTTAAAATAAATGCACCAAGCATTATTTTCCCAGATGAAGGATTAAAGAGAAATCTATTCAGTTAAAAGTGAACAGGTTTCTTGACAAGCTATGTGGACTTTTAAGTAACTTCTGAAAAAGAAAATTTCAATGACTGCAATAATTTAAAGGACCAAGGAAATGAAGGGTCACTGCAAATAGGTGTATCAGAATATAAATATTGAGTAAGCAAGTTTGCTTTCAAATTCTTTATCTCCATATCGCCTCTACCTGGTTTCGATAGAAGCCTTATATTCATACAACTACTATTTTGTAAAATGTATGTTTTAAGATAGACAAAATAAATATAAAGTACTATTTTTTTTTCATGAACAGTTTCTCTTTCAGCACTGCACATGTGCACCTGATCTATACTAGAGAATAGATTATTTCATCTCTCTCTCTGGGCAAATGTCTTCAAGAGTTCGTCTGAATAATTTCTCCCCTAGTCTGCAAGTGCGTAAGAGGAGGTTTGTTTTAAAAATAAGTTATGAAAATGACAAAGTACTCAGACAATGAATTGCAGAAAGCATGCTTAGAGAAGCACTACATCTATCTTTCATAGAGTTGTTTGTAGCAACTTTTCAAAAACACACACAACTAAAATTTGAATTTACATATTTTAATGAGAAAATATTATTTGGACTAGGTTCATAATTTAATGTAGACACCTTTTTAAAATTCTTTGTCTTAAAACAGGCATGCTGGGAACAAGAACATCAATATTTAAAACGCCATGCTAATTCTGTACAGGGAGGGAGAGAAAATGAAAGGTAAAAATGGTACAGCTCTGATAACACTACAATTTTTTTTTTTTAACTTAAGCAGGTCACACCAGAACAACAGTTTGTTTTCCAGCAAATTACCTAAGATTCTAAAGGAATATAGCAAACAAAAGTGCATTTTACACAGTGTATAATCATTCCTATTCACAATCATTTACATCTCTTTGCAGCCCTTGAGCTTCTTGAAAAAGTTCCTGTAGCAAACAGAAAGACTTGTCCATGGGAGACCTATCTGGTGACACCTCCTTCATGTTACCAGTCAGCTTATCTAAGTTCTTCTAGGGTTGCCCTTGATGGTTTCTTAGTTTGGACTTATTTCATTTTCTTTTTTCCTTCCAACAATAAAATAAATAGTTAAAAAGGTCTCTAAGTAATCGGAAAGTTAACATCCTAATTAACTTTCCCATACCCACCCCTTCCCTCCCCTAAACCTGGCCAGAAATGCAGAGTAAACATTCACATTACAACAGGTACTTGTAAAGTGGGCTTTGCCCGCTCGCCCGCCAAAGCAATACGGATTCAAGTTCACTGTTTACGTTTTACCGGGCGCTTTGTAAACATACAAGGTTACTTTTACTTTTATTTTGTTTGTGTTGAGGACAAACGTCTCCTTCCCAGCTTAGTAGCCTCTCCCCTAAACTCCCAGCGCGAGGAGCCTCTGGCAGAAAACAAAACCCAAAACAAAAAAACTCCGCAGAAGCCGTGGAGGCAAGGCCGCTTCTCAGGGAAGCTGTGGTCCGCCCAGCCCCTGCCGGATGGGCGGAGGCGAGTAGGGTAGGAAGTTAGTGGTCCCTTTTCGCGGCAGATTTCCAAGACGTAAACAGAGATCTGGCTCTCCGCTGGGTGGCTGCAGCCCACATGGGAGATGTGTTCCAGGAAACCTCGGAGACGGTTTCTCTGGGCTTGGAGCAACGGCGCCGTGTCCAGAGCCTCGCGGATCCGGGCCGAACGAAGACGCGCTCCTCTCCGAGGCGGCAGGAGGCAGGAACTCCCCTGCCTCTTCAGTGGGAGAGGGTTTCGGGGCCCCGGGCATGGGAAGACTTGGCTCAGGCGTTCCTTGCCTTTCCCTCTTGGGGGCGAGGACAACTCTCACGCGCGCCTCCTGGCCCATCTGCAAGTTTGTGTTTCGTTTCCTGGGTCCAAAACAAAAGTTCTCACGGGGAAGAGAGGGTTGGCCGAAGGTGAAATGGACAAATTAGGGTGTCCCAGGTCGAGGAGGGCAGGACTGGGAGCCGGGGGAGGCGAGTGAGCTGGCGGGGAGGGGAACAAGAGGGGGCGCCGGCCTCTGCGGGTCAGTGCACCGCCACTGAGTGCAAGGCGGAGGCCGGGCTGGTGAGCGTTTCGCTGGGAGTAGCGGGGCTGCTTTGGCTGGTGGCTGTTTGAGAGGACGTGGGGCTAAGCGAGGGCGGCGAGTTCGAGAGCAAGGTGGGGATGGGCGCAGGCAGCGCGGGTAGGGCAGGCACTGCGGCCGGTGTGGGCTTGATGGGCACGGGGATGGCGGGCAGTGTCTGGCCCGCTGCGTGACACAGAGGCTTCAGTGGCACGCCATAGGCGCTGTAATCGCCACTTGCCATGGAGATGGGGGTGGCTGAATCGATCATGCCCGCGGAACCGTACACGTGTGGCCAGCCGGTGCCCAGCGAGCTGCCCATCGTAGTCAACTGGTTGGGGAGCGGGTAGGCGGCGGGCACGGGCTGCATGGCGGAGAACGCCAGCCCCCCGGGCATCTTGTACTCGCGTGCGATGATATTCTCGATGGCAAAGGGATGCTTGAAGCCTGAGGGCTGCGCCACGCCGCCCAGGTTGTAGGCGGCCGTGGGCATCTGCGGCAGGTGCGTGCCCGAGGCGGCCAGCGCGCTCAGGCGCAGCTTGGCCTGCTGCTGCAGGTACTGCGCGGCGTCAGCGGGCTTGCTGGGCGCCAGGTGGTCCGACTTGAGCACCTTGAAGCGCTTGCGGCGCCTCAGGAAGCTGCCGTTCTCGAACATGTCCCCGCAGCTGGGGTGCAGCGCCCAGAAGCTGCCCTTGCCAGGCTGGTCTGGCCGCCGCGGGATCTTAATGAAGCAGTCGTTGAAGGAAAGGTTGTGGCGCAGGCTGTTCTGCCAGCGCTGCGTGTTCTCCCGATAGTAGGGGAAGCGGTCCATGATGAACTTGTAGATTTCGCTCAACGGCAGCATCTTCTCTGGCGAGCTCTGGATGGCCATGGCTGTTAGCGATATGTATGAGTAGGGCGGCTTCTGGTCGCTATACGTGTTGCGGCCCGGCCGAGGCATCTTCTTCTTTGCCCCCTCCTAGCTCTGGGTCCGCGCGGGCCTGCTCGGATCTGGGAAGGGGGAAAGATAAGCGGGGGAGGGAGGAGGACGTGGATGCACAGACGAGGTCAACCAGGCCAAGAACAGACTTCGGGGGTGGCGCAAGTAGGGGGCTTTGGCGCTGGATCAGCCAGCGTCTAAGCTCTTTAGCCACCAACTTTGTGTGTCGAGTGGGACGCAGCCAGGGGGCGCGGGAAGGGAAGCCGGCGAGCGGCGTGAGAGTAGCCTGGAAGTAAGCCCGGACCTGGAGCGGGAACTGGGGGTAGAGATGCAACCGTGAGCCGCTCACCTTAAAGTTGCCCCAAGTTGCGCGTCCGCATCCGGGATGGCGCTGCTGCTCGCCTTGTTCCTCCCGGCGCGCAGCCAGGGCGCAGTGTCCAGGTTCGGCTGGGCTCCGTACGTCTCTGAGCTCAGCAGCTCAGTCCCGCAGCGCCCCGCGCCGCCCGGTCCCTGGCGCTTCTGGCCGTGCGCTCCGCGGGTGGCCGAGCTCGGCTGTGGAGTTCCGGCGCGGACGCTGGCAGCAGCGGCCTCGGGGCTTCGGAGGGCGCTGCTCTGGGCTCCGTAGCTCCGCTGAGCTAGGTGGCTGCCTCCATGTCCTCCCTCGAACCATCTGATAGTTTTAAGCGGTGACAGGAGCAGAAAAGACCCCTGTAGCGGTGCTTCATTAATGTGCCACTTCTTAGCTATCATATGACAATCGCCTTGGGAGGAGGAGGAAGAGGAGGGGGAGCGGGGGATGCAGAGGGAGGGGACTGAGCGAGAGGGAAAGAGCCTGGCCAGCTCTGGTTTCTTTCACACCTATTTACATGGACACCTTGGCCAATAGGAATCACTTCCAGCTCAAGACTGGGCGAGGGGGAAGAGCCTCTGCCACCGGTGGGAGCAGGACGCGCCGGCCAGGGTGCGCGGTGTGAAGGTATGGGGTGGTAGCGGCGGGAGCAGGGATACAGGCTACAGGCGACCACTCACATTCAGAGACCGAGCTGCTGCGCAGATGGTATTTGACATGGAAATTGCTTGGCTATTGGGGTATTTTGTTTCCTTTGCAGTGTATCGGGTTTGTATTGTTGGCTAACTTAAGGCACAGCTTTCCCCTGAAGGAGACTCTTTCCTTGCGCGTGGCATTACCCGGGAATGGTTACACGGGTTAATTGTAATGAAAATACACCCTTCCCCTAGTCCTCCGAGAGGCAGGTCAAAGTTTGATTTGACCTTCCTAGGCTGCTTCCTTAACGCGGCACAGTGGGTGTGTAGCTTTAAGCGAGGGTTTTAAAAGACAAAAAAAAAAAAAAAACAACTATCGGACAGCCCCGTGTAAGAGCCTATTTTGAATCTAAGTGTATTGGCCAAATTAAAAGAATTAAAACAGTGTATCTGTGCAAATAAGCAAGGTCTTCACTTTAAAATTCCTCCAGGAATCTGGTTAGATACAGGATGGAGGCTCTGGGGCTGTTGGGGAAGACGGTGTGGGGACCTGGGGAGGGCCTGAGTTTGGTTTACACAGTTGTCTCTTGCTTTCCGCAGGTGGTTTAAAACAGGAGTAAGGGGTGGGCTGAAAGTTTGCATTTTACAGCTGAAACTTTCTCCCCATCCCCCCTTTATTACATAGAAAAAAGTTATGTAGGGTTTAGAGGGCCCAGCAAAAGCTGCCTGCGGCCCCACTAAAATTGCACTACCTTCTAGATTTGCCAAGAACCAGAGGATTTTCCTTTTTTGGAGAGAAGAGAGGATGGGGATGTGCTTAGGATCACCCTGCCTACTGTGGGTAACTGGTTTCCTTCAGTTTGGATTCATCTCTGGAGATTCAGTGAATTATTATTATCATTATCATCGTTGTCACCATCATCATCAAACTGCTATGAAATAGTGAGTTAACCCTGCCCGCTTGCACACCATCTACAAATGTAGATGCTAGGCATTCCCACTGGTTTCTGCACATTCTCTAACCTTTATGGTTTTCAAAAGAAATTTGTACTATCTCGTTTTTAAAAACTCAGTACCTGTAGCCCACAATAAATCATCTTCAGTCTGGAAATATGAGAACTTTTTTTTGGCAGGAGGAGGATGAAGTGGTGGTGGGAGATTTCTGGGTGTGATGTTTTGACACTTATTGATATTAGAGCATTATTAGTGTAGCTGTTTGGGGTTAGCATAAAAAAGGATCTTTAAACATGCATGCACGTGTGTGCACTGTACATGCGGACACACATACACACGCACACACCCTCCATTAACCATAGTTTCAGAGGTGGTCAATAACTCACCAAAACGTAACTTAAACACGGTGAATTTAGGAGATTAAACAATTTCATTAATATTGAAATGGCCCTCGCGTCTGGGCTGCCTTGCTTGAGATGCAAGCGCACGTTTTTCAATATTAACAGAAGTGCTTGAAGAAAAGAATAATGTCACCTTCTTAATTCAGAAAAAATAACCAAGAGGAGGAGGTGGGTGCTCAGGGGTGGGGGAGGGATGCTGACCTGTCTCTGGGGCACTACTGGAGAAAGGCTGACAAACCCTCTACAGGTAAACCAGTTGGACCCAAGAGGAACCTCTCGGAGCTTGGGCTGAAGGCAGTGGTACTTGCCGGAAAGGCAGTGGTACTTGCCGGAATTGCAGCACGCTTCAGCTCCTAAGGGGGTGCAGTGTTTGGGGGGTTTCTTGGCGCGGCCAGGATAGACTCCAGGGTCCTGAGATAGGAGCCTAGGAAGCTTAGGAGCTTGAGGGACCCGCTGATTACTAGTAGTGGGGGCTTATGTTTTCCAGACTGAAAGGCTTTGGTCCAGTTTTACTGCTTTAGAAGGCGACTGGAATCCGAGGTACAAGGAGGGCAAGGCAGAAGCCCTTCTGGGAGGGAGAGGTACTAGCATGGAAGCCCCCAAGAATTTTTAGGATCCTCTAAGAAAATACGTATACACACACACACACACACACTCCTAGTGTTTTAAGAAGGGTTGGATTCGGGATGTGAAAGATCTCTGTTCACCCTGCGACAGCCAGGAAGATTCTTTTTGATTCTTTTCTACCATTTGTGTGTGTGTGTGTGTGTGCGCACACACACACACACACACACACACCCCCCCCAGTAGTTCCCGCGTATTAAGGGTGGGGGATGGGGAGAGGGAATGTTTTTGTTTTAACAATTGGCATTTTGTTGCCTTGCAAAGGGTCTTTGTATGGCTGTCGAAATCATTGCTCCAAGTAAACAGAAGATTAACTAAATTCTAAGAGTAAAAACGTTTGGGTGAAAAAAAAATCCAAGTTGGAATAAATCTAGGTCTGTCTCCCTGGGAAAGTTGTCACCACCAAGCTGGGGACATGGGAGGATATAAGTAAGGACCCTCAAAGTTTGGCTCTGGTGAAAATGGGAAGTGAGGCACATTGCCCATGCTCAGGACTAATTAAAGAAATTGCACCTAATGGCACAAGTTTGTCTTCTGTGAGGAGTGTGGAGTTGTGAGATGCACATTTAAAAAGTATACTTTGCTGTAAAATTGTACCTTAATTTCCTCCTGAAGATCTACAAAGCCCAGGGGAAGGGACAGATTTGCATGCTCTTTAAAGAGCGTTTTAAGACTGGTATTATGAAGAAGAGGAGGGAAGGAGCACTTTCCAGAAATCTTGAAAAGTGCATCAGTCTATTGTATAGAACCCAAAGCAAACAGAAGCTTTGGGGAGGGAGTACATCCGACCTGGAGGCTTAGGGAGTTGTTGGGAAAACTGTATAAAATACACATAAGTCAATTATACCCATGTGCAAACCAACTGGAAATCTCTTTCGTGCAATAGCCATTCATCACCTCCGCAGAGCCCACCACCGACCACCTTTCTGCTTGGAGAGTTTGCAATAGCCTCTTTTCTCACAAGCTGGACCACACACGGCTACAGATTTTGTAATAATTTATGCTAATTTCCCTCCATAAATCCACAATTCGCTTCAGTGGCACCGGGGCTGCTGAGGGAGTAAAAAGGAGACAGAGGGGTGACAAATACAATATTGATTTTGATTCCTTCTGTTGTCAAGCAGGTGTGTGTGCGTGAACGGTGGGGCTGGGGTTTGGGGGCGGGGGTTCGAGGAGAGGAAAACTATCCAGAGCCCATGCCAGCCGCTCCATCCACACTCCAGAAAGTAACGCGCCCTGGTTTGTTAATATTTACCAAACACCAATGGGAGGTGGAGGAGAGTACCCGGCAGCTTCTGAGGGTTTCCTAGGCGCCAAAAACAATACCCGCCTTCCCAACTTGGAAAGTGAACTCCGTGCTGCCTGGAGCGCTTTGGCTAAGCCTTCCTGGGCCCCCTTCTCCTCCTCCTCCTTTCACTCTGGGAGTGCTCCCCTCCCTCTCCTCCATCCCCCCTCCTTCTTTCCTCTTTCTAATGCACTCTTGTCCTTCAGTTCTCTTCACTTTACTTTTTCTCCCTCTCTCCACTTTTCCCAGCATCTCTGTAAAATGGGCAGTAAAAGTGCTAGGAAGTGGGGGTGAAGGTCGAGGGCTTGTGCCTCCTCTGACCCGCCCCAACTTTTCAGGCTGCCTCCTGCAGGTGCCCAAGTCCTCTGGTCTCTCTGAGAACCCACGCTAAAGGCACTGTGCCTCTTTGTCAGTCTTCATCAGATCTGGACTTTGGTGGCATGAAATGACTTAGCTTTCCTTTAAAAAGGATTTTGTTCCTGGGGTATTCAGCACTAAAACAAACTCCCTCAGCTGGTCAGTGGTCGATTTTTGTAAAAAAAAAAAAAAAAAAAAGCATCCTCCTGAGTGTCCGGGAGACTGTCCTCAGAATATGTGCACCTGCAGCTCCAGCAGCCCGCATGGCACAGCCTGGCTCCAACCTTGGGGATCTGGGCACCGGAGGGACCCTGCTCAGGAAGTTCTCTCAGCCTGGCGCCACTGGACAGCAGGGTCTTGCAGGTCCTTGGGCCCCACCAGAGACCCACACCCAGGTGGGCGCTGCATCAGGGAAGCCTTTTGGCCATGGCTGCCCCATGCTCCTAGGAGTCTAGGCTCATACTGCCAGGCCAGTTGGATGACGTCTGGTGGGAAATCAGAGTATTAAAGGAAAGGGGTGGGGGAGGGGACACATGGTTGGCCAAGGGCCAACCGGCAGCAGAAGGACTTGGCACCCTCTTCACCAGGGCTCCCCAATGCCACCCCAAGCACCAGGCAGCCCGAGTAGCACAGTTATTTTTCAAACCAGAAGGAAGGAACATCTCACAGGGAACTTTGGATCCATGTATTTAATTGGTTGGTGATTGGGCTATATAGGGTTTGGAGAGATCCAGGAGAAACTTTGGATGAGGAGCATACTGCCTAAAATCAATACCCCCGCCCCCTCCAAATCTTGCTGGATTCTGAGGGAGGCAAGAGCCTCTACCTCCTGATCACGCTTTACTCCCATCCAAACCAGGAGGGTGTGGGTGAGTGTGTGTGGGGCGGGTGCGGGGGGCAGATGTTGATATTCAGAGGTGTCTCCTCCCCAGTCTCTGCTGCCTGGCTGTGGATATGGCCTCTGGCTATGGCTGGGGCACCTGAAGTTAAAATCTGTTTTCCTTGGGGTTGTGTGAAAGGGAATGGCAGCACCTCACACATTATAGATGTATTTCCCAAGCAGCTGCTCCAGCTTGGAGAGTGTGGAAGGCTCAGTTTTCCCTCCATCTCAAGCAGGAAAAAAAACAGCCAGAGATAGAGGCTGGTCTGCTTGACATCCATCCCCAAGAAGTGCCAACCCCACCCATAGTAAACAGGCAGTTTCAATGCCCCTGAAAACAACTCTTGCTGGCTCCCCATAATGCCCTCTCTTTGGATTCTGTTTGCTAAATACCATTTGGTCTTTGCTGGCAGTGGTTTGCTCTGAGATTTCAAGGCTTTAAAGCCTGACTTTCCAAATCCAGTCCCTCTTTGTACTAATAATTGCATCGCTTTAAATTGGGCATTACCAAACCTACATATGTACTTGTCCCAAAGTTATTTGCCAACGGTTGGTGGAAGGATTTTTGTTGTTACTAAACCCTCCCCAGAAGTTTTGCCCTGCACTGTGTGAAATAGAAGCAGCAATTCAAATCTATTATTATTATTATTGGAGGAAATATTGCTAAAACCACCTTGGTATTGAAGGGATTAACTTGCTTTTCTCCCAGCCCCTAACTCTGGGGTTAAGACAGCAGTAGATCAACTGTATAATGTGTGCACTGTTCGCTCATTTGTACAAGCAGAACAAAGGTTGGACTAAGCCAAATTGCATTGCACTTGTGAACCGAGGCCCGATGTGAAGTATCTTTTACAGCGGGGGGAATGAGAACAATTTCGTGTATGTCTAAAAGGGAATAACAAAGCCACTTTCTCGAGCATCTCAAAGTGAAGTAGCGAGGCGTGACATTCCCAGGGTGAGGAGGGACAAAAGCAGGGTCAGGGGGATGAAAAAGAGAATCAAACAGCCACTTTCACATGTCTGCCCTCAACTGCTGCACCTCTCCATAATAGGAAACAAATGTTGTAAAAGGGGGGATTGCTCCCATTCATTCAAAATAGCAAATGATAGCTAAACAACATTGTCAAAACTGAATCAACTTCTGTGCAGTACCACCCAGAAAAAGGTATTGTGTTTTGTTTAATAGCGGGGTGGAGCAAAGGGTCTTTTTTTTTAAGGGGGGAGGGGGGGGAAAATCACCCTATACTTTTCATATTAATTTTCTTTGTCAAGAATTACTTGTTTGCTCAGATTTGGGGGAGGAGGTCAGTATCTCTGGTTAGGCAGCCACTTTTTAAATGTTATTTTGGGAGAAGGATTTAGGGAACGCAGAATCGGGAAGGTTTTTAGCTTTATGAGGTGTTTCAAAGCTTCCAGTAAGTGAGAAGAGTGGTGCGTTTCCTTTGACTGCATTATCTGGAAAAATTAAGATAGTGATTGCAAGAGAATATTAAGTTAAATCCTGTACAGTAGGTTAAATGTCCTTTGCTCAGAAATTTGAATAAAATCAATTCTGTGGAGAGGGGTAACTGCAGAGCTCTGAAATGAAAAATATCTTGCATCCATAATAGTTGTTGGTGCATTCGCCCGTTTTAATTTGTTTTGAAACCGGATAACCTGTAGGTCTCCAGGCTTAAAACCCTGGGCTTCAGCTTTGTTTGTTCAGAGACGAGGAGGAGAGCTTAACCCGGTAGACATATGCAGTATGTGTTTTCTTAATGGCAGAAGCAGGTCTCGCTGAAGTCCACAACAGCCTTTAGATATAATAACTCACTGTGTTCCTGGGATGGTTAAAACTATTTGATTTCTTTCTCTCTCTCTTTCCCCACCCAAACCGCCACCCCCCCAACACACACACCTCGTTTGGGCTTTTTTTTCCTTTGGTCGCCATTCGTCCCCCGCTGAGCTGCCACCCACAAAGCGGGTTTGAAAAAGAAAGACACCAAAGAAAGAAAGCGGCTGATCCTTACTGGCCTCCCCCAACTAAGAATGGCTGGGAGGCGGGCCCTGGCGGGGCCAGCAGCGCGGCCAGGAGCTCGCCTCCGCTGGGCGGCGGGGTCCCTGGCAGCGGGGTCCTTCCGCTTAGGCGGGTCTCACCTGGGACCAAGACTTTGCTTCTCGAGTCCCGGCGCTGGGTGCCCACCCCCTACCGTGTGCCCTCCTCATCAGCACCGACTCTGCTCCGGGCTCGCACTTCGCTCACTCCTGATGGGTCGCTGTCAGACTAGCTGTAGGGGATACCCGGTTGCCTTGAGTTTACCAACGCCACAGAAACGGATGCACCGCCCTCGGCGTTCCTCTATCTCTTCATCTCTTTCCTTCCCTCTTCTCTCTCCCTCTCTACCCTCATCCCTTCTTTCTCAAACTCAGGTTTCAATTTTCACAGCAGTCGGGATATCAGATTGTAGGTTTGCAAAAAACCTAGCTGCCTTCCCAGCAATGCAGTGTCTGGGATCGGCAGCGCATTTCCTCCTGTACCCTGCCGGCACAACCAAAAGAAAGGAAGGAAGGGATAAGGGTTACAAAACATTCAAACACCCTCACCCTCACGCATGACCCGCACACTTCAGCGGTGAGTGGTGGGCCACCATAAGTGATGGACTGCGGAGAGGGGGATAAATCATTAACTTGACCGATCATAGCATCCGTGTAGCTTTTAGGAAACTTCCGCACTTACAACTGTGGTTGACAACATTCACCCGCCCCTCCCCAACCCATCCTCACAGCCAGCCTACTAAACAACCCCTCACTCCCCCTTATTCAATATTTTTATTAAGAAAAATGTATTTAAAATAAGCAGTAAATCTGCACTACTATTTATCTCTTAAAGTACCTTCTCCTCTCCATCTTTTGGGTGAATCCTGAATCGGAAGGATTTAATTCCAAAAGGCTGATATGCAGGTGATTTTCTTTGGAGTGACAACCATTTGTTTATGGTGGCCATCGTGATTTGATTGGTGGAGTGGATGGATTCCTTTAACTAAAGTAGGCTGCCTTTTCTTCCCGTGCAGGCAGTTAAGAAAACCTCTCACTTCACCCACCCCCACCCCACCCCACCCCCAGCATTGGGGGTTCAAAGTCTTTAGTTCTCTCGAATACCCAAAGTTTGGGGAAGGTCGGTCTTTCAGTTCCGTCCGTTCATCCTCTTTTCATTTATTTTTCTTTAATTGCCAAAAAAAAAAAAAAAAAGCTGTACATAAATAGGGTAAAATAGAGAACCGTAGAGAGTGGATCAGATCTTTCTTTTTTCTCCACATTTGTTACCCTTTTCCAAAAGGACAGAGGGAGCCGCGGGCTTCCTAGGTTCCCCAGATCTTTAGTAACTATTAGCAACTTAGGTTTTCCTTCGCGTCCGGATCCCCGCGACCTGTTGATGACTGAGTCGCATAGCACAGAGCTCCGCGTCAAAGTTGGTTATGTAAACTGCTTGTGTATTTCACATTATCATCGCGCTGTCTGGAGGCAATGTAGATTTTCTAAAGATCTAATGAATAAACAACCAGCAACTGCTGGCGGTGTAATTTACATTGTTAATGCATACATGTGTATAATAAATATGCATTTGTATGTCTTCAAATAAACTCTTTTTAGTTTCTAACCTGTGGTGATTTTTTTTTTCCCCCAAGAAGACGGAGGGTGGAGGGACTCTCATCTTTCCAAGGAATTTCACTTGTGTGGCTCTGCCACACAAAAATGGCTCTGCCGTCCAGCTGAGAGTAGAGTCCCTCTTATCTGCCGAGGAAATCTTGGCTGTGTTGGGCCCTCGCACTGGACTCGACAAGGAAGGGACAATGTGCCCAGGAACTTAGCCGCAAGTTTGGGGACGGCGGCGCTTTCTGTGGGAATAGGAGCCGGGAGAAAGGACAGCATCCACAGGATTCGGTATTCTCCCCCGAGCTATCGCCCTCCCCCAAAGATAAGTGCCAAGGACTTCTCTTAGATCGCTATTTAGGTTGGGAGAGCTGTGTCTGCTGTGGTTTCGACAACCTCAAGGAAAAGTTTGCACCAGTTTCGCTACAGACAACCTTCCCCGACGCGCCTTTGTATACCGTTTTTCGGACAAGCCTGGGGACAGACAGTGAAGAGAAAAGAAAGGGCGCTGGTCCGGGTCGGGGTACTAGACTCTGCTTCATCAGCCTCTTCCTCTGGCAGGGCAGGAACACGGACGCTCCTGGGAGCCAGCGCCTCCGAGCCGCGGGGTTTGGACGCAGCATAGCTGCTGTTTTCAGAAGTCGAACTCCCTCCCAGCGCGTCCCACGCCGCTTATTTCAGGCTGGGCGCCGACGTTTGTTATCTCTCCCCTCCACCAACCAGGTGCCACTTTCTTAGCGCGCTCGAAGGCAAATGTCTCATCTTTTCCCGTCCTAGATCTGGAATACATTATTTTAATTAAGTCTATGGCGATTTACTTTCCTCTGAGATCTATTCCACGGTGCAATTAGGAACGTATTGGTGCTGGCTCGTATGAATATTCAGGAGCGTGTCAATTAATTAGCAGACAGAGGAATCTCATTATGGTGCTCAAAACCCTTTTAGTGTTAAGCAGAATTAAGGGGATATTTGGCAATGCGCTGGATTAGTGAATATTTTATTGTGCACTCATTTAACTTCATTATCATAGCACTTACACTACTCTCTGATTTTATTAATTAAATTGCTCGTTAATTTGTCCAAAAAGGATAAAAGTCTTAATGTGCCACCCAATAACTTGGACAGTAAACTTTCGCCCCGCTTGATCTTCGCTCCGGGCCAGAAGAGGACAGATAGCTGCTTGCACAGTCCGAGATGGAGGCGCGGTTCCTCTCTCCCTGCACCCGGCAGCTTCGGGGAGAGCAGGCTCTCCGGCTCCTCATACTCGGACAGCAGCCTGGATGTCTGGGAGGGATGGGCCGCCACCACAGAGCAACCTATTCGGTTTTTGCCTCCGGGACTGCCTTAGAAATAGGAGTCTTCCTTCCTTAAGCAAAAAAAAAAAAAAAAGCCTTTCACCGGCTCCGGGGAGTGCGGGTGACTGGCCACGGAGCCGATTGTCCAGGGACGCGGGAAGTGTCCTGGTGACCACTGTCAGCGCTCCCAGGCTTCTCAGCCTCCGGCCCCTAAGGCGCGCTGTTTCCCAAAGGCTTGAGCAAAATGCACATTGTGAGGTCAACACCCGCGACGCCCTCTAATGGCCTGCTGAGCACAACACCCACACCCGTGGCTGCCTGAGGCCTCTTCCTGAGCACCCTGCCCTCAACCCGGGCCACCCCTCAGGCTAGGCGTCATCTGGGCTCGCACCCACGTGCCGCTTATGCTCACCTGCACCTCCCCACCCATCTTGCCCCCAAAGGTTAGAAAGACAAATATTAAAATTACTTGCACAAAGGGAACTGCTAAAGAGATCTCAAATTAATATGCATGTAAAATTAATTAGTTGCATTTTATGACATCAAAATAAGTACCTGGGAAACAGAACACCTTCTGGGCATTGGGAACATATGCTAGAATTAGAGTTAATTGACTAATTACATAAATTAGGCATTAATTTTGCAACACATCAAGTATAAAAGATATCTCAATTAATTGTGCATAAATTACCAGGTGAAACCGGGCTGGGGTCCGGCCAGGATCCGGGTTCCCGACCTCTCTACTGTTTAGGGCAGTAAAGCTAGGCGGCGTGGCAGGCGCCCGGGTAGAGACTGGCCGGCCGTGGAGGAAAGACCGAGTCTGCGCCGGGAGACGCAGCCCGCGCAGGCTGATGACTCGGGGCAATCGTTAATGTGAAGGAAAATCCCCCACTCATTAAAATCAATTACATGCAGTTAGATTGATCAGCTTTTGTCAGAAAGGAGCGAGTCAAACCCTTTTACTAACTTCCCCTCCCCAGCAAGTCCCCATCCTGCCGCCGGTTTCTCCCCCATCAACCTTAGCTGGTTCTGTAGCAATCTCAGGCCCTCGCCCAGTGAGTCCCGCCATCCTGGTCCTGTTTCCCTCGCTGAGGAGGTCAATTTTTCTGGACTTAACTTCAGCTCTCGGCCACTTTCTATCGATCTGTTCTCTGGCTGGGCTGAACTGGACGCCAGGTTTCTCTTGGGGGTCCACATTCTCACAGGCTCACCACCACTCCTCACCCAGGAATACAACTTCAAGGAAAGATGCTAAGTGATTTGAATCTCTTCCACTTGGAGGTGAGTGCAAATTAATCTCCCAGTTGTAAAATGTAGGAAAATAACCCACTCATTCTCCCAGAGGACTGGTCTGTCGGAGTCCCTAGCTTCCTCCCTGTCCCTGCTGGCCCCCGACTCCAATGGTGTATGTGACTTCTCTCCTCTCTCATGGATGAAAGAACAGAATGGATACAGCATGAATGTTGACTTTAATTTTCCTGGGGCTCCTTTCTCCAAGGGGTGCTCCAGGGGACACACTATTAATTATCCCACAAAACCCACCAAATGGAATATTTGCCTTTAAAACAGGTTATTGTTGGAAAAATACTAATGATCTTGGCAGCAACTTTCCCCTATGTTCCCTACACATTTTAAGTAAACAAAAAAAGGTGTCCTAAGGTAAAAGAGTTATTTGCGAAGTGGATAAAGTCATGCCCCTTCCTAACCCCAGTGAAATTGCAGCAAAACTCATATGCCTTCTTTACGTAAATTACCACCAATTATAACACAGTTTGATTCTGTTGATCTAATGGGATATTACTAATGGAGGGACAGATTTTTCAGCAACTTCTGAGCTGTCGTCTTGTGCCTGGTGGTTCAGGACAGTATCCAAAGTCACAGACCCAGCTCTACGCCCGCCCCCCAAGATTCCCAAGTTGTAATCATTTTCTTCTTTTTGCCAAAGCAAACACAGTGAATGAAAGGAAATCCTGAGAAACCCTTTATTGCCTGATTATATATATCTTCATCAAGCTGCCTGTGTGACATTTGTTAGAATATAATCCTGACTGCTGACGGGCTAAAGAAACCAATGAATTCCTGAGTTTACAGAGACAAACATTCATCTTAATGTAGAGGTTTCCTGCGGTAGCCAGATGCTGAAGGTACTTGAGGGAGATGTTGACAAGTGGATAATTGTCAGCAGAACTAAAACAGACACTTTGTTTACAGTTGAGCATGATTAATTGAGAGTAAATAAAACAGCACTCTATAAAATCACTATCCAAGTTCAAAAAAAGCTGTATGTCTCTAGGAATAAAAGAAGTAGACTTATTGTACAAGAGCTAGTTTTGCCAGACCCTTGAAGCAGCAGCTGGCAGTGGTGTGGATCAGACATAGATATATGCTTTATTGCCTTCCAACTGGTCTGTTTGCTTTTTTTTTTTTTTTAATCTTTTTTTTGCCAAATTTATAGAGCTGGATTAGAAACATTTTCTCCCTGATTAGCTGAGTTTTAATTTTCTCTTATTAGAAGATTATTCTTCCCTTTCCATTCTCACTTTAAAAGGCAGGTAATGCATTTAATGTGAAATAATTTTCAAAATGAGCCAGACATGATAAACTCTGATGCTGTCAAACAAGGCTGTTAAATGCCATTTTGATACTTCAGTTTGCAAGAGAGCATTTCTATTCCCCATGGCTCTAATAAATTGCAGAGGCCAGACTCTAGTAAACATCTTAGGATTGTCCAACATAATAAATTTTAATGAAACAGGAAATAGGTCTTTTTTTCAAGGCACAATGTGACTTGTGTACACAAAGTATTTTGTTGACCTCTATCCTGCTAGACCACAGGATGACCAGGTCAACACCCTTCTAACAAACTTTCCTAATCATGTTTGTGCAGATTAGTGCTGCATACATACCTGTCATTGACCTTGGATAGATACCTTGGATGGATTGATTTATAATAATCTATAAGCAGACATTCTATACATTGTAATAAAATGCCCAATGAAGTTCAAAACAATAAGCCTAAGGCAGTTAGAAATTGTTTGGGATTACTGACAAGTCAGTGCTCTTGTCCTACTGTAAGGATGGATAAAGAAATACAAGACAGGTTAACAAGGTGCAAACCAGGACTCTGTTTGGACTGCTGGGAGAGAACTTTCTCTTGGGACTTCTTGCAGTTAGAAACTGTAGGAACTTCTGAGACAAAAACAGAAGCAGAATTTGTAGAATGAAAGGATAGACAAGAGAGAGATAGAGAGGGAGGGGAGAGGGAAAGAGAAGACAAGAAGGAGGAAGGGCTAGAGGAAAAGGAAAAGAAAAAGAGATGGAATCCTCTGTCTTCAAGTGAGCCTTCAACTTTTTGTGACTCAATACTTTTTCTTCTGTCTTAGGCCTGTTTGAGCTAAGTTCGGAAGGGCTCATGACCAGTGTGTGTGTATGTGTGAGTCGCTCATTTGTGTTAGACTCTTTGGGACCCCATGGACTATAGGCAGCCAGGCTCCTCTGTTCATGGAATTTGCCAGGCAAGAATACTGGGATTCTCCAGGCAAGATCCCCTTCTCAAGAGATCTTCCCAACCCGGGGATCGAACTCAGGTCTCTTGCATTGCAGGCAGACTGACCAATATACTTTTTTTAAAAAGTCATATTAATTTGATTTTTTAAATTGAAGTATGTTCAATATCTTGTAATAACCTATAATGGAAAAGAATCTGAATGTACATTTCCTCTTGTCATGAGACCCACAGTAGCTTTCATGGTGAAAATCTTGCTTATTCCTTCTATTTCTCCTAAGAGTAGCAACTCACATTGGTCCTTTACTCATGAAGGGCCACTTGGGTAGCTCTTGGGCTTTGGGTCCTTAGGAATTTCAATTCTGTCCTTGGTGGACACTATAGCTTTGGTAGTTGCACACTTAGAATAGTTTTCAGGGCTTCTAGAGCCTACCAGTCTTAGGATGAGTACTTAAAGTAATGTTTCTATCAGCATATCCCTAAGCCTTTAAGAAATATTAGAGGTTCTTCCTTCCTTCCTTCTTTCCATCTTTCCATCCATTCATCCTTCTTTCCATGAGCATTTCTGAGGACTAATTCCATTGTAGGTCAGCTCTGATAAATTCACTTCACTAGAAATATTTCTTTTTTTTTTTTAATTTTTATTTATTTGGCTATACTGGGCCTTAGCTGTGGCACATGAGATCTGCCTTCATCAGGGCCATGGAGGGTCTTCAGTTGCGGCATGTGGGCTCTAGTTCCCTGACCAGGGCTCAAACATGGGCCCCCTGCATTGGGAGTGTGGAGTCTAAGCCACTGAACCAGCAGGGGAGTCCCTTCACTGTAAAAACTTCAGTTGATGAAAGAAGATATATACTTAAGATTAGGCACCAACTTCTGAGATTGGAATATTTTTCATGTTGTAAATTCTTCATGATTTTGAAGTCTTTTAAAAAACACAGCCTTTCATTTGTCCCTCACAATAACCTGTAGAGGAATGAAAACTATGAGAAAAACCATGAATGAAAACTGAATGCTTTGTATTAGGCCAGCAGTTCTGAAAGTGTAGTTCTGGGGCCCTAGAGTTCTCCGAGAGCCGTACATGGGTTTCATGAGGTTCAGACAATCTTCACAGTAAAGTGAGATGTTATTTACCTTTTCTACTCTTGTCTTTTCACTAGTGTACAGTGGAGTTTTTCAGAAGCACCATAACATGATTTTTGAAATGGATTGAATACAGAAACAGACATGAGAATCCTGTTGTCTTCTTTTAAGCTAGACATTAAGCAGATTTGCAAAACATGTAAAACACTAGCAATTTTTTCATTTGCGGGGGGGTGGGTTTAGAAAGAATGGCTATTTTAAAAATAAAATGCATTATTTATGCTGTCATGTAATGACTTTATTATTATTAAGTGAATTAATAAATAATGTAAAATTATTCCCAGTTTTAATTTTTTTAGTTTTTGCTAACATTTTTAAAATTTATTTTTATTAATAATTGGAGGATAAATGCTTTACAATATTGTGTTGGCTTCCCAAGTTTTAATTCTGTGTGTTTTCTTTAAAGATAATTTTATTTTAAAAAATTTTTGGCTATGCTGGATCTTCATTGCTGTGCGGGCTTTTCTCTAGTTGTGGAGGGCAGGGGCATTGCATTGTGAGAGCTTCTCACTGCAGTGACTTCTCTTGTGGAGCATGGACTCTAGGCACGTGGGCTTAAGTAGTTGTGGCACCTGGGCTCACCTAGTTGTGGCTCCCATGGTCTACAGCACAGGCTCAATAGTTACGGCACAGGGGCTTAGTTGCTCTGTGGCATGTGGGATCTTGCCTGATAAGGGGTTGAACCCATGTCTCCTGCATTGGAGGCGGATTCTTTACCACTGAGCTACCAGGAAAGCCCCTTTAATTTTGAATGAAGTCAATGTTGTTGTTGTTCAATTGCTAAGTCGTGTCTGACTCTTTGCAACCCCATGGACTGCTGGACTCCAGGGTTCCCTATCCCTCACTATCTCCTGGACTTTGCTCAGACTGAGGTCCATTGAGTCAGTGATGCTATCTAACCATTTCATCCCGCGTTGCCCTCTTCTCCTCCTGTGCTCAATATCTCCTAGCATCAGGATCTTTTCCAATGAGTCGGCTGTTTGCATTAAATGGCCAAAGTACTGGAATTTCAGCTTTAGCATCAGTCCTTCTGATGAATATTCAGGGTTTATTTCTTATAAAATTGACTGGTTTGATCTCCTTGCTGTCCAAGGGACTCTCAAGAGTCTTATCCAACACCACAGTTCAAGAGCATCAATTCTTCAGTGCTCAGTCTTCTTTATGGTCCAACTCTCACATCTGTACATGACTAGCAGAAAGAAAACCCATAACTGTGACTAGATGGACCTTTGTCCACAAAGTGATATCTCTGCTTTTTAATGTGCTGCATAGGTTTGTCACAGCTTTTCTCCCAAGGAACAAGCGTCTTTTAATTTCATAAAGTGAATATCTGTAGATAAGCTCTGACAGACAAATGCCTCAGGGGTAGGTTCTCCTTTCACCTTGTTGAAGAAATAAGGAAATAAAGGTTGGGAGAGACCTTAGGAAATCAAGAGGTTCCCCAAATGGTAGGTACAATGGGAGCTCAAGGCTCTCTGCTTCCAGAGTTTGAGATCTGACTTCTACTTTATAACTGAAATTGGAGTGTTCCTGTTCATTGTTGAAAATGCTAGGACCCAGAGAAGTTATATCATTTGCCTAAGCTCACCCAGTCAGAGACAGAGCTAGAGCTTTAACAGATTCTTGCCACTGTGGCCATTCAGTATACCTTTTATGGTCCATTCAGTGATGTGCTAAGAAGCTGACTCTTGGTGGGGAAAAATCTTCATTTGTAGTATTTGCCAATTTCTATAGTGCAAAGACTCCCACCATGACTGATATCAAGCCACGACTTGGTAATAGTTGGGAGGAGATGAGCATACCCAGCTTTGGTGAGCTGGTAAAAGCTGGCTCAGGTACACCACTACCTCCATCCTGTCTCCCATATCATTCTGCCCTTTTTCTTTGAAAGTATTTCCAGGTTACCTGGTGGCGACCATGATGTTGTAAGTAATTCCCTGATCTTGGGCTCAAAAGACTTGGATTAAAATCCCAATTCTGATACTTACCAGCAGAATAAGCTTCAGCAAGTGACTTCATCTCTCAGACTCAGTTTCTGCTTATAAAACAGGGACAATGATATTGGCCCCGTCTATTTCACTGTGTGTGTCTGTGTGAGTGAATGAGTGCACGTGCATGCATCCATGTGTCTTGTACAAGAAATGCATTCATGTGTATGAAATCACTTTGTGAACTGTAAAATGTTATATGCATGTAAGACATGGTGACTGACTTGACCTGTCCCTTGGTACCTGTGCCCAGTCTGTATTCCTCCTCTGGGGCTTCATCACCAGCTTCTTTATCCCTGATCACAAATTGATGGTTTCATCTCGTACTCCTGTAATACTTTGTCCACACCTCTGTTTTGTCACCCATATATCAGCTTATTATTACTTTTAAGTCTGCCTGTCACTGAAAGAGTAGAATAGTTACATTTTCAGAATCTAGAGTAGTGCTGGTCAATAGAAATATAATGTAAACCACGTATGTAAGTTTGAATGTTCTAGTAGCCACATTTTAAAAAGCAAAAGGAAACAGGTAAACTCAATTCACTAATGTATTTTATTTTAACCTACTATAGCAAATGTAGTTTCTGTGTGAAATTAATATGATGTAAAAATTATTAACATAATATTCTACTTTTTTATACTAAGTCTTTGGAATCCAGGTTGTATTTTACACTTAACAACGTATCTCAGTTCAGACTAACCACATTCCTAGTGCTCAGGGACCACATGTGGCTAGTGGCTACTGTATTGGACAGCCCACCTTCGTGTTAGTCTCTTTGGGTTCAAATTCCAGTTTTGTGTTTACTAGCTGAGCAATTTACTTGACCTCTCTGTTCCTCAGTTTCCTTTTTGTGAAAAGGAATTAATAATGCAACCTACACCATAGGGTTGTTGAAAGAATTAAAAAGTTATTACGTACAAGTAGCATTTAGTGTAAAATATGTACACTATAAATGTTAAAAATGATAGCTTTATTTTAAGACTGCAAGATTCCTAAAGATAAAACTGCATTTTATTCGTATTCTCATTTTCCCAAACCTAAAATTGTAGCTGACATATGGTTGACTGTCTGTTTTGGGCAGCTGAATGATAACTGGATGTCATAACTGATATGACATCAAAACTTCAAATGAAATTCTCGACATTGTAAGCAATGGCAACAGAGCATTATCTGTTGATGGTGGTGGTATTTGGGGGGAATATCATTTGCAGAAGTATGTAATAATAATCAACTTCTATAGGATGTAATTATCATAAAATTCACCCATTTAAAAGTGTATAGTTCAGTGAACTTTGACAAATATGAGTCAATCAACATATAGAATATTTCCAGCACCCCAGAATTTCTTTGTGCTTCTTTGCAGCCAATTCTCTCTCCCAAGCCTTGGCAACCATTGATTTGCTTTCTGTTACTATAGCTTTGCCTTAAAAAAATTTTTTTTTTTTATTTTTGGCCGTGCTGGGTCTTCATTGCTGCACACAGTCTTTCTCTAGTTATGGAGAGCAGGGGCTACTCTCGAATTGCATTGCATGTTTGCGTGGGCTTTTCACTGCAGTGGTTTCTCTTGTTGCAGAGCACAGGCTCTATGGTGCCTGGGCTTCAGTAGTTGTAACACGCGGCCTCAGTATTTGTGGCTCCCAGGCTCTAGAGCATGGTCTCAGTAGTTGCGGTGCCAGGCTTAGTTGCCCCAAGGCATGAGGGATCTTCCAGGACCAGGGATCCAACCCATGTCTCCTGCATTGACAGGTGGATTCTTTACCACTGAGCCACCAGGGGAGCCACCCAGCTTTGCCTTTTTAGAATTTCATATAAATAAAATCAGAAAATGTGGGGTCTTTTGTGTCTGGCTTCATTTGCTTCATTTAATGGTTAAGGATCATCTGTGTTATTGCATGTATATGTAGTTCATTCATTTTTATTGCTGGGTCATATTTCATTGTATAGATATACTACAATTTTGTTATCCATTCTTCTGTTAGTGAATATTTGAGTTGGTTCCAGTTTTTTGCCTTTTTTAACAGGATCTTTCACAGAGCAGAAGTTTTTACTTTTAAAATCCATCTTACCAATTTTTCTTTCATGGATCATACTTTTGGTGTTGTATCTAAAAAAGTAATCTGCTAAACCTAAGCTCATCTAGATTTTCTCCTGTGTTATCTTCTGTAAGTTTTATAGCTTTTCATTTTACATAGGTTCATGATTCATTTTGAATTAATTTTTGTGAAAGATGTAGTGTCTGTATCTAGGCTGATTTTTTTTTTTTTTTTTGCACGTGGATGTCCACTTGTTCTGGCATCGTGTGTTGTAGAGACTATCCTGTCTGCATTAAATTGCCTTTGGAGAAGGCTCCCTTGTCAGTGTTTATTTCTGGGCTTCCTTTTCCATTCCACATATCTAGGTCACAGACCTCCCACATTGTTTTGATTACTATAGTTTTACAATAATCTTGAGGTGTCAAGCCTTCAAATATTTTTCTTTTTAAAAATTGTTTTGGCTTTCCTCAATCCTTTATGTTTCCAAATAAATTTTTAGAATCAGTCTGTCAAAATCTACAAATAATCTGCTAGGATTTTGAATGAGATTTTCTTGAAATACCAGTTTGGGGGAGACTTAACATCTTAACAGTATTAAATTTTCCAATCCAGAAACATGGTATCTCACTGAATTTTTTACATCTTCTTTAATTTTACTCAACAATATTTGGTAGCTTTCATTGAACAGTGTCTTGCATATTTTAATAAATTTATTGCTAAGAAATTTTTGTTTTTTATTCTAAGTGATATTTAAATTTCCAATTGTTGATAGTATATAGATACACAATAATAGATCTATATTTACCATGTAATCTGCAATCTTGCTAAACTCATACATTATTTATGGTTGCTTTTATACAGATTTCTTAGATTTTTCTATGTATATCATCATGTCATCCATGAATTAAGGCAGTTTTATTTCCTCCTTTCCAATCACTATGATTTTTATTTCATTTTCTTTCCTTATTGCCCCAGATCACCTAGGACCTCCAATAAAATGTTGAAATGTGAGCGTGAACATCCTCATTTTGTTCCTAATCTTATGGGGAAAAGACTCAGTTTTTCACCATTAGGTATGATACTTGTTGTAGGTTTTTCAAAGATGCTTTTTATGAAATTAAAGAAGTTCACTTCTATTTCTAGTCTTCTGAGACTTTTAAAAAAATCATGAGTGGAGGGCTTCCCTGGTGGCTCAGTGGTAAAGAATCAGGCTGCCAATGAAGGCAACGTGGGTTTGATCCCTTCTCCGGGAGGATTCCATGTGCCTCAGAGCAAGTAAGCCTGTGTGGCTCAACTATCGAGCCTGTGCTCTCGAACCTGGGAGCTGCAACTGCTGAGCCCATGTGCCCTAGGGCTGGTGCTCTGCAACAAGAGAAGCCACTGCAATGAGAAGACTGCACACTGCAACCAGAGAGTAGCCTCCACTTGCTGTAATTGGATAAAGCCCGTGTGCAGTAACAGACCCATTGCAACAAAATTAAATAAATAAATAAAAATTATTTTAAAAAATCATGAATGGATAACAAACTGTATCAAATTCTTTGCATCTATGAGATGATCATTCAGTTTTCCTATCAATATGGTGAATATACTCACTAGATTCAATTTGATGAAGGACTTTGTAGCTTTCTTACCTTTTTTTTTTTTTGGTTTGAGGATCAGAGTAATGATGGTCTCATAAGATGATCTGGAATACAGTCCCTTCTCTTATATTTTATGGAAGAGTCTGCATAGGATTAATATTATTTCTTCCTTAAATGCTTGGTAGAATTCACCAGTGAAGCCATCTGGGTCTGGAGGTTTTGTGTGTGTGTATGTGTGTGTGTGGAACAGTTGCTATCTAAAAGTGTCTTTATTGGGTACCATACTACTGAGGTTAATCTATAAGGGGGCTTTGATAGTTTGTGTCTTTAAAGAAATTTGTCATTTCACCTGAGTTGATTAATTTGTTACAATAAAGCTAGTCATACTATTTCTTCGAGCAAACTCCAGGAGACGGTGAAGGACAGGGAAGCCTGGCATGCTGCAATCTATGGAGTCTCAAAGAATTGGACACAACTGAGTGACTGAATAACAGCAACAATATTTCCTTATTATTTTAGTCTTCTCTCACTTTTTTCTTGATCAGTCTGGTTAGAGGTTTATCAATTTTATTGATAGTTTCAAAGAATCAGCTTCTAGTTTCATTGATCTCTGTTGTTTCTCTGTTTTCTATTTCACTGATTTCTGCTCTGATTTCATTATTTCCTTCCTCCAGCGTCTAGTATATTTAATTCATTTAAAAATATTTTCTTTTTTTAATTGAAGGTGGAAACTTATATTATTGAATTAAGACCCTTTTTCCCCCTAATATAGGTGTTTAATGCTATCAATATACTTTGAAGATTGCTTTAGCTTCATCTGTAACCTTGGTATATTTTCATTTTCATTCAGTTCAAAATATTTTCACTTCCCTTGTGATTTCTTCTTTGATTCATGTGTTATTTAGAAGGGTGTTATTTAATTTTTAATTATTTGGGTATTTACAGGTTTAAAAACTGCTTTCTAGTTTAGTGGTCAGAAACAATACTTAATATGCTTTTAATCCTATTATATGTCTGAGACTTTTTTTTCTTTTTTGTCCATGCCGCACTGCTTATGAGATCTTAGTTCCCTAATTAGGGATTGAATCTGAGCTCTCAGCAGAGGAAGCACCAAGTCCTAACTGCTGGACTGCCCCTGGAATTCCCCACATCTACTGAGACTTTTTAATAGCATGGTATATGATTTATTCTGGTGAATGTTCCAAGTACACTTGAAAAAAATGTTTATTTTGTTATTGAATGGAGTGTTCCATTAGTGTCCATTAGGTCAAACTGACAGAGAGTGTGCTTCAAGTCTTCTGTATTCTTACTGTGGTTTTCTGTTTATTCATTCTGTGAGCTATTGAGGGAGGAGTATTGAAGTCTCTAACTAAAATTGTGGATTTGTCTCTTTTTTCTTTTAGTATTTTTAGTCTTTGGTTTCATGTATTTTGAATTTCTGTTTTACTTGCAAATATTGATATATTAGTATCATTGTACCTTCTTAATCAGTTAATCCTTTCATCTATGAAATGTCCATTTTTATCCCTTGCTTATTCCTTGTTTGAAATCTATGTTATTTGATGTTAATATAGCCACATTAGCTTTATTCCGATTAGAATTTGTGTGGTATCTTTTCCCAAGCTTTTGTTTTTTAAGCTATTTGTGTCATTGATTTCTTGTAGACAATATATAATTGTCTTTCATTTTAATCTAATTTTACAATTGCTGCCTTTTAATTGGAGTACTTAGACCATTTATATTTATATTTATATGGCTGGGCGATGGCACCCCACTCCAGTACTCTTGCCTGGAAAACCCCATGGACGGAGGAGCCTGATTGGCTGCAGTCCATGGGGTCGCACAGAGTCGGACACGACTGAAGCGACTTAGCAGCAGCAGCAAGTTACTGTCTTGCTCTTTGCTTTTTTGTTTCTGTTTTGTTTTTCTTTGTTCCATGTGTTCATTATTCCCTTTCTCCCTCTTTACTGTCTGCTTTTTGAGTGTTTTTATGCCGTTCCCTTCTCCAGGGGATCTTCCCAAAGCAGGGCTTGAACCCAGGTCTCCCACATTGCAGGCAGATTCTTTACCAGCTGAGCCACAAGAGAAGCCCAAGAATACTGGAGTGGGTAACCTGTTTCTTCGCCAGCAGAGCTTCCCAACCCAGGAATTGAACTGGGGTCTCCTGCATTGCAGGCAGATTCTTTACCAACTGAGCTATCAGGGAAGCCCTTTTATTATTTTCTTTTTGAATGCTTTTATGATTCCATCTTATCTATACTATTAGCTTACTGTCTATGCTGGTGCTGCTGTTAAGTCGCTTCAGTAGGGTCCGACTCTGTGGGACCCCATAGACGGCAACCCACCAGGCTCCCCTGTCCCTGGGATTCTCCAGGCAAGAACACTGGAGTGGGTTGCCATTTCCTTCTCCAATGCATGAAAGTGAAAAGTGAAAGTGAAGTGGCTCAGTCGTGTCCGACTCTTAGCGACCCCATGGACTGCAGCCTACCAGGCTCCTCCGTCTATGGGATTTTCCAGGCAAGAGTACTGGAGTGGGGTGCCATTGCCTTCTCCGAGCTTACTGTCTATACTATTTCTTGATTTATATCTTTTTGTGTGTGTGTTTGGTTTTGAAATATAGGATTTCAATTTATCTAAGTATACTGGCAAGTATTATTTCACATGTAAAATGAACAATATACTTCTATTTTCCTCCTCTTGTATTTTGAACTAATGTTATAATACATTTTATTTCTGTATGTGCCCCGAATCCTGCAATCCATTGTTATTGTTTTTGCTTAAAACAGGCAATTATTGTTAAGGAGATTTAAAAATGGGAACAAACATCTTATGCTTACCTGAATATATACCTCATTACTTTTCATTACTTTGTGTCTATCTGGAATAATTTTCCTTCTTCTTGAAGAACTTCCTTTAACATTTGTTGTAGTGCAGGTCTGCTGGTGACAAATTCTCTCAATTCGTTTTTGCCCAAGAAAATACTTATTTTAACTTAAATTTTGAGTGATGTTTTCAGTAGGTATAGAATTCTAGAGTATCAAGTTTTTTTTCTTTCAGTGTATTAAAATTTTTGTTCCATTGTCTTCTAATTTGCATGATTTCTTATTAAAAATCTATGATAGTTCTTATTTTTGTTCCTCTACGGATTCTTTTGTTTTCTCTCTGGTTGCTTTTAAGATTTCATCACTGGTTTCAGTAATTGGATGTTTGTGTGCTGTTATGCTTTTGTATGTGTGTGTTTATTCTGATTGGACTTCACTGAGCTCGTTGAATTTATGAGCTTATATTTTAGTCACATTTAGAAAAATTTTCACCACTATTCAGTGAATGCTTTTTTTTCTGTTGTTCCTGCCCCTGCTTCCTTCTGGTACTCTAGTTTTATATTTGTTAAATTGTTTGATATTGTCTCACAGATCACTGATTTTTATCAGTCATTTTTCCCCCCTTAGCTTCATTTTGGATTAATATATTTAAGTTCCTGATTATTTTTTCTGTAGTGTCTTGTGTACCATTAATAATATATTAGTACCTTTTCATTTCTGATGTTATGTTTTTCATGTTTAGAAGTTTCATTTGAGGTGTTGTTTTTAGCTTTTATATTGTATACAAATATTGTAATTTGTATATTGTTTTTAGCTTTTATATTGTACTATAAAATTTACAATTTTATATTGTAATTGATTAAAATAATTAATCATTTATATCCTCCCTGGATCTGTTTTTATTGAATAATTTTTATTCTAATTATGGTTATTTTTTTAATGTAAGGTAATTTTTGATAGGATGCCAGTCATTGGAAATTTTAAGTTGTTGAGTGCTTAAAGACATTTGAAAGAGTATGGGACAGGATGAAGTTATTTGAATCAGTTTGGTCCTTCTCAGTCTTGATTTTAAACCTTATTATGACTGGTTCAGAGCAGCTTTCATTTACTCTAGGGCTCTTTTGAAGAAGGTAATGGCACCCCACTCCAGTACTCTTGCCTGGAAAATCCCATGGACCGAGGAGCCTGGTAGGCTGCAGTCCATGGGGTCGCTAAGAGTCGGACACGACTGAGCAACTTCACTTTCACTTTTCACTTTCATGCATTGGAGAAGGAAATGGCAACCCACTCCAGTGTTCTTGCCTGGAGAATCCCAGGGACGGGGGAGCATGGTGGGCTGCCGTCTATGGGGTCGCACAGAGTCGGACACGACTGAGAGACTTAGGAGCAGCAGCAGCAGCAGGGCTCTTTTAGTTCCACTACTAAGGTGTGACACTTCAGAGAGCTCAGCTTGATGCTCTCTATATTACAGGGTTTCTCCACTTTACTTAGTGAGAAAGGAAATAATTCCTAACTCTGAGTGAGCCCCAGTAATTGTTCTGCTTACTGTTTTCCAGTAATTCTTTTCCTGGCTTCCTAAATATACCTTTACTCAGCTAGAGTCTCCAGGAGACAGACTCCTTTGCAGATTTCCAGTAATCTAGCCTGTGAAATCTAGATATCTAAAATAACCTAGATGTTTTCCCAAACTCCCGTTTGTGTTACCCTAGTGCAGGAATGCTGCTGGACGTTGTTTAGATTCTTTCTCCTTGTGTCGTGGCCTAGAAACTGCTTCTAGACAGTAAGCTGGAAGGATACTCCTTATTTGTTTTCTGTTGCTCAAAGACTTCCTCTTCCTGAAACAATAATTTTTTGCAAGGATATCTAGTTGTTTACATTCGGAAGACAGTTCTCACAGCAGTAATTTTTTTCATGGGGATAATTGAAGTCTGTCTTTAGAATAAAGTTTACTGTGAAAGAGAGAATTTTGTTGAGTAGAATATCCCCTTTTCTACAGAGCTAATTAAAATATTTTGTTTTTCCATTTTGAAAAGTTACAAAGTCTCCTTAAGTTTGAGATCAACTGAGAGTCTCCAATTTTCAATATTCTTGGAGCAAGAAGAATATCAGTCTTTTATTTTTCTTATAGAATCTTATTTTTTGCAATACAAAATTGTTTTAAAAATCAAGATTTATAAAGTTATTGTAAGGAAATACATAGTATTGAGATGCTTAAAGAAAATGTCCTATCTTCCTACTCACTTAAACTTTCATTATATTTTTCTCTTTAGTTATCAGTTGGAGTTTAAGAATTACACATGTGACCATTTATAAGGCCATTGATAGTATTTGATCACTTAAAAATTTTTAAATGATAAACAGTGATTTCATAAAATGTTGATTAGTCTTTTATCAATATCAAATTTTAGCACACAATGAGAATAAGAAGATCTGTGTGTGACTGGTATCAGAATGTGTTCTTCCCACTTCAGTAGAGAACATTCAATACCTCTTAGGGGTAAAATTCTATTCTTGTAAACTCTCTCTAAATAGGCTGTAAACATTTGTGATTTTCTTTTCTTGAATTAGCCTAATCCTTTGTAATAAATTGAGGTTTTATGTTTTGCAGAGCTTTTGAAGACTAACTTTAGAGTCAAGAGTTTGAGGAATGAGAAACATATTAAATTAAATGTGTTCAGATATTTCCTTCCTTTTATGTGTTAAGTACTTGGCTGAAATAATTACTTTCATTCTCACTTAGCAGAGAGAAAAACTTTTCCATATATATTTCATTAGCCCTAAATAGGAGTAAGTTTTCCTAAAAGAGCTATTATATCTTATTGTCATATTATCTTTACCTTCAGACACATTTGTTGACATCATAACTTGGTAATTCCTCTATTGTATTATGTATTTCTCTATTATGTTGTATTCTTTTATATCCTGATAATTAATCATGGCATCATCAGCAGAGATAATGACCATGATTATGAAAGTGCAAAGCAGTTATAGCAAGGGCTGGTTAGATTCCTTATAATACTGTATTATTTAATAAGTACTCTTTATTCTTTTTTGAATTTTGCTGGTCACTACCGTGTTTTGGGCTGTTGAACGACCTATGCCTGCCTGGCCTGATTTTTGCTTCTAAACTGTCAAAATAATATAATTAAATATCTATACCAAGGGCTGAACTTTGAAAAATGTGTATATTTCTAGTTTCATTTTATTTACAGTGTATTTAGTTTATGCCATGTTATAAGTGCATATCAGGGTTTGTACATTACTTACAGGAATAACAGCAGAGTCTGCCCCTTTTATATAATTGTATACTTAACAATAAAAAGAAAATCATAATGTCATAATGCCTGTGATTCCTTTGGTGTTCTCCATTATCAATTAGAAAATAAACTAGATTTTCTAATTCCCCAGTTCCTTGGGGACTTATTTAAAAAGCAACCTGAATTTCTACCTTCATGCAAAAACATTGCATTGTTTACAAGAAGAATATTAAAATAATACAATTAGAATGAAAAGTGTTTTCCTTTGGGGTTCTCTCGAGAAAGAGAGTGACACAGACAGACACCTTGGGATATAGCAGGGAACATTAATATCTGCAAAGCTGATTGGTATTAATACATTCTGCTAATCAAGTTTATTTTCTTTACTGACTGAAATTAACATTGGTCCTTTAATTTGCAAATACTACAGTTCTAAAAATTATATTCCTGAGTTGATTGCTGGTGGTAATGCTACATGGTGTCATTGTAAACTCGCTGCAAAATAGATTATTTACACTCAGTCTAGAAGAGGAAATTATCCCCAGCATATCTTTCTTGCAAAATTAGTAGAAATGCTGGTTGTTATTAAACTTGATCAGCTGGTATCACAGCAGGGGTACTTGTGAAAAAATTACTTAATATCTCTTTGTTTACAGTCTTCACTGAGGTGAATATATTTAATGTAATTATTCAACTGCTAACCAGCTCCTGATGTTAACTATTGCTGTTTAAAGAAATTGCATTCTTAACAAAACCTGTACCACACCAAAGGTTTTATTTTCCTTTTCCTAAGAATTATATGTTGTGTATATATCTAGAAAAGAAGTCTTAATGAAGAGGTTTTGTGCTGATTAAGCCCAAAGGTGTTATCATACAGAGGAAATTTGATTTTTCTTGCATCTTCAGAAAGGGTAACATTGTGTAGAACTAAAAAAGGGGATTTCTTAATCAGCCATTGGTTTATAAGACAATATGGGAACAGTTCACTTTATGAGTGCCTCAATATCCCTTTTGAAGAAGCAATTAAACCCTAATAGGACCACTGTGGATTTAGTAAATAGATTGAAACAAACAGATAAAAATAGTGACTAATCTACAAAATTCTATTCTATTCTTGTTATAGAAAAAAATTACTCCAAATCAGAAATGGGCAAAATATGTAAATATAATGTGCTTAGATATTCATGTGGTGCCTGTTGATTTCAAGGGGGGTCATGCAAATGTATATGAGTGGACTTTCATTTTGAGTCTCTTCAGTTGGCTCAACAATTTGGTTTTTTAGTTATATTTATGTTTCACTGTATCCTTCAAACAGCTCCCAGAATGAATGTATTTCATGTCTTGAATCATTAGACCAGTCTTAAAACTGCATTCTTTTTCTCTACTTAAATATTCCTATGTAACTGGTTGGCTAACAAGATCACTTGGTCATCCAGGACACCTCTCATCCAAGGTCTGTTAATTTTTCTTAGCTCTGATATATGACTTCAAACTGGAAATGAATCTTTTAAAAAATACATTGCTCCCCAAGCATCACTCTAAGGAACAGAAAGTAGCTGGGTTGGCTATTATTTAGGGGTTTGGAAAAGCAGCTTAATGATATTCATATTAGAAATGATAAACCTGGAGAGTTAAAACTTCTTTCTCCAATATGTTATTAGGCTTAAGCTTCTTCAGCTCAACACTTTCTTTTTTTTTTTTAATTTATTTAGCTGTGCTGGACCTTCATTGCAGCATGTGGGCTTCTTAGTTTCAGCACATGGGATCTAATTCCCTGACCAGGGATCAAATCTGGGCCGTCCTGCATTGGGAGCATGGAATCTTACCCACTGGACCACCAGGTAAGTCCCTCAACTCTTATTTCGATGGGAGAACATGTGCTGTTTTCAGTTGCCAGAATTCTTCAATTAAAAAAATATTAGAGCAACTCACTATTATATAATAATTTTTAAGTTACTCATATTATTATTCTTTGGGGATTGGAAGTGGTATATGTTTTTGTTCGCACCAAATTCCTATACCCAGCACAATTTCCAGCACACTGCGGGTGCTGACCAGGCAAATGTCAGCTTCCTCTACCTCCTGTTGTGGCCATCCCCTTGTTATACCTGTGTAATCACGTGAGCTCCAGGTGTCACACCTTTGTGCCCAACATTCTACCCTGAAAATATCATTTAAAGTCCAACTGGGAAATAGGAAGCACTCTATTTAAATCAGAGGGAATTTACTGCAGGAACCTTTTTCACAGGTGCCAGAAGAAGCTTAAAAGGAGGATGCAGAAGGTAACCAAAAGTTAGCAGCAGCAGGAATCCACGCACCTAGACTGAAGGGATGAAAGGAGGAAGCGGTAATGTCTCAGCTCAGGGCCTGATGGAACCAGAAACCACAAGAGATACTGACTGTAAGAGGGCAGAGCAACCATTGTTGGGGAGGCACCAGAGGCAGAGAAGGGAGAAATACTCTTGCTTCCCACTTCTTTGGGGCCTTTCATTTCTTAGTGGAAAACCCTGCAGAACACCAGCTGACCTGGGAGCAGAGGCTGCCTGTACTCCCTTCACCCCCATGACTCCAAAGCATAGCAGGGAAGGGTGAGGAATGAATATGAGAACAAAAAGGCCATGATGTGATCCACTCCCAAGGGGAGTTGCTGTAGGGATAATGCCAGTTTTGTGCATCCTATCTCCCACTTACATGTCCCTCTATGCTATGTACTCTTTCTAGTTAACTTCTACCCCAGAATAACTTCACAACACCTTTTCATCCTAAGAGACCCCTTTCTGGAGAAACTGACAACTCAAGATTGAGCAGCTAGCCTATGTTTTATACTCTGCTTGCCCAGCCCAGTAGAGATGAATCAAGTCCAGTTGACCTTGCCTCAGAGCACATCCACCCGCCTCCCAGATCATATTAAGAGCCAGAGGGAAATCTACCCAGGTTGAGGGTGGAGAGAGCAATATGACCTTGATGACACAGGCCAATGTCCAAGACTTTAGTGATGTGATTAGGGCAGCCTCTGCATCACCACAATTCTAGGCTTATACTTTTCACTGATGACTTTTTTCCTTTGGTCTCTCACAGTTATTTTATGATCCATAAGTGAGAATTTAACTTGTGTTGTAAAATAAGGACAAGATAAAATTAAGATATATTATTATTATTATCATCATTTATAACATCTGTCACTGAGCATCTGCTTCAATCTCTATGATAACTCCATGACACTAAAGCAGAATGTCTTGTCTTCAGCATTATTGACATTTTCACTTTAGTATTCTTGCCTTGAGAACCCCATGAACAGTATGAAAAGGCAAAAAGATATGAAACTGAAAGATGAACTCCCCAGGTCGGTAGGTGCCCAATAGGCTACTGGAGAAGAGTGGAGAAATAACTCCAGAAAGATTAAAGAGACAGAGCCAAAGCGAAAACAACACCCAGTTGTGGATGTGACTGGTGATGGAAGTAAAGTCCGATGCTGTGAAGATCAATATTGCATAGGAACCTGGAATGTTAGGTCCATGAATCAAGGTAAATAAGAAGTGATAAACAGGAGATGGCAAGAGTGAACATCAACATTTTAGGAATCAGTGAACTAAAATGGACTGAAATGGGTGTATTTAATTTAGATGACCATTATATCTACTACTGTGGGCCAGAATCCCTTAGAAGAAATGGAGTAGCCCTCATAGTCAACAAAAGAGTCCGAAATGCAGTATTTGCATGCAATCTCAGAAACGACACAATGATCTCTGTTCATTTCCAAGGCAAGCTATTCAATACCACAGTAATCCAAGTCTATGCCCCAACCAGTAATGCTGAAGAAGCTGAAGTTGAACAGTTCTATGAAGACCTACAAAACCTTCTAAGTGAAGTCACTCAGTCATGTCCGACTTTTTGCAACCCCATGGACAGTAGCCAACCAGGCTCCTCCATCCATGGAATTTTCCAGGCAAGAATACTGGAGTGGGTTGCCATTTCTTTCTCCTGGGGATCTTCCCAACCCAGGGATCGAACCCGGGTCTCCCGCATTGTAGGCAGACACTTTACCGTCTGAGCCACCAGGGAAGTTCAAACCTTCTAAAACTAACACCCCAAAAAGATGTCCTATTCATCACAGGGGACTGGAATGCAAAAGTAGGAAGTCAAGAGATACCTGGAGTAACAGGCAAGTTTCACCTTGGAGTACAAAATGAAGCAGGGCAAAGGTTAACAGAGTTTTGCCAAGAGAACACACTGGTCATAGCAAACACTCTCTTCCAACAACACAAGAGACAACTCTATACATTGACAACACCAGATGGTGAATACCGAAATCAAATTGATTATATTCTTTGCAGCCAAAGATGGAGAAGCTCTATACAGTCAGCAAAAACAAGACTGGGAGCTGACTGTGCTTGGATCATGAACTCCTTATTGCCAAATTCAGACTTCAATTAAAGAAAGTAGGGAAAACTACTAGACCATTTAGGTATGACCTGTATCAAATCCCTTACGATTGTACAGTGGAAGTGACAAATAGACTCAAGAGATTAGTTCTGACAGAGTGCCTGAAGAACTATGGACAGAGGTTCGTGACATTGTACAGGAGGCAGTGATCAAGACCATCCCTGAGAAAAAGAATGCAAAAAGGCAAAATGGTTATCTGAGGAGGCCTTACAAATATCTGGGAAAAGAAGATACAGGCAAAGGAGAAAAAGAAAAATATACCAATCTGAATGCGGAATTCCCAAGAATAGCAAGGAGAGATAAGAAAGCCTTCCTCAGTGATCAATGCAAAAAAACAGAGGAAAACAATAGAATGGAAAAGACTAGAAATCTCTCAAGAAAATTAGAGATACCAAGGGAACATTTCATGCGAAAATGGGCACAATAAAGGACAGAAATGGTATGGACCTAACAGAAGCAGAAGATATTAAGAAGAGGTGGCAAGAATACACAGAAGAACTATACAAAAAAGATCTTCACGACCCAGCTAACCATGATGGTGTGATCACTCACCCAGAGCCAGACATCCTGGAATGTGAAGTCAAATGGGCCCCAGGAAGCATCACTACCAGCAAAGCTAGCAGAGATGATGGAATTTCAGCTGAGTTATTTCAAATCCTAAAAGATGATGCTGTTAAAGTGCTATACCCAATATGCCAACAAATTCGGAAAACTCAGCAGTGGCCACAGGACTGGAAAAGGTCAGTTTTCATTCCAATCCCAAAGAAAGGCAATGCCAAAGAATGCTCAAACTACCATACAATTACACTCATCTCACATGCTAGTAAAGTAATGCTCAAAATTCTCCAAGCCAGGCTTCAACAGTGCTTGAACTGTGAACTTCCACAAGTTCAAGAAAAGGATTTAGAAAAGGCAGAGGAACCAGAGATTAAATTGCTGACATCTGTTGGATCATTGAAAAAGCAAGAGAATACCAGAAAAACATCTACTTCTGCTCTATTTATTGTGCCAAAGCCTTTGACTGTGTACATCACAACAAGCTGTGGAAAATTCTTAAACAGATGGGAATACTAGACCATCTTACCTGCCTCTTGAGAAATCTGTATGTGGGTCAGGAAGCAACAGTTAGAACTGGACATGGAACAACAGACTTGTTCCAAATCAGAAAAGGAGTATGTCAAGGCTGTATATTGTCACCCTGCTTGTTAAACTTATATGCAGAGAACATCATGTGAAATGCCGGGCTGGATGAAGCACAAGCTGGAATCAAGATTACGAGAAGAAATATCAATAACCTCAGATATGCAGATGACACCACCCTTATGGCAGAAAGCAAAGAAGAACTAAAGAGCCTCTTGATGAAGTTGAAAGAGAAGAGTGAAAAAGCTGGCTTAAAACTCAACATTCAAAAAACAAAGATCATGGCATCTAGTCCCATCACTTCATGGCAAATAGATAGGGAAACAAAGGAAACAGTGACAGACTTTATTTTTTGGAGCTCCAAAATCACTGCAGATGGTGACTGCAGCCATGAAATTAAAAGACATTTGCTTCTAGGAAAAAAAGTTATGAAAGACCTAGACAGCATATTAAAAAGCAGAGACATAACTTTGCCAACAAAGGTCTGTCTAGTCAAAGCTATAATTTTTCCAGTAGTCACATATGGATGTAAGAGTTGGACTATAAAGAAAGCTGAGTGCCAAAGAATTGATGCTTTTGAACTGTGGTGTTGGAGAAGACTCTTGAGAGTCCCTTAGACTGCAAGGAGATCCAACCAGTCCATTCTGAAGGAGATCAGCCCTGGGATTTCTTTGGAGGGAATGATGCTGAAGCTGAAACTCCAGTACTTTGGCCACTTCATGCGAAGTGCTGACTCATTTGAAAAGACCCTGATGCTGGGAAAGATTGAAGGCAGGAGGAGAAGGGGACGACAAAGAATGAGATGGTTGGATGGCATCACCAGCTCGGTGGACAAGAGTTTGAGCAGGCTCTGGGAGCTGGACAAATGGACAGAGAAGCCTAGCGTGCTGCAGTCCATGGGGTTGCAAAGAGTGGAACACAACTGAGCAACTGAACCGACTGAATATTATCATCATTTATAACGTCTTTCACTTAGCATCTGCTTTGATCTCTATGATAACTCCATGACACTAAAGCAGAATGTCTTACCCTCAGCTTTATTGCCATTTTGGGCTGGACTCTTCTTTGTTGTGGGGGTTGCCTTGTACTTCATAAAATTCTTAAAATCCCTGCCTCTATCCACTAGAAACCATTAGCACTCCTTTCTCTCAAGTTGTGACAACTAAAAATGGCTCCTGATATTGCCACATGTCCCCTGGGATGTGGAAATCATTCCTGATTAAGAATCACTGTGTCAGGGTTGTACAATTGTTGTGATCCCATTTTACAGGTAAAGAAAATAAAAGTTAGAGATGTTAAGGGAGCATTCCAGGTTTTCTATCATCTTATATTTTAAATTAAAAAATATATTTGTTTTATTTATTTACTTATTTGCCTTACATGGGATCTTTAGTTGTGGCATGCAAACTCTTAGTTGCAGCACTTGGGATCTTGTTCCCTGTCCAGGGATGGAACCCAGGTGCCCAACATTGGGAGTGTGGAATCTTAGCCACTGGACCCCCATAGAAGTCCCTTAAATTTTTATATAAACTTTAAGTCAAATATTAGTGGGAACTCTGAGTGAGTGAGTGAGTGAGTGAAATCGCTTAGTTGTGTCCGACTCTTTGTGACCCCATGGACTGTAGCCCACCAGGCTCCTCCGTCCATGGGATTTTCCAGGCAAGAATACTGGAGTGAGTTGCCATTTCCTTCTCCAGGAGATCTTCCCGACCCAGAGATTGAACCCGGTCTCCCACATTGTAGGCAGACACTTTACCGTCTGAGCCACCAGGGAAGTTGCTGATCTGGGACAGAGTTAAACTGGGATTCAAAAAGAAAAGGCACTAAGTATATAATTTTGAAATCTACATCCAGGCCCTAGAAATTGAAGAGAGAATCTTGAATTTTGATAACTGAAAGGTTGTGGGATATTATCATAATAGTTATATGTTGTAACAAATTGAGAGTCAGGACTATTGGGGATAACCCTGGAATTTGCTTAGCAGGAAAAATAGCATGAGTGACTTTCCATCTGGCTTTGACTTAATGATTAAATTATTTAAATTTTTTCCTGCATTTAGAACTGTTGGTTTCTTCAAAATAAGAGCACCTTAATTTCCTTCGCCACATCTGTCTGCTCATTAATGTACATGTTTTCCTCTTAATCAGCATTTGGCTACCAGATGAAGTTTAGATAAATGGTTGTCAGCTTACCTTACAGTTGTTTTATGATAGGTTTTGGATGGAAGAGTTACAGCAGATACTCCTGATAAGAAGAGACTGCACTCCCTCTCTGTGGTTCATTGAACCCATATGGATCAGAACAGCTGGAAAGATGGATTTGCTACCTGAGGCCACCAGTTGTGTTGCCAACCATGACTCCCACTTGCTGACCCTTGTATAATGCATTGCAGTTGAAGGAATGTTGATCACTCCTTTCTAGTTTGTGATGGATGTGTTATTTAAAACTGATGGTCTTGTAAACCACTGGTGAGTTTCCATATCTCACAGATGTGAACAAGCCAGATAGTCAATAAATAATGCCATGTTCTAGAGGAACATGGCATGCAGGCTAAATTGTCCTGCAAACAAGCAGGTGGGAAGGTAACTTAGACCTGGTTTGGAAAGGCTTCTAGAAAAAAAAATGGTTTCTGACTGTTATCGTTATAAACAGCATGCTTCCTTAGGGTCTGTGTTTTAAGATTACTTTATCTGAGTTGCTTGATCCCTAGGTCAGCTCCTGAGAGCACCTGCATTACCTAGAATGCTCACCTATGGCAAGCTGAGCTTGAGAGGACAAAGCTTTACTGATTTAGATATACCTACTCAGGCTGGGGTGGTGGGTCCAACTTCTTAAGAGGTGAATTTCTTTGATTGTGTAACATCCTTTGAGCCATCCATAGAGAGTTGTTTGGAAGCACTGTCATGGTTGACACCATTAAACTTTTATATATCATCCACATAATTCTTCTGCCACTGACTTTCTACTTCCCTAGCATCCTTCCTATTACAGCTTGACTTTCCAAGAAGCCCTGTCTCCAAGTAGAGTATAGGGCACACAAACCAATGGGAGTGCTTTAGTCATGTCCTAGTCAATATTTATGTCAGGCATATTTTGTATTATACAAATTCATAAATTGGCATCAAGCTGGAAAACTAATAAAATAAGGAGCTTCTATATCCAGAAAGAGGTTGGAGTTAGTCCTTGTATTCTAGCTATATTTATCTATGAAGTAAAATGACGCACCAGAGTGGTTTTAGCATTTCACCAGACATTCTTTATTTAAAATATTTATCTATTTATTTGGCTGTGTCGAGTCTTGGATGCAGGATCTTGGTTGCTTCACGCAGGATCTTTCGCTGCGGTGCATGAACTTCCTGGTTGTGGTGTGTGGGCTCCAGTGTATTTTTAGTGCTCAGGCTTAGTTGCTCCGTGGCATGTTGGAACTTAGTTCCCTGACCTGCCTTAGAAGGAGAATTCCTAAGCACTGAACCACTAGGGAAGTCCCATCAGACATCCTTTAACATATTTTTCTAATAGTTGTGTGGACTTTTTCTTTCCAAGCAGCTGCTGAATTTCCTCTGGGCAGTAACTTTTTTTTTCTTTTTTACTATTTTTATATATACTGTAGTACATAGTACAGTGATGGAAACATGCTTAACCTTCACTTAAAACTTATTGCTTGTTTTCTGGCTCCCCTAACACTATTAATTCACCAAAGTAGAGAGATATTTGGTAAAGACGGGGAAGAGTCTGTTACAAGTACACTGAAGTGCCATGGAATGATGAGTTAGTTGATTGCCAGAATTATACAGTGGTGTCACCTGTGGTAAATCCATTACTATGTAAGTCATGATGCCTTTTTCTAAAGGAGCATTTATTGTGTGTTCTCTCTAGGTGTGTGCCTTAAAGAGCAAGGTAGACGCTACTAATATATTGGATTTATATAAAGAAAGGAAAATTCTAAATGTATCAGGAGGGATACATTGGAGGAATACACTGGAAATACATTTATGATCTGCACTTCTTTTGTGATACGTGACTACACTTCTTCACTAAACACAAAAACTAAAACAGTGAAGAGCTCTGCAAAAAGGATTTTTTGGAATAATTCTGACCTAGATGCTAGAGTGGATATCACATGGCTTTAAAATATGGGGGTAGAGAAGTTTGTTTTAAATAGGATATTCCCAATTAAAGAATAAATTACTGTTGGTTAAAATCTGTATCCATCCCCAGTTTTTCTGGTTATTAATATAGGTTAATGATATAATATTGAACTTGCTTTAAGTTGCTTTGAATCTGAGGGTGTTTATGTCCTTGCTTGACTTTGAAACACTGTTAGTCTTTCTGGTACCTCTGAGCTGTCTTAGACAAGGTGCTCACTTGTCTGTACTGCTGAAATTTCCAGGGTACTTCTTGGGTACACTCACTGTATCAGTCTCTTAGGGCTGCTCCAACAAGTTTTCACAAACTCTGTGGCTTAAAACAACAGAAATTGATTTCCTCACAGTTCTGGAGGCCAGAAGTCTGCAGTCTGCATCACTGGGCTGAAGTCACTGTCTCAGTGGGATAGCACTCCCTCCAGAGGCCCTAGAGGGGAATCTTTCCTTTGCCTGTCCCAGCTTCTTGTGGCTGCTGAATTTTTGGCTCATGAAACGTCTCCCTATTCTGCCTCCTTGGTCAAAGAGGCTCAAATCTCCCGCTGCTTCCCTCTTATAAGGATACATATAGCTGCATTTAGAGCCCACCTGTATCATCCAGGATAATCTCCTGGTGCCAAGATCTTTAATCACATCAACAAAGGTTTTGTTTTGTTTTTAATTTTTATTTTTGCCATATAAGGAAACATCCATAGGTTCCAGGGATTAGGATGTGGATATTGAGGGTGGGGGCATTATTCAGTCTACTTGAGTTATTTATTGATTAGTATATAGCGCTTTAGTTTAACAGTCATTTTCCCTTAGTATTTATAAGACGTTTTCCCCATTGTTGTCAAACATCCATGTTACATATAAGAAGTCCAATGCCAGTTTAACTACCATTCTTTAGTAAGTAATCTTGCCCCAAACACACTTGTATGTACTAGAAGCTTTAAGTGTTCTCCTTCTATTGTCAAATGTCACACATTTCTCCAGAATTTATTTATACTATGAGTCCTTCCCATATTTCTAGAAAATGTTTACCGTGTCCTTTCTATCTAAACACTTAAATCTTTCTTCACTTCAGGAAAATATTTTCTTTATTATTTGTTTCCCTTCATCTTTTCTATTATCTCTATTTAGGACTCTTATTAGATAGATTTTGGGTTGCTCAAACTATTATCTGAGACTCTTAATTTTTCTTTAAACTTTTTATCCCTTTATTTTTGCTTTGCATTTTGCAAAAAAAAAATCTTCAACTCAAGCTTCTAGCTTTGTATATTGAACTTTAGTCATGTCATTTCTGATATTCATCACTTCTATTTGGATTACATTTTATTTTGGTTCTTGTTTCGATTTCTAGGAACTTTGAATACTTAAAAAAAAATAGTAGCCTGTTACAGTTTTATGGCTGTCTTTTCTTGAATCTCGCTGAAGATTTTAACTATGCTTTTAAAAGTTCTCTACTTTTTCCTGCATGAGTCTGTTTCCTCCCACTGAAGTATTAACATAAGGATAGGTTGAGTTCATTCTGTATTGTTGTAAATTCATATGATGAGAACCTTTCTGTGTCTCCCATACTTAACTACATGAAGCTCAGCTCCTTTGGGAGGCGTGTTCAGCTTCAGGTGAACACAGTTGTTCAATTTCTGCAAAATACTATAAGTCTAAGATTACTCACAGATAGAGTGTATTGAAATGGGCAATTGCCAACTTACTGAGAGCTAATCTTTCCTGTTAGGTTGTTAGCCTTATGAAAAGTGATTGCATGTTATCCAATGCTGTATCTGCAGCACTTAGCCCTGTTCTGGCCATAACTGTTGCTTAATCAATATTTATTAAATAAAAGAATGAACAGATATATGATATTTCAAGTTTGGCATAGATTATCACTTGACTTGTATTGAAGGTAGAATCTAAAGAAAATGAGGTCTTTGGGGAAGAAGATTTTATTCCATATATCATCGTTTATTGCCTCGTATATAGTTGGATTGAAGTAAAAATATAGCCAGAACCCATCTTTTCTATTTTTTATTTTAAAAATGTTAAAAAGTTCATGTATAGTTGATTTATAATACTGTGTTAATTTCTGCTGTCCAGCAAAGTGATTCAGTTATATGTATATAGATTCTTTTTCATATTCTTTTCCATTATGATTTATCATAGGATATTGAATACAGTTTCCTGTTATAAAGTAGAACCTTGTTGTTTATCCATTCTATATATAATATTTTGCAGAACCTATCTATGAGACAGAACCCATCTTACAGAGGGTTTCCTGAACACTTGAGAATGGCCACAGTCAATAAAGAGTACTTTCCCTGACTATCCATTCTCCTCTCTGTAAGGAGGAGGACAGGTTACTTGAATGCCCCTCATGTTTCCATGACTTTGTTGGAGCAGTTCCTACTTCCACCAGGACCCTTTTCCTGCCCCATCCAGCCTTCCCTGACTACTTCAAACCACATTGCTGTCTCCATTTTGTGCTTCTATAGGACTTGTATATGTATCACACTATTTAGTACTTCAGTTTTATTAAACAAATATTTATTGTCTCTGAACTTGGCTTTGAGCTAGGTTCCAAAGATTATACAAAGATGAAAAAACTCATAGTTCTGTTTTCAAAGAACCTGCAGTCTGGTAGGGAATGTGGTGTATAATAAGAAGCTGTACGAAAACTCAGTAGGACCAGAAGCATGGGAGTAGTAAAACAATATACATACGAAGCTCAGGGTGAGGAGAAGTGATGCCTTCCTGGTGTGTGGCTTTGGCATTGGCCTTGGAAGTTGAATGGGTTTTTGTCAGAAGGTAATGAAGGAGGAAAAGAGAAGATAGAAAGAAGAGATATGTATAAAATGCTCAATTAAACCGACAGAAAAAGAGTGGAATACCAAAGTAAGAGCCAAGTGAAGGTGTCAGCCACTCAGTCACGTCCGACTCCTCTGTGACCCCATGGACTGTAGCCCACCTCTGTCCATGGGATTTTTCAGGCAAGAATACTGGAGTGGGTTGCATTCCCTTCTCCGGGGGATCTTCCCAACCCAGGGATCAAACCTGGGTCTCCTGCATTGCAGGCTAATTCTTTACCAGCTAATCCACCAGGGAAGCCAAGAGTGAGGATAACAAATATGATAGCTATTAATCCAAGCATACCAGTAATCACTTGGAACATCAGACATGTAAATGCACCAATTAAAACATAGGGAACATCAGAGTGAATCAAAAAGCAAGACCCAACTATATTTATCTATAAGAAACCCGCTTTCATCTAAGATTCTTGAAGACTTAAAAGTGAATGGATAGGGAAATATACATGCATAGGGAGACTCAATATGTCATTATGTCAGTTCTTCTGAACTTGATCTGTAGACTCAGTACAATCCAGATCAAAATCCCAACAAGTTATTTTGTGTATACTGACAAAGAGATTATAAAACTTGTATAGATAGGCAAAAATACCCAGAATAGTTGACACTGCATTTAAAGGATAAGAGCAGTTAGAGAACCAATACACCTGACTTGTAGACTTAATATAAAGTTATAGTTATTAAGGCAGTGTGGTACTAGTGAAAGAAGGGACAAGGAGATCAACGGAATGGAATAAACAGCCCACAGAGAGACTCAGATGAATATAGTCAACTGTTCATTGACAAAGGAGCAAAGCCAATATAATGAAGAAAAGATAGGTTTTACAACAAATGGTGCTGAAACAATTAGACATCACGAGCAAAATAAAAAAAATCTAGACACAGACCTTACACCATTCACAAGATTATATCAAAATTGATTATACATCTAAATGTGAAATTATAAAACACCTATAGGATAACATCCCTAGATGGGAGAAAATCTAGATGACCTTGAGGTTGGTGATGACTTTTTAGATTAAACACCAAAGGCATTATCCATGAAAGAAAAAAAAATTATTAATAATCCTGAGACTTCCCATCCAGGAACATACTTTATCTCTCCTGTTATTTAGTTCTGTTTAAATTTCTGTCAGCAGTGTTTTGTGGTTTTTAACAAACAGATCTCGTACATATTCGTTAAATTTACCTCTTAAGTATTTAATGAATGTTTTGGTACCAGAGTAAATGGCATATTTTTTAAAATGTCAATTTTCAATTGTTTATAGCTATTACATAGAATGCAAATAGTTTTTTTATATTGACCATGTATTCTGTGATCTTGATAAACTCAATTGTTAGTTCTACTAACATTTTGTACTTCTAGTATTAAGTGTGTAATGTTGCATAACAGCTACCCCTAAACTTAAATGGCTTGAAACAGCATTTATCGTCTTAAAAGTTTTTTGAGCCAGGAGTCTGGAGGTGGCTTAGCTGCATCCTCTGTCTCTGGGTCTCTCACAAGACTAAAACCAAGGTGTTGGCCAAGGTTGCCATCATCTCAAGGCTCAGATGGAGTAGAATCTGCCTGTACAATGTTGAACAGAAATGGTAAGAATAGACATCTTTGAGTTTTCACTGATCTTAAGGGTTAAGAATTCAGCTCATCACCATTAAGTGTAACATTAGCAGTAGAATTTTTTGAAGATCCCCTTTATCAGCTTAAGGTTTGATTAAACATGTTGGAAAGCTAAGTACTAAGAGTGAATTTTTTAAAAGTCATCTTTTATATGAAACTAAATAAAAGCTCGATCTTTTCTTCCTAAAACCTATGAGATCTGTTATGTTTATGAACTGAAAAATTTCAGAGTTTAGAATGATAATTTAGTTCATGTACTATTTATTACTTAAAAACTCCTTGGGGACTGAGCAATACCTCATAATCAAAGGCATAATTATTTCCATAGAAAATCATGAATGCTCACTCTGTGTGGGATAAATAGAATCTTTAATAGTCTCCTGTTAGTTCAAGTCAGGTTTTCTCATTAAATGAGCTCCAATCACATCAAGTTTTGCTACCAAAGGAATACTGATAATACTGTTCATAGCTCTTTTTCTTGGATTTAGAATTTCAGAAAAGAGATTGAGTTCATATAATAGATGGCAATAATAAATAGACTTCCCTGGTGGCTCAGTGGCAAAAGAATCTGCCTGCCAATGCAGGAGATGCAGGTTCAATCCATGGGTCGAGAAGATTCCCCAGAGAAGGAAATGGCAACCCACTCTAGTATTCTTACCTGGAAATCCCATGGACAGAGGGGCCTGGTGGGCTACAGTCCATAGTGTTGCAAAGAGTTGGACATGACTTAACAACAACAACAATAATAAATAGAGATAAGAGGGAAAGTTTAAATGGAAGTCAAAGCATGCTAAAAGCCTTGCCTTAGGAGAAGACATTGGTAGAAAAGTATTTCTAAAGCACCCAACATGAGAGGCAGAGTGACAGAGAAGTCTCAGTTGAAATAGACATTTGTCTTAATTGACTGAAGTTGCATTACTTTAACTTTCTAAATTTTCAAAAGCATATGACTCTGTGAACACATTGCTAAGGCTCCTCCCTAAACCTTGGGAAAAGGTTTGTACAAGAGAGAGGCCCTGAAGCTTAGACTTCATGAACTTCTCATGGTAAATTTGACAAGGAAACAGCATTGCTAAAGTGACAGTTCAGAGTCTGATTCTGTCTCCTCCATCAACAATTACCTACATCTTTCAGTAAAAACTCCCCATGTGAACTTTATTTATTTATATAAAAATATGACCATACTGTACATTTGATTGTACACCTGCTTTTCTCCATTCAAACTGTATTGAGCGCAGTTTTCCCTCTGTTTTATTTATAAGCTACCCAGAATTTCATCCTATGAAATATATTTGTAATTTAAACTAACTTGTTTATGATAGTTTATTCTTACTGCAGTGAACATTTTTATAAATATATCTGCACACATAATGTATTTCTGTAAGAGAAATACCTTCAAGAGATTGCTGTGTCAAAAAGAGCATGTGGTTAAAATTTTGATAGATTCCTCCAAATTGACTGTCCTAAAGGTTTGTATTCATACACTTTCTAGTAAGACTATGTGAATATGTCATTTGCCTTACTCCAAGCCCACACTGGGTACAATCATTCTACATCATCTTCAAATCTGATATGATATCAGCTATCAGATACAATATCTATAATGCAGTATCATTGTTTTGATTTGCATTTATCATTTTCTAAGAATAATTTTCATTGGACCATAGTTGCTTTATAATGTATTAGTTTCTGCTGTACAGCAAAGTGAATCGGTTGTATGTTTACATATATCCCTTTTTTGGATTTCTGTTCCCATTTAGGTTACCACAAAGCATTTAGTAGAGTTCCCTGTGCTTTACAGTAGATTCTCATTGGTTATCTGTTTTATTCATAGTGTCAATAGTGTATACACGTCAGTCCCAATCTCCCAATTCATCCCACCCACTTCCCTTCCCCCTTTGTATCCATACGTTTGTTCTCTATATCTGTGTCTGTTTCTGCTTTGCAAATAAGATCATCTGTACCATTTTTCTAGATTCCACATATAAGCATTAATACATGATATTTGCTTTTCTCTTTCTGACTTACTTCACTTTGTATGACAGTCTCTAGGTCCAGCCACATCTCTGCAAATGGCACAATTCCATTGGTTTTTATAGTTGAATAGTATTCTGTTCGGAGAAGGCAATGGCACCCCACTCCAGTACTCTTGCCTGGAAAATCCCATGGATGGAGGAGCCTGGAAGGCTGCAGTCCATGGGGTCACTGAGGGTTGGACACGACTGAGCGACTTGACTTTCACTTTTCACTTTCATGCATTGGAGAAGGAAATGGCAACCCACTCCAGTGTTCTTGCCTGGAGAATCCCAGGGACGGGGGAGACTGGTGGGCTGCCATCTATGGGGTCGCACAGAGTCAGATACGACTGAAGTGACTTAGCATAGCATAGTATTCTGTTATATGTATGAACCACATCTTCTTTATTCACTCCTCTGTTCATGGCCATTTAGGTTGTTCCAATGTCCTGACGATCTTAAATAGTGCTACAGTGAACATTGGGGTGTGTGTATCTTTTTTAATTGAATTGTGGTTTTTCTCAGGGGTGGCATTTCTGGGTCATATGGTGCATTTAATCATTAGTGAGACTGAACATATATATTTGTATTAATAGTCTTTACTTCTGTCCTTGTCTGTTTTTTCTATATGTTTCATTTTGTTTGCCAAGCCTGATGTATTATTAGTTGATTTGTAAAATTAATTATTGTTAACTTATAAAAGACCTTGTTACTGCTCTTAGTATTTTTTCTTTGTCTTGTATTTTGCAGCATTTCCCTCAGTTTGTCAGTTCCCTTTTGGTTTCAGATAGAGCTGGTTACCATGTGTCTTTCAGGTGAAACAATTTAAGCCTTCATTTCCTCATGTGCTAAAAAGGAACAATATTGGTGTGACGTTCGTTTTGTGTGTCAACTTGACTGGTCATAGAGTCCAGGCATTTGGTCAAATATTATTCTGGGTGTGTTTGTGAGAGTGTTTTTAGACGAGGTTAACATTTGTACGGGTAAACCAAGTTAAGCAGACTGCCCTTCCTAATGTAGGTGAAAGTGAAAGTCGCTCAGTCGTGTCGGACTCTTTGTGACCCCATTGACTATACAGTATATGGAATTCTCCAGGCCAGAATACTGGAGTGGGTAGCAGTTCCTTTTCCAGAGGATCTTCCCAACCAAGGGATTCTCCTTCCCTCATAGCTCAGTTGGTAAAGAATCCACCTGCAATGCAGGAGACCCTGGTTTGATTCCTGGGTTGGGAAGATCTGGTGGAAAAGGGATAGGCTACCCACTCCAGTGTTCTTGAGCTTCCCTTGTGGCTCAGCTGGTAATGAATCTGCCTGCAATATGGGAGACCTGGGTTCGATCCCTGGGTTGGGAAGATCCCCTGAAGAAGGGAAAGGCTACCCACTCCAGTATTCTGGCCTGGAGAATTCCATGGACTAAGTTTATGGGGTTGCAAAGAGTCAACACGACTGAGCAACTTTCACCTTCACCTTCACTTCACCTCCCTCATTGCAGGCAGATTCTTTACCTGCTGAGCCACCAGGGAAGCCCAATGTAGTTGGGCCTCATCCAATTCATTGAAGACTTGTTTAGAACAAAAAGGCTGACAAAGAGGGAATCCTCCTACATGACTGATGTGCTGAAACATTGTTTTTTTTCCCCTGACCTTCAGACTTTGACTGACACATCAGCTTTTCTTGGATCTTAAACCTGCTAGACTTTGGACTGGAACTTCCACCATTGGTGGTCTTGCTTCTCAGGCCTTTGGACTAGGACCAGAAAAGAAAAGTGAAAGTGAAATCACTCAGTCGTGTCTGACTCTTTGTGACCCTGTGGACTGTAGCCCACCAAGCTCCTCCGTCCATGGGATTCTCCAGGCAAGAATACTAGAACTCCCCATCAATTTTCCTGGGTCTGCAGCTTGCCTTCTGCAGATCTTGGAACTTCTTAGCCTCCATATTTACTTGAACCAGTTCCTTACAATAAATCCTTTTATTGTACATGCATATGTTCCTCCTCTCCAACCCTATTGGCTTAGTTTCTCTGGAGAACCCTAATACAGTCATCTACCTTACAGTGCTATTGGGAAGAGAGAAGGCAATATATGTGAAGAGTTAGCTTAATTTCTGTCACATAGTAAGTACTGAATAAATATTATGTGTAGTTAACTTTATTTGAATTATTTTTGCCATTCAGAAATTTTACAAAGTCACGTATATCAATCCTTTCCTTTATGACTTTATGAAATTTTTTTTCAAAAAAAATTTTTTTCCTCTGGTATTTGTCAAACACCTCTACTTTTTGTGTTTAAGAAATAATCCATTTGGAAATTTATTTTTATGTATGTTTAATTTGGAATTTAATATTTTCCTTCAAGTGGATAGCACACTATCTATTTATTATGATCTGTTCTTTCAGTGTTCTCTGAAAGCACCAATGTCAAAAAGTCCTTTAGGTTTTCAAGGGGAAAACATTTCTGTTATCAAGATTAGAGATTGTTTATTTTTATATAAACAAAAGCATACTCCAAATAAGCTCTTTCATGTTTCTTGTCCTGACAACCCACAGGGAAAGAAAACATATTTTTCTTGTTCACACAACTGCCTATGTAAAATGCAAGATGTTAAATCTGATTGGTGTCTTAAAAGCCATTTAGTAGTTAAACATAATCCAAGCAAACAAAGGCAGGGAAAAGATATTGATTTTGTGTCACACAAATGTAGGTGAAACATCTAAGCCTTGAATAATGCTCCCAGGGCACTTTTCGATGTGATCAGGCAAAGCTGGAGAACACGTCGTATTTAATGATGTGAGAACTCGTTTCTCTACAAGGTCAATGGTATGTGCTTAACCTTTAGGCGCTTGGATGGCCAGCTGCCCCACTGGTTTATGGAGTGGAGGCCGACATGATTGCGGATTTAGGGCAGTGATGACTTGATCTTGCCAGTGCTTGATACTCTTACTCAGACACGGTGAACAAATCCATCTCAGTGGCTGTAGCCTGTACTTTTCTGAGCTGTCCATGCCTATCTCTCATTTCTGACTTACCTCCTGAGATGAAAGGAACACAGCTGCCTTTGGAAAATAGAACTTCTCTCATCATCGTGAGAAAAAAAAAAAAAGCTTCGTTTTGATTCAGCCTCTAAGGTCTTAAACAGCCTCCAAAAGGCAAAAACAATATCCACATGACTCTAGATCAACACTGCTTTTTATTTCTCATTTTGGCATAAGTTTTCACTTTGTGCATTCGCTATTTTCCTAAGTTGTTCTGAAGAATGCCAGTCCTTTGAGACTCTGCTAGGAAGGAAGGAGGGAGGGAAATAAGGCAGGGAGATGTTAAGCTGGCCGAGGTTAGTCATGTTTGGGGCATAGGATACTCTCTTTTTGGAGACTCACAGTACACATCAGCAATTAAAGTTCAGCCCCATCAGTTAAGAAATGTGCTTGATTAAAAACCTAGGATTTTTTGATACATATTTGAATCCACAACCTATGTTTTAAAAACATGTAACATCTCTTATTTGGTAAATGCTCCTATTTGGTATATCGCTTTAAAATTGTTTGTAAAACAGAACTTTATCACTGAACGTTCTTTTTTAAATATTTATTTATTTAGCTGTGCTGGTCTTAGCTGTGGCACTTGGGATCTTCAATCTTTGTTGTGGCAGGCGGGGTATTTAGTTGTGGCATGTGAACTCTTAGTTACGATGTATGGGATCTAGTTCCCTGACCATGAGTTAGACCCAGGCCCCCTTGCATTGGGAGCACAGAGTCTTAGCCACTGGACCATCAGAGAAGTCCCTGTTGAATATTATCATTAATTTCTATCATAAGCCAAGAGGTGACTTCTAATGGAAGGAACAAACCAACCATAAAACATCATAAAAATATCAAGGAGGATTTCTAGTCTTCATATTAAAGCTCAATGCCCACCTGTATCCTTATGCATTTAATGCTGTCCTGTGTATCTTTTGAAGAAGTTAGTCAGGCTAATGAAACATTCAACTCTGGAGCAGATGGGAACCCAGCCAAGGCATCTGAAGAGCTCTTTCCCAGACAAGCAGACTAAGATCTAGAAAAGCTCAGAAGATAGGCAAAAAAGAGGTTTGTGAGGACATCTGGACACTAAATCTGCTTTCCTTTAGTTCTCTCTGGTTTGTCCTTTTCTTTATGACAGTTTAATCCTCAAACTAGAGTCCTCTGCAGTTAGGGCCTATACCCATTCACAACAATGTTGGAGACATTTTTCCTGAAAATGTGGAAAAACCACTTCCCCACCTCCTGAGTGGTCTAGTCTGTCTGAGATGAGACCTTTAGATTTTCCCAGGCTGGTGTTCCCAACAGAGTGACTGATGCCCAGAGGAGAAATTCATGAGCCCAAATCATCCACCTCCGAGAAGTGCAACTGTTTCAGAGAACAAAAGTCTTTTTAGTATCTATTGATATGATCCTACTACTTTTCTTCTTTAATTTGTTGATGTCATGACTTGCACTGAAAGACTTCCTGATTCTAAATTATCCTTACATTTCCAGAGTAAACCCCATTTGGTCATAGAGCGTTGTTTTCATATACTGCCAATTTCCCTTTGCCAGTACTTAAGTCTTTGCATTTAAATTCCTGAGTGAGATCAGGCTATAGTTTCCTATTTTTATAACATTTCTGTCAGCTTTGGGAATTAAAGTTGTATTGGAATCAACATGAATTAGGGTACTTTCCAACTTTTTATTATGGTCTGAGTTATTTCGAATTATAAAGGAATTATCTGTGTTCCTTCAAAATGAGACAGAACTCAGCTGTGAAACTCTTTAGTTCTGGTTCTTTTAAAATAGATTCACAATCATTTTTACATCTTCTATAACTGGTGGCTTTCCAGGTTGCTCAAACAGTAAGAAAATCTGCCTGCCATGTAGAAAATCTGGGCTCAATCCCTGGCTGGGAAGAGCCCCTGGAGAAGGAAATGGCAACCCACTCCAGTATTCTTGCTTAGAGAATCCCATGGACAGAGGAGCCTAGTGGGCTACGGTCCATGGGGTTGCAAAGAGTTGGATACGACTGAACAACTAACATACACACACATGATGACTAGTCTATTCAAGTTTTGTCCTGTTTTGTAATTTCTTTGACAAACTTTAAAAAATAACTTTATTTACATGTCACAAAATTCAACTGCTTTTAGTAATGTGTAGTTTTAGAATGTACAATTCTGTAATGTTTAGTAATATAGATCAATTTAAATCACGTGTATTTTTCTCAAAGATATCCATCTTCTCCAGGTTTTTACTTCCAGAGAATTGCTCATAATATTTTCTTATAATTATACACCTCCGGAAATGTTGGCTTTCAAATGAACATGCCCCTATGAGAGAAAAGAGAAGGAAATGGTGATGATGCCTGAGGGAGTCAATAAACTAGGGGGGACCATATTTACTGAAAGAGCTGAACAATTTTTAAGCCAGGACCTATAAAGTGCAGTTTTTTAATATTCCTGATTGGAAGTGTTTTCTGGCTGGTAGGAGAGCTTAAGCACTCAAGTTTCTTGGATCAGAGCTGAGACAGAAGTTTCAGAACAGGAAGCCAAAGCCACAATATCTGGCACTTTCTGTTTCTTAGTGGTTTTTTTAATTGGCCACTTCCTTCAGTTTAAAATGTTTACAATAACACCAGTGTGTTTTACTACTTTATAGGGGAAAATTTCACTGTAGGTGTAACCATTTGTCAAACACTGTTTAACACCAAGGATCCACTAAATTGAAACTTCCACCTTAAAATCAAACTTGTATATAAAATGTGTGATACCACTAAATTGTAGAATAATTATTCATGTGGGTATGTTGCATACAATGTAGGATGAACCAAAGCAAATATGAATTTATGCTTTATTTTGAAAATCAATTTTATTGACATATAATGTACAGAGTAAAATTCATCCTTTCCAGTTATAGAGTTTAATGAGTTTTTGCAAATATGTTTAGTTTTGTTACCACCATCATAATCAAGATATAGAATATTTTTATCATCTCCAAATTTTTCCTCATACCTCTTTCTAGTCATTCCTCTTTCCCAACTCACAGTCCCTGGCAATCACTAATCTGATTTCTGTCTCTCGAGTTTGGCCTTTTCAAGATTGCTATATAAATAGAATCATATATTATTAAAATACAGATTTAAACACTTAATTTAGGTTTTCATTTGGAATTTGAAAACTTTATGTACACCTTAAACTTTGAGAGTCTAGAACTGGAGGCACTGAATCATAAATTTACTTTTTAAGATCATAATTGTTTTTTTTTTTTTTTTTGCTAAGTCGCTTCAGTCGTGTCTGACTCTGTGCGACCCCATAGACAGCAGCCCACCAGGCTCCCCCTGTCCCTGGGATTCTCCAGGCAAGAGTACTGGAGTGGGTTGCCATTTCCTTCTCCGTTTAAGATCATAATAGCACCTTCTAAATTATTGGTTATTAAAAGTATATTTTCTAAATTACTGGTTTTCAAAAATTTATTCTTAGAGTTGTCTCATCTGTTATTCAGCCACATTATCTGAATTTAGAGAGATCGAATTTAGAGAGAATAATCTTAGAAAACCAGTGTGATTGATATCCTCAAGAAAAAAAAAAACCTTGGAGGTCAATCCTAAATAAAATCTTGATGGATTGCTTTATCTGATTTAGAAAAACAATTTTGGAAAGAAAATAAAAGATTTTGATGAAAAAACAAATAGAAGCATATAATATAATATCTTTTGTGCCCTGCATCAGCAGTATTTCTGAGATTCGTTTATGTCATTGCATGCATCAATTCTTTCCTTTTCATCACTGAATACTATGCTGTGGTTTGGAGGTACCACATTTTCTTATCCACTCACCGTTTAAAAGATATTTAAGGTGTTTCCAGCCTGTGGCAACTATGTATAAAGCTGCTTTAAACAGGGTTTTGTGTGCATATGTGTTTGCATTTCTCTTGGGCAAATACCTAGGAGTGGGATGCTGGGTTGTGTGCTAAATGTGTGTTTAACTTCATGAAAAACCACCAACCAATATTCCAAGTGATGACTTAGCATTTTGCATTTCCACCAGTTCCATAAGAGAGTTGGAATTTCTCCATGTCTTCACCAACCCCTTATAGTTTCAGGCTTGTTAATGCTTGCCCGTTCTGGCATGTATGTAGTAGTATCTCATTGTGTCTTAATTTGTATTTTCTAATGATTCATGTGTTTATTTGCCATCACATCTTATCTTTTGTGAAGTAACTGTTCAAATTTTTGCCCATTAAAAAACTGACTTGTTTTCTTATTATTGAGTTCTAAGTGTTCTTTATATATTCTGGGTAAAATCTCTTATCAGATATTTGTTCTGCAAATATTTTTTCCCAGTCTGTAACTTGTCATTTTATCTTCATACCTGAGTCTTTAGAAGAACAACGTTTTTAATTTTGATAAAGCATAATTTATCAATCTTTTACCCTATCTTTGGTTTGCCCTTCTTGTGTTCTAACTAAGAAATCTTTACCTAAACTAAGGTCATACTCTTCTTCTAGAAGTTTTATAGTTTTAGATTTTACGTACAGGTGTATGAGTCACCTCAGGTTTATTTTATATACAGTAAGAAGAACAGATCAAGGTTCAATTTATGTTATTCAGTTGCATTGTTTTAGCAGACCTTTGTTGGAAAACCTTTCACCATTGAATTACGGTGGCTTCTCTGTTAATTATCAATTACCATATTTCTTTTGGTCTCTTTCTAGAGTTTCTATTCTATTCCATTCATCTATGTGTCGATGCATGCATGCATGCTAAGTTGCTTCAGTTGTGTCCGGATTCATTGTGACCCTGTGGGCTGTAGACCTCCAGGCTCCGCTGTCCAAGGGATTCTATGGGCCAGAATACCAGAGTGGGTTGCCATTTCCTCCTCTCTGGGATCTTCTCGACCCAGGGATCGAACCTGCATCTCTTATGTCTCTTGCATTGGCAGGAGGGTTCTTTAACCACTAGTGCCACCTGGTAAGCCCCCCTTCGTATCTATACCTATGTCAATACTACATCACCTTCATCATTGTAGTTTTAGAGCAAGTTCTGAGATCAATTAATGCAAGTATTCCAATTTTGTTCTTTTCAAATTGTTTTTTCTCAATCCTCTATTTTTCCATATAAATTTTAGAATCAGCTTGTCAGTTTCTACCAAGAAGCCTGCTGATACTTTGACTTGCATTTTGTGGATTATAAAGATCAATCTGGAGAGAATTAAGAGCTTAGCAATATTGAGTCATCCAATTTATGAACACACTACAGCTGTATTTAGGCATTTTTTCATTTCTCTTATTGCTGTTTAGTAGTTTCCAACATGCAGCTCTTGCACTTATATTGTGAGATTTATCCCTGTTTATTTTTAATGCTACTATAAATAGCATTTAAAATTTTTTTAAATGTCTAATTGTTCATTGTTAGTGTATAGAAATAGTTGATTTTTGAATATTGACTTGTCTCCTCTGACCTTACTAAGCTTACTTATTCTAGTAGTTTTTTAAGTAGTATCCCAATGCTTTTTTGAACAAGCTTATATCAAAATACAATTGTGATCTTGGAAGTGGAGGCTCTTTATTTTTTGTCTTATACATGTGGGCAACTGATTATAGAGTGATAGAAGATTTTTGTAAGCCCTACAATGTGTGTATGGATTTTGAAGCTGACTATAAAATTCCTGGAGATCAAGAAGGGAGTGGACTTCAGTCAGTAGGCTGCAGAGAGGGATGGTGGGGGGAAGAATTTGGGGAACTTCCAGGAAAGATTTAAGACCCACTGGTATGTCCTGATTGTCAGTATGGGACCATATTCCTTATACTAGTGTTTTATAAATTGAGTTCTGGGATGGTCATGTTCTTTTCCTTCTCAGTAAAAATTCCATGATCAAATAAATTTGGGGAAAACTTCATACTGTATCCTCCTCTTGGAATTTTACAGTGTCTGTTAGCGTATTAAAGGCTGTGAGAAAACCTAGAATAAAGATCCATGTTTACACAGCTTTGTTTAATCCAGCATTCCCCAAACTCATTGACCACGGTACCCTTGTTTAGTATAAACCCTCCTAATAATCCAAAAGCTCTTTAGCTCATGCTCTGCAATATACACTCAGGAAAATGCTGCCATGAATAATTCTATGATCTCTTTCTCACCTTCAGTATGAGAACAATATTCACGTAAGACTATTAAGGGAGAAGTAGCTGATTGCTACAAAATGCTCTGAGCAATAGAATGTACTTAGAATTCTGTAATGGAGAGAGGTTTGTGCTTCTGATGTGTTCATTTCCTTCTGTTTTGACTTAGAAATGATGGGCAAATATTCTCCCAACATTTGGTATGGAATTAAGCCAAGAGAATGATTCTCCCCCGCGCTACAGTATTGTTTGGTCTTTTCTCATGTTCTCCTTTGCTTGTACTTCTGTCTTTCTTGTTTTGCTCTGATTTGTTGTAACGCTGAGCCATCAAACTGTAAAAAAGGTTTTCTTCATGAAGCATTCTGCCACCTGCTTATGTGCTTTGTGTAGTGATCAGGGCAATAGGAGAAAAATAGATACTGTACATCTTTCAGAGAAAATTATTTTCTAATGATTGACAGCCTGCAATTAAACCAGCAATAAATAAACAACATTTGAAGTTTTTAGTGTGAAGCAGCTTCTATTATAATTGATCATATTTGAGACAACAGCTGATATCAGGATTTACCTAGATCCTTGATGCGAAGTTGTAGTTTTTAAGGAAAGTGCAGCTGGAAACCTGCTCCAAATTGCCTGCTTCTGTAATTAAAAGTATAAATGTTTCAAGTCGAATTCATCCTATTAGTAAGATTTTAGGAAACAAAAAGTTAATTTATTCACATTCGATATGGTCTGTAAATGCCACCATTATATGCCTTCCACTGGCCTTTGATTAGCTATGGATTAATAAAACTTTTATACCTCCTTTGTCAGCCTCATTTTGAACTCTGTTTTTGCATACTGTTACTATTAAATAAATGAATTAGTGTCCAGAAATGTGTCATGCATATTACCTAGCAGCAGGAAGCATAATACAGTGGTCAGCTCCCCAGGAGCGTTATAAATCCTAATGCGCTCGGTAACCTGCTCACGAGGACCTATTAAAAGCATGGTGATTTAGTGGAGCTGTATTTGTGCTTAACAATGGAATTTTAGTTAATTCAAAACAATGTAAATCATCTCCAATTACAGTATTTGAATATTCACAGTTGCTTTACACGTACACCTACGGTTGCTATGTCAAAAAAAAACAAAACACAAAATCCCGTTTTTTAAAAAAGCATCGTTACTCCACTCTTGCCTGGAGTAACATTCAGGCAGGTTTTAGTAGCTTATGTTAGAAGTAGCCAACCCTGGAGAACAGTGTTTATCTGGCACAGCTTACTATCTCGCAGCCACAGCAGTTTAGGGCTTCCAAAAACGTGGCAAGCAAGGGAAGCAGCGGGAGCAGGGGGTGATGCTGTTGTACCTGAAAAGCTCAGGTGAGCGCTGTAATTGTGCTGGTGAGATGCTGTCGCTGCCTGTGTTCCCAGAGGCAGCTGAGGGCTTTTGTGTTGCTGCTGTTATCAAAGTCATTTCAGAGCCGTGTCAGTAGATTCTTGATACTAGAAGGGCTGCTGCGTCCCTGTGGGTACAGCACAGACCAGAGAGGATCCTCGGGTTTGAAACAGGCTCTTTTATGCTCAAGGTCTCAGAGAGCCTTTCTGGGAAATGATGATTAGCTGTCCAGCTGGCAGCAACCAGTTTCGGCGTTACAGGCCCTTGGCACTCTGTCAGAATCGGCTTGGACCTCTGCATCGGAGAGGGGACCAGCCCACTCGCCCTCCTTTCCACGGTCTTTCCCAAGAGGTGACAGGAGGGGAATTAATGAGGAACAGGGTGAACTTTATTGAAGGAGTTTATTCTGTGTCTTGTGGATCTAGCCATTTAGGGACAAAGCACAACTTTTCTGGACTTCCAAAGAAATCCGGGGTGAATTTAGCGCTTCTGTTTGGTGAAAAACAAAACCTGAAATGAATGCTGTTAGACACATTTGTTCATAGTTTGCCAGTGGGCACAGTCCATTTTGTATACTATTGTCAGTGTTTGCAGTTTCACCATCAGTTGTAGTCAGTGATAGGGAGGATTAGTTTTGCCATCAGCAAGCCTGGATTCAAAACTTGGTTCTGTTTCATAAGCTGGATGCCCTTGGGTGAGTTGCATCCCCTCCCTGAACCTCAATTTATCCATCCCAGGATATAGGCTTCTGTGCAGGTATGTTGCTTCAGGTGTAGAGTGTAGATTAAAAGAAGAGATGTACATAAAATACTCACAGGATAGTTACTGCTGTTTTTATTGCTGATTCATAAGGTATATGATTGTGTTGTGGAAACATGGGCTGCATTAGAGGTATATGTCTGAGCAAGGTGTCTCTTGCCTTGATTTCATGTAACAATCATAATTTTCTCTTGACTTTGTTTATTCTCTCCCTCCATCCATTCAGCTGTCCATCTAGACATCCAAATATCCATCCCCCACCCATCCAATCAGCAATACATACGTAAGGCTAAAAAAACAAACAAAACTTGAAAGACTACCAAACAGGAAGTCTCTTCTTACCTCTGTTTCTCAGATCCTCTTCTCTTATCTGCAGAAATGACTACAGTTACTAACTTCCTCTTTGTCCTTCCAAAGGTATTGCCCATACAGGCACATAGAGCATACTCCAGAAGCTGCAACATCCAGAAAGTTAGCAATATATCTTGTGAGCTTTCCATATTAGTGCATCTCATCTGCCCCCATTTTCCATAATATTGGATGGTATTTTGTACTATGGGTGTATCTTTTTAAGCTTTTAATATATATATATATATATTATTTATTTATTCATGGCTGCTTTGGGTCTTTGTTGCTGTGCCCCAGCTTTCTCTAGTTGCTCCTCAGCATGTGGGATCTTCCTAGACCATGGACTGAACCCATGTCCCCTGCATTGGCAGGCGGATTCTTAACCACTGGACCACCAGAGAAGTCTTATAGATGTATCTTAATTTATTTAGACAGTCCTCTGTGATGGGCTCATCAGTTGCTTTTAATCCTTAACATTTACATACAGTGCTGCAGAGAATTTCCTTCTGTGCACACCTCTGCAAACAGAAATGAATATGGCTGGATATTCTTACAGCAATAGGATCAATTCCTGGAGGTGGATTTTCTAAGTCTGATTTTTGTAGAAGTTGTGAAATTGCCCTAAAAAACTGTACAAATCTACCCACCCTCCAATAATATGAGAATGCTAGTTTCCCCACACCCTTGCTGTTTTGTGTTGACTTTTAATGTAATTTAAAACCTCAATAATATTCTGAAGCTTTGTGCAATAGTCTGACCATGTTAATTTGCATCTTTATGAATTATTGACTCTGTCCAGAACCTATATATCTACACAATAAAGTGCAGGAGTCAAATGTTAAATTAGTAAAAACAAACAGAACCATATACTTTTAAAAATGGAGGAAGCTTTGGAGTGGTTTGATCCAGCAGAAGAAAACCGGGACTTCTGGTGCTCAAGTGACATCTTTAAAGTCACACATTAATGGCGTTTATGGCAGGTGGAGGTGGGGCTTGGTTCCCCTAATTCAGGCCCATTCCTCTTTTTTATCATGTCACACTGTTCCCAGTGTGTGAATATCCTTATGCTGCATGGACCAGACTGCTCCCCCACATGTGTAATACTAATCCTGGTCTCATTCAGAAGCAGTTGTGATGAAATGGGAAGAATGCTGAATTAAAAGTCCATGACCTATATTTTATGGCTGAGTAACATTCCCTTATATATATATGTACCACATCTTCTTTATCCATTCATCTGTTGATGGACATTTCCTTGCTTCCAAGTCCTGGCTATTGTAAATAACCAATGAACATGTGCTGCAATGAACATTGGGGTACATGTGTCTTTTAGAATTGTGGTTTTCTCAGGGTATATGCCCAGTAGTGGGGTTGCTGGGTTATATGGTAGATGACTTCCTCATATAGAAGAGCAGAGGGAGGCTCAAGAGGGAGGGGATTTATGTATAATTATGCCTGATTTGGTCAAAGTTATGGTTTTTTCCAGTAGTCATGTATGGATGTGAGAGCTGGACCATTAAGAAGGCTGAGCATCAAAGAATTGATGCTTTCAAACTGTGGTGCTGGACAAGACTCTTAAGAGTCCCTTGGACAGCAAGGAGATCAAACCAGTCAATCCTAAAGGAAATTTACCCTGAATATTCATTGGAAGGTCTAATGCTGAAGCTGAAGTTCCATTTTTTGGCCACCTGATGTGAAGAGCTGACTCATTGGGAAAAGAACCTCATGCTAGGAAAGATTGAGGGCAAGGGGAGAAGGAGGTGACAGAGGATGGGATGGTTGGATGGCATCACTAACTCAATGACATGAGTTTGAGCAAACTCAGGGAGATAGTGAAGGACAGAAGCCTGGCATGCTGCAGTTCATAGTGTCTCAAAGAGTCGGACTCGACTAAGCGACTGGACAACAGATACGACAATGGCTGATTTGTGTTTCTGTACAGCAGAAACCAACACAGCATTGTAAAAATTAAGAAACAAAACAAAAAAGTCCATGACCTAGGTTCAGATCCAGCTTTGTCATGTATTGATTGTGTCTTTGGACAAGTTTCCTAACCTTTCAGGGTATCAGAATTCTCATCCATAGAACAGTGGCAGTGCTGTCTATTCCATGATACCTGTATGGAGTGTTTTGCTGAGTGTCCTGGCAAAAATAGATGTTCACTTTTTATTTTCTAACTGTTCATTTGCATAAGTAATTAGTAACATTTTCATATTCCATTAGAATGATTGCCAAACTATTGCTTATACTTTTGGGTTTTTAAATTCTAAAATGATATTTCATTAGTTCAGTTCAGTTCAGTCGCTCAGTCGTGTCCAATTCTTTGCAACCCCATGAACTGCAGCACGCAAGGCCTCCCTGTCCCTCACCAACTCCCGGAATCCACCCAAACCCATGTCCATTGAGTCAATGATGCCATCCAACCATTTCACCTCTGTCGTCCCCTTCTCCACCTGCCCTCTATCTTTTCCAACATCAGGATCTTCTCAAATGAGTCAGCACTTCACATCAGGTGGCCAAAGTATTGGAGTTTCAGCTTCAACATCAGTCCTTCCAATGAACACCCAGGACTGATCTCCCTTAGGATGGACTGGTTGGATCTCCTTGCAGTCCAAGGAACTCTCAAGAGTCTTCTCCAACACCATGGTTCAAAAGCATCAATTCTTCGGTGCTCAGCTTTCTTTATAGTCCAACTCTCACATCCATACCTGACCACTGGAAAAACTATAGCCTTGACTAGACGGACCTTTGTTGGCAAAGTAATGTCTCTGGTTTTTAATATGCTGTCTAGGTTGGTCATAACTTTCCTTCCAAGGAGTAAGCAAGCGTCTTTTAATTTCATTGATGCAATCACCATCTGCAGTGATTTTGGAGTCCAAAAAAATAAAGTCTGACACTGTTTCCACTGTTTCCCCATCTATTTGCCATGAAGTGATGAGACCGGATCCTATGATCTTAGTTTTCTGAATCTTGAGCTTTAAGCCAACTTTTTCACTCTTCTTTCACTTTCATCAAGAGGCTCTTTAGTTCTTCTTCACTTTCTGCCATAAGGGTGGTGCCATCTGCATATCTGAGGTTATTCATATTTTTCCCGGCAGTCTTGATTCCAGCTTGGGCTTCTTCCAGTCCAGTGTTTCTCATGATGTACTCTGCACATGAGTTAAATAAGCAGGGTGACAGTATACAGCCTTTACATACTCCTTTTCCTATTTGGAACCAGTCTGTTGTTCCATGTCCAGTTCTAACTGTTGCTACCTGACCTGCATACAGGTTTCTCAAGAGACAGGTCAGGTGGTCTGGTGTTCCCATCTCTTTCAGAATTTTCCAGTTTATTGTGATCCACACAGTCAAAGGCTTTGGCCTAGTCAATAAAGCAGAAATAGATGTTTTCTGGAACTCTCTTGCTTTTTCCATGATCCAGCAGATGTTGGCAATTTGATCTCTGGTTCTTCTGCCTTTTCTAAAACCAGCTTGAACATCTGGAAGTTCACGGTTCACGTACTGCTAAAGCCTGGCTTGGAGAATTTTGAGCATTACTTTCCTAGCATGTGAGATGAGTGCAATTGTGCGGTAGTTTGAGCATTCTTTGGCATTGCCTTTCTTTGGGACTAGAATGAAAACTGACCTTTTCCAGTCCTGTGGCCACTGCTGAGTTTTCCAAATTTGCTGGCATATTGAGTGCAGCACTTTCACAGCATCGTCCTTCAGGATTTGAAATAGCTCAACTGGAATTCAAGGCTATATCATATATTTAAAGCATATATTTTAAAAATTTTATTTCATTTTTAATTGGAGGATAATTACTGCACAATATTGCAATGGTTTCCTCCACACATCAACATGAATCAGCCATCTGTACACATATGTCCCCTCCCTCCCACCTCCCTCTCCATCCCACCCCTCTAGGTTGTCACAGAGGACCAGCTTTGGGTTCCCTGTGTCATACAGGAAATCTATTTTATATATGGTAGTGTATATGTTTCAGTGCTACTCATCCCACCTTCTCCCTCTCCTACTGTGTCCAAAAATCTGTTCTCTAATGCATGTGTATGGAATCTAAAGCATGTGCTTTTAATCAAACACTTGGAAATTTGGAAAATGAATCTAAAAATCATTCATAATCTGACCTTTCACTGATAACTGCTGTTTATGTTGGTTTATTTTTTCCAGTTTTTTTTCCAATGTATTGTGATCATCTCAACACTAGAAACTTGGTGAGGATTCAAAGAGAATGAATTGTATATCAAACGCCAAGTCTGGGGAAAATAAGGGATGGTCCTGGAAAGCGTTGACTGAGCCTTGCTGTTGTACATGAAATAGTAGGAAACCAAATGCATTAATAAAATCTACACACAGTCATTTTTCTGTGAGAATTTTTGGTTCTCGGAAACCTAGAACATCTCAGAATCCCCATGAAACCAGTAAATAATCAAGCATGACCTCTCTTCTGAGCTCCAAGATATCCCAACTTGTCATTTCACCTAACAATATGTCCACACTGAACCCTTGCTAACTGCCCCTACTCCTAACCCCAAGCAGTCCCCCTAGTCTCCCATATCACTTACTGACACCTTCACCCTCCCACGTCTTAGACCAGAAATCTAGGAGTCGTCCTTTCATCCTTCCTCTTCTTCATTTCTACATCCAATCATTTTGTCATTTCTACACCCAGTTCCCTCTCAAATATGTCCACTAGCCACCATCTCCTTGGCCACAGCTCTAGTCCTAGCCAGGGTCATGTTTTGAGCCACAGAGACGCTCACTCACTGACCTCCCTGCTTCATCCTTAGCTCAACCTTCAAGCCATATACATTCTTTCTCAGATTCTTTTCCTAATATAATAGCTATTCCAAGACATTGAATATAGTTCCCTGTGCCATGCAGTAGGTCCTTGTTGTGTATCTGTTTATATACAACATATATATCAACATATATATCAACATATATCTGTGTATATATGTTGATCCCAAACTCCTAATTTATCCTTCCCCCGCATTTCCCCTTTGGTAACCATGTGTTTGTTTTCTATGTCTGTGAGTCTGTTTCTGTTTTATAAATAAGTTCATTTATATCATTTTTTAAGATCCTACCTGTAAGTGATATCATATGATATTTGTCTTTTCTCTATCTGATTCACTTTGTATGATAATCTCTAGGTTCATCCATGTTGCTGCAAATGGCATTATTTCATCACTTTTTATGGCTGAGTAATATTCTATTATATATGTATATACCACATGTGCTTTATCCATTCATCTGTTGATGGACACTTAGGTTGCTTCCATGTCTTGGCTATTGTACATACTGATGCTATGAAGTGCATTGAGGTGCATGTATATTTTTGAATTAGTTCTCATCTTTTCTGGATATAAGCCCCAGAGTGGGATTGCTGAATCCTGTGGTAACTCTATTTTTAGTGTCTTTAAAAATTTTTTTATTGAAATATAGTTGGTTTACAATATTGTGTTAATTTCTGCTGTATAGTACAATGACTCAGTTATACGTGTACTTTTTCATATTCTTTTCCATTATGGTTTATCACAGGATGTTGAATATAGTTCCCCATGATATACAGTAGGACTTTATTGTTTATCCATCCATAAATACTAGTTTGTATCTCCTGATCCAAATTCCCAATCCTTCCCTTCCCTCCCCTCCCCTCTTCCCCCTTGGCAACAAGAAGTCTGTTCTCTATGTCTGTGAGTCTGTTTCTGTTTCATAGATATGTTAATTTGTGTCCTAGTTTAGATTCCACATATAAGTGATGTCATATGGTATTTCTCTTTCTCTTTCTAACTTGGTTCTCTTAGTATGATAATCTCTAGGTCCATCCATGTTGCTGCAAATGGCATTATTTCATTCTGTTTTATGACTGAGTAACATTCCTGTGTGTTTGTGTGTGTGTGTATACTACATCTTCTTTATCCACTCATCTGTTGATGTATACTAAGGTTGTTTCCTATATCTTGGCTTTTGTAAATAGTGCTGCTATGAACATTAGGGTGCATGTATCTTTTTGAATTCTCATCTTTTCTGGATACATGCCCTGAAGTGAGATTGTTGGATCATATGGTAACTCTATGTTTAGCTTTTGAAATAACTTCCATAATGTTTTCCATAGTGGCTCTACCTATTTTCTTTACCGGCAACAGTGTAAGAGGGTTTGTTCCCTCTTCTCTTCATGCTCTCCATTTATTTACAGAATTTTTGATGATGGCCATTCTGACAGGGGACTTCCCAAGTGGCACCAGTAGTAAAGAACCTGTCTGCTGATACAGGAGATGTAAGAAATGCAGGTTTGATCCCTGTGTTGGGAAGATCCCCTGGAGGACAGCGTGACAGCTCTCTCCAGTATTCTTGCCTGGAGAATCTCATGGACAGAGGAGCCTGGTGGGCTACAGTCCATAGGGTCACAAAGAGTCAGACCTAACTGAAGCAACTTAGTACGTATTCTGACTGGGGTAAGGTGATACCTCATTGTAGTTTTGACTTTCATTTCTCTAGTAATTAGCAGTGTTGAGCATCTTTTCATGTGCCTATTGGTCATCTATATGTCTTCTTTGGAGAAATGTTTATTTATGCCTTCTGCTCATGTTGTGATGGGTTGTTTGCTTTTATGATACTGAGCTGTGTGAGCTGTCTATATATTTTGGAAATTAATCCCTTGTTGGTTGCATTGTTTGCAAATAGTTTCTCCCATTCTGTAGGCTGTTTTTTCATTTTATGGTTTCCTTTGCTGTGCAAAAGCTTTTAAGTTTAATTAGGTCCCATTTGTATATTTTTTTTTCCCATTACTCTAGATGTATCCAAAAACATATTGCTGTGATTTATGTCAGAGTGTTCTGCCTATGTTTTCCTTTGGGAACTTTATACTATTCTGTCTTACATTTAGGTCTTTAATGTATTTTGAGTTTATTTTTGTATATGATGTTATTAGAGAATGTTCTAATTTTTTCTACATCTCTAGTTCCCTCAGCACCACTTACTGAAGAAGCTATCTGTTCTCCACTGTGTATTCTTGCCTCCTTCACTGTAGGTTAATTAACCAAATGTATGGGTTCATTTCTGGGCTTTCTATCCTGTTGCAGTGATCTATGTGTCTGCTTTTGTGTCAGTACCATACTTGTCTGATTATTGTAGCTTTGTAGGATAGTCTCAAGTCAGAGAGTGTGATTCCTCTGGTTCCATTCTTCTTTCTCAATATTGTTTTGACTCTTTGGGGGTCTTTTGAGTTTCCATAAAAAATTTAAAATTATTTGTTTTAGTTCTGTGAAAATGCCATTGGTAATTTGATAGAGATGGCACTGAATCTGTAGAATGCCTTGGGTATATAATCATTTTAACAATATCAATTCTTCCAATCCAAGAACATGGTATATCTTTCTATCTGTTTGTGTCATTGTTTATTTCTTCCATCAGTGCCTAAGAGTTTCCCAAGTACACGTCTTTTGCCTCCTTCAGTTCAGTTCAGTCGCTCAGTCATGTCCGACTCTTTGCGACCCCATTAATCGCAGCACACCAGGCCTCCCTGTCCATCACAAACTCCCAGAGTTCACTCAGACTCACGTCCATTGAGTCAGTGAGGCCATCCAGCCATCTCACCCTCTGTCGTCCCCTTCTCCTCTTGCCCCCAATCCCTCCCAGCATCAGAGTCTTTCCATGAGTCAACTCTTCGCATGAGGTGATGAAAGTATTGGAGTTTCAGCTTCAGCATCATTCCCTCCAAAGAAATCCCAGGGCTGATCTCCTTCAGAATGGACTGGTTGGATCTCCTTGCAGTCCAAGGGACTCTCAAGAGTCTTCTCCAACACCACACTTCAAAAGCATCAATTCTTCGGCACTCAGCCTTCTTCACAGTCCAACTCTTACATCCATACACGACCACAGGAAAAACCATAGCCTTGACTAGACGAACCTATGTTGGCAAAGTAATGTCTCTGCTTTTGAATATGCTATCTAGGTTGGTCATAACTTTCCTTCCAAGGAGTAAGCGTCTTTTAATTTCATGGCTGCAGTCACCATCTGCCATGATTTTGGAGCTCCCAAAAATAAAGTCTGACACTGTTTCCACTGTTTCCCCATCTATTTCCCATGAAGTGATGGGACCAGATGCCATGATCTTCGTTTTCTGAATGGTGAGCTTTAAGCCAACTTTTTCACTCTCCACTTTCACTTTCATCAGGAGGCTTTTTAATTCCTGTTCACTTTCTGCCATAAGGGTGGTGTCATCTGCATATCTGAGGTTATTGATATTTCTTCCGGCAATCTTGATTTCAGCTTGTGTTTCTTCCAGTCCAGTCTTTCTTATGATGTACTCTGCATATAAGTTAAATAAGCAGGGTGACAATATACAGCCTGGACGTACTCCTTTTCCTATTTGGAACCAGTCTGTTGTTACACGTCCAGTTCTAACTGTTGCCTCCTGACCTGCATACAAATTTGCCTCCTTAGGTAGATCTATTCCTAGGTATTTTATTCTTTTTGATGCAATGGTAAATGGTATTGTTTCCTTAATTTCTGTTTCTTATACTTTGTTGTTTGTATATAGGAATGCAATAGGTTTCTGTATATTTGTATGCTGCAGCTTTACCAAATTCAGTGATGAGCTCTAGTAATTTTCTGGTGAGATATTTAGGATTATCTATTTATCATGTGTACATAGAAACCAATCTTAAACAATGACAGCTTTATATTTTCCTTTCCGTTGTAAATAAACTTTACTTCAATAAAAAAAACACAGTCCATGTCCATGACAGAAAAACAATCTGAAGTCTTCAGTATGGGCTCCAAGGCCACTCACTCACTCTCCTGGCCTCTACCCCTTCTTTGATTTTATTTTCCTCACTTTTTCATTCACTCGGTTCCAGACTTACTTGCCTTTCTTTGGTTCATTGAACTTGGCAAGTCCTCCTCTCTTCACGGTCTTTGCAGATGCTGCTTCTTAATACTAGAATCTCCTGCCCTGTGGCCCAGCTCATTCCTGATGATGTTTCGGATGTCACTGTCTATGTCTCTTGTTCAGAGACCTTCCCTGAACCTCCATTTAAAATGAAAATTCCCCTTATACCTTTTTTATAGACTCCTATAATAGCCTTTACAGCTGCCATGATAATTTATTATTATATACTTTTTACACAACCTTTGTACCAGGCTGTAAGTCCCCTGAGGACAGGGATTGTGTCTATCTTACTCATTGCTTCATCCCCAGAAGCACACTGTCTGGTATATAGTAGAACTCAAGTATTCACTGATCAGATAAATGAATGAATATTTTATTCCTTTGTTGCTTCTTTCTGGGATTAAAAAGGATTTTCACAAATATGGAAAGTAGAGGAAAGATGTTTCCAGCAATTTTTCTCCCAAATTTTCTTCTCCACTTTAAGATAAGTGGGCTCCACTTACTTTAAGAGAGACTTGCCACTGTGTGTTATCTCTGATTGACAAATGTCCTTTGAAAACTTCCATGTTCCCATCTACTTGTCTGCACCAGTGCTTTTTTTCAAGGCCCACCCAATCCTACTTTCCTGCTGCCTAGTAATTTATTATATTCTTTTTTTTGAACTCTGTGGCACTTATGACCTAACTCAAATGGTGAATAGTGTTTATAAAGCTCACCCCAAGACAATGATGTAGAATAAAGGACCAGCTAACCCAAAGTCTCTTAGAGATAATACATAATCCCTAAGCAATACTCCTTTAAAAGATTTTATTATTGTTTAATATACTCAGCAGTATTTATTCAACATGTGGTATATACTAGGAATGCTCTACAGAGATACACCAGTGAGCCAAAACTGACAGAGTTCCTGCCTTCATGATGTTCATGGTCCAGCATTACTTGAACAATGGACAAAAAGGCAATTTTCGTTTTGCCATGGCCCGTTGACACCGCCCAAGACTTACTGTGGAACCTGTACCAGACCAGGAAGACATTACATATGACCTTTATAAGGCCATGAAATATTCTAACATGCTCTTGCAAGAATATCAGCAGTTATGCCATGTAGCTTTCCAGGCTTCCATGCTCCAAATGCTGTTAGGAATATTAACTGCCAGCAGCTGTTGCTTGTTCACCATCCCATGTCCCTTGGTCTGTCTGGTTTCAGCACAACTGTGACAGACTGTTTCATACACCACTGAAGGCACTCTAGAGTTTCTGCTCAGTGTTCTCAAATGCGCAGAAGGCCACTCAGTCACACCCAAGTGCAATCCAAAGTGTGTGTGTGTGTGTGTGTGTGTGTGTGTGTGTGTGTGCACCCGCGTGCACATGTGTGTTGGAGGATCAGAGGTTAGCACTCTGGAAGGTACCTCTCTGTTAGTGTGGGTCACCTGTCAGGGGGTAAATGTCTCAGCCTCCCAGTTCAGATGGTGCATCTCTGAGGTGTTCTTACATGTACCTCTGAGCCTCTCCAGGGGCATGGAGCCCAGTTGCCTCAGCAGTTCAGCATATGGACACACCCACTCTCTTCTCTCTTCCCTGTCTCTCCTCTCAGACTCCCTGCACTCAAGTCCTTTTCCCAGGGTTTCCTTTAGAGGACACATCCCAAAACTTTGGATTGCCCTCACATAGAGAAAACTCAGCAAAAATAACTAAATTTATGATAGTTAATTGCTTCATTATTATTTCTTCTGTTAGAAGTGAGGTAATATTTCTTCTGTTAGAAGTGAAAAAATCAACTCAGCCAGATTTTTTTACACATCTTCTCGGTTCTGGGGAAACTAAGATATATAAGATAAATGTGATAATTATGATACTAAGTGAAGTGAGTCAGACCAACATATATGATATCACTTATATGCAGAATCTACAAAAAAATGATACAGATGAACTCATTTAGAAAATAGACTCACAGAGTTAGACAATGAACTTACGGTTACCAGGAGGGAAGGGTGGGGAGGAGGGATAGATTGGGATCTTGGGGTTGACATGTACACACTGTTCTATATAGAATAAATAACCAACAAGCTACAGGGAACTCTGCTCAATATTCTGTAATAATACTAACAGGGAAAAGAACTTGAAAAAGAATAGATACATGTATAACTGAATCACTCTGCTGTACACTGGAAATTAACAAAACATTTGTTAGTCAACTATGTTCCAATATTAAGTAAAAATTAAGAAATAAGGTAAATGTAGTGCCTGCTCTCAAGGAGCATACCATCTATCAGAAGAATCATTTTACAGAACAAAAAATTTTGTTAAGGACCTTCATTATTCCCCTTCTCCAACCTACATGCACCTCTAGAGGAATATATGACCTTATATGTTGTTCAGTCACTCAGTCATGTCCAGCTCTTTGTGACCCCATGAACTGCAGCATGCCAGGCTTCCTTGTCCTTCACTATCTCCCAGAGCTTGCTCAAATTCATATCCATTCAGTCAGTGATACCATCCAACTATCTCATCTTCTGTCATCCCCTGTCTCCTCCTGCCCTCAGTCTTTCCCAGCATCAGGGTCTTTTCCAATGATTCTGCTTTTCGAATCAGGTGGCCAAAGTTTTGGAGCTTCAGGTTCAGCATAGTCCTTCAAATGAATATTCAAGGTTGATTTCCTTTAGGATTTGATCTTGCAGTTCACGGGACTCTCAGGAGACTTCTCCAACACCAAGTTCAAAAGCATCAATTCTTCAGCGCTCAGCCTTCTTTATGGTCCAACTCTCACATCCATATATGACTACTGGAAAAACCATAGTTTTGACTATATAGGCCTTTATAGGCAAAGTGATGTCTCTGCTTTTTAATATGCTATCTAGGTTTGTCAGAGCTTTTCTTCCAAGGAGTAAGCATCTTTTAATTTCATGACGACAGTCACTGTCCACAGTTATTTTGGAGCCCAAGAAGATAAAGTCTGTCACTGTTTCCATTGTTTTCCCATCTATTTGCCATGAAGTGATGGGACTGGATGCCATGATCTTAGTTTTTTGAATGTTTAGTTTTAAGCTAGCTTTTTTGCTTATCTTTCACCTTCATCAAGAGGCTCTTTAGTTCCTCTTTGCTTTCTGCCATAAGGGTGGTATCATTTGCAAATCTGAGATTATTGATATTTCTCCTGGCAATCTTGATTCCAGCTTGAGCTTCATCCAGTATGGCATTTTCCATGATGTACTCTGCATGTAAGTTAAATAAGCAGGGTGAAAATATATAGCCCTTGACGTACTCCTTTCCCAATTTTGAACCAGTTCATTGTTCCATGTCCGGTTCTAACTGTTGCTTCTTGACCTGCATACAGGTTTCTTAGGAGGCAGGTACATATGACTCCATTACATGTACAACTGTACAAATTATATGTATAACTGTACAAATTGTACCTGATACAAAATTTGGCATGGCCCCCATTCTCCCTTTGCTGTAGCCTAGATTCTCAATGATACAAGTGACAGAAACTCAACCCAAAGTAGCTTGAGGCAAAAGGCAATGTATTGGCTGGAGTAGCTGGGAAGTAAAGAGGTGTACTGGCTTCAGGCCTGGGTGTATCTTGAATCTGATGCTCTCTTTTGATTCTTCTGGGTTGGCTTTACTATCAGGTCCCTTGGAATGAGAGAAAAAAATGACTCCCTGCAGGTCTTAGCTTCTGTGTGTGTGTGCACAGTTGCTAAGTTGTGTCCAACTCCTTGTGACCTCATGGAGGATAACCTGCCAGGCTCCTCTGTCCATGGGATCTTTAAGACAAGAATACTGCAGCAGGTTGTCACGCCCTCCTCCAAGAGATCTTCCCAGCCCCAGATCGAACCCACATCTCTTACATCTCCTGCACTGGCAGATTCTTTACCACTGAGCCACCTGGGAAGCCCTAGGTCTTGGCTTACCCAGTGCTTTTATCTCATAACCCAACAAAGAAGACCCATTCTCTTTCCCAAGGTCCATATTAAGAAGTCTCTTGGAGAATATCAGTTATTGCTTGGATTATGTACATAGCCCTGAAACAGTCATGGTGGCTGAAGGGGTGGGGAATCCTGGCAGGACTGGGTCACATGCCCATCACTGGCTGGGAACAGATGGTAAACCTCCCCCCAGAGAAACAGCAGCTCTATTACTAGGAGCAAAATAGCCACAGCAGGCTGGGACACTAAAGCTGAGCATAGTTCTTTAGAGATACCCAGGCTAGGATGAATATTCTCTTCTAGGAGTAGGGTAGTGGATATCCCTGAGCAAAGTGAGATTCTTGGCTGGAGAGCAGATGTTCATTTGGATTTACCAAAATCAAGAAGGAGACTGCCTCAATGACATAGTTTCTGGAGCTCTGGTTGTTGTTTCTATGGATGCCCAGCTTAGCTGGGTCCTGCACCCCATCTGACTGGTGGGCACTTCAAGGGTGAATGGGATGTCCAAGTTTTTCTTAATAAGGTCGTCAATGGCTGGAACCACTGGAGAAACTCTCCAGCTGAGGAGGGCAGAAGAGGGAGCAGTAAGACCTTCATTCTTGGGCTTGTTTTGGAGAACAGGAATGCCCTCTCCTATCTTCTATCAAGTCAGGGGCAAGAGTAGCTTTCCCAACCCTATAAAATATTGAGACATAGAGGGAAGAACTGGGAGTTCATGCCTTGTATCAGCTGCTAGAAGAGCAGCTGCCAGAAGCTTGTGCCAAGGCTGTCTGCACGTAGTCTATGCATCTTCATTCTGGATGCTGCTGGTTGGGGAACTTCAGAGCTTTGACAGCCTAGCAGTGGGTTGGCTGCTGCAGGAGGCTGATTTCCCCATGGCCCATCTCATAGCAATACATGTGCATTCTCAACTCCAGATGGGCCAAGCTGACATCTCTCTTTGATCCTTGCCATGTACATTTTTGGATTGGTGGCACCCATAACACCTGGTCCATATTCATTTTCAGACCAGAGCCTATTCTGTGGTCGGTAAGCAGTGATGTGTATTCTGTCAGTCTTGCACTGGCCTTTTTTCCTCATTCTGATTCTGTTGGTAGCTCTTCCAGCTGTATGCGATTACACATCCTCCTGGTGATCCCAGATTTCAAGGCATCACTAGTTGAATCCTGTAGTTTGAACTTCTTTTCTTTCTCCACCTTCCTCTCTCCCTTAGCTTATAATTAGCCATTTTTCTTTTTAATTTTGAAGTCCATTTATTTGAAATTCATCAGTGAGTTAGTCCTATGGGAGTTACTCTCATTACAAACTGAAGACTAATTGTCCCATGATCATTGTTGCTCTAAGATGCTCCCATCACAATTGCTTCCTAAATTAACTCTCACTTCTTATTTAACACTAAGTTAAGGACTTAACATGAGCCATGATTTATAGTAGGAAATGCAGCAGTTGGTGAACTGTGGTCACTATATATTTTTAAAATTCTTTTTTCTTTCCATTTGAATTCTGGGTTACTTTTAAAATCTAGAAGTAAAACTTGTTCAACAGAGACAGCATAGATTTTGCTTTTATTGTGAACAGTTTATCATACAAAATGAAAATTTTTCATTATTATTGCCAGTCTTATTCCAAAAAAGTTTCTGAAAAATTTAAATCACCCATCTCACCCCCTGCCAACACCATTTTTAATATTGTCTTAATGTATTTTCTTATTCAGTCAGTCTCTTTATTTGAGTAGAGTGTTGAGAAGGACAGGTTTGACTGTTGATCAGAGTGGGTTGCATGATCTCTTGTATTTTGAGCTTGTGTCCAACCTCTAACTCTGACAATAAGGTGACAAGCAGTAAGATGGAGAGAGCTAATTGTGAACTAGCCTGGGGGCAGAGAGATATAAAGGTGGTGGCCACAAGAGGCTGTAAGGCAGTGGCTGGAATGAAGAGGCCATGGTTAAACAAAGAGGAGCTGTTAACGCAAATGACATACCGAATGATGGGCCAAGGATTGGTCCCCTTGCACACGTTATCTTCAGGATGCTTCCAACAAGGAGCTATAGAGGTGCTTCTACAAGTTTGACCCAAACTTGAGTTGAAATTTGAACTTTGAGTGAAGAATACACTTTCTTTCTTCTAGCAACATATGGGCATATGAATTTTAAGTGTAAATTAATAACCTAAAGCCTTTAGAATCCCGTGGACAGGGGAGCCTGGTGGGCTGCTATCCATAGGGTCGCTCAGAGTCGGACACGACTGAAGCGACTTAGCAGTAGCAGCAGCAAAGCCTTTTGAAAAAAGATTCTTTGGGGCCTTAGCCATGTGATGTAAAAAGCTTCCAGTTGGCATCCTCCAAAAGGATGGCTGGGACTAAGCTCACTTGGCTGCTGCAGGGACATACCCTCTGGTTACAGCACAGGCACCATCTCAAGACAGACTGGCCTTGAAAACAGTTAGCAGATGCCAAGGGAAAACCCAAAGCAAATGGACTAAAGAAATGCAGGAAACGTAAATGCATCTGACTTCTCAGGTACAGGTTTTAGGTTTGACAAAAGCTGCATCTTAGCCAAGCCCCCACCCCAGGTCCCTCCCTTGGGACCTCGCTGGCGCCAGGACAAGATAGGCATCATCTTGTCTTGTCATTGCAGGACCTCCTGGGGATTCTGGCCTCTTCTTTGCTGAACTCCAAAGACTTCACTTCAACGTTTCAGCTCAATTGGTCCCAAATATTCCTCTGAAGGACTCTTCTCATCCACAGGCAATTGGAGCTCTGTAATGACAGGCAAATAAGGGTCTTATATTCCCAGCTCAGATGCGTACCTGTGGGTACCTCCCTGAGAATTTTGACTCAAGTTGGATTCCTTCCTTGGAGAAAATTAATTCAGAGGTAGAAATGGAAGCATGATTTTCCTGAGCTGCCAGCACACCCAGAGCCAATCCTATCCCTGAAACAGATATGACTAATATAACAAATAATAAACAGAACTTCTCCCATCTGTCTGCTGACCACCTTCGGCATTACTGGAAAATGTGCTGCCCATTTAATTGCAAAACAAAACTTTATTTCTCTATTGTAATCACCACTCTTTGGGTATAGATTATTTGGAAAATATAGAAAAATAGAAAGAAGTGGGGAAATTTTTACCTAGACAAATTTGACACCTAGAGAGAAATACTGTTAACATTTTGGTACATTGATTTCAGTGTTTTTCCTCTAATAAAGTAGACATTGCATATCTTATGCAATTTTAATTTAACATTGTAGTATATGTATTTCCTCTTATTAATATAAATGTGTGAATATATTTAATATAACTATGTTATATTTATACAATATAATAATTAGCACACTAATGATTGATACTATATATAGCACTACTTATATAAATCTATACTTATACATATATTTACAAATAGAAGTGTATAAATGTGTTTAATATATTTACAAATATATTTAATGAATGAATAATTCATTGGATAGACAATATTTACTTAACCAGAAAGAGTCAAAGTAAAGAAATCCATTTCCAGTTTTCCCTGTTATTACAAATGCTGTAACTAACACCTCTGTGCATAGACATTTTTACGTATTACATTTCTTTACGCTGTGTTCCCAGAAGGAGAATAACTGGGTCAAAGGTTATAAACCTTTTCAGAGCGTTTGTTGATCATTGCCAAAGTTTCCTTCCCTTTTTCAAGGGACATTGTTTTGTGACAGTCTCAAGGACTCTTATTGATTCAAGGGAAAGGATATACCCCTCAGCTGATTTAAAAAAAAACAGAATTAAAGTTTTTTATATAATAGATGACCCTCATGCAAAAGTGCAGCCTGCTTCATTCATTCCTGAAGGCAAATTAACATCTAACCAGTCTACCAAGGACATGCTTGTATGATTTCAAGATTCCCCCAGTTATCTTCCAAATGTTAGAAACAGTGATTTTAAAAATTTCTCAGTGTACGTTAATAATACTTTTTTTTTGTTAACTGTCCTACATAATTGGAGAATAGGCCTTTTCTTAAACAATCCTTTAATATGTATATAAAACATATACACAACAGATTCAAACTCAGTGAAAATGCTTATCATTTGTCTTTTTTTTATTGGAATATAATTGCTTTACAATGTTGTGTTAGTTTCTGGTTATACAACAGTTTGAATTATATATCTTGGATGAAGCAGTTTAATTTCTCCCTTTTCAATACATGCACGATTTTAATTTACATTTCCTTTAGACAGGATGGGTGATGTCACCTGCTATTACTACAGACATAAAGGTTCTTCTCCCCTTGGTAATGTTATACACTGATGACTGGAGGCATGGGAATTTGCTAACAAATGACTATACCTGCGCTTGGCACTCTTTCCCCCTCCTTCTGCCTCCCAGATGGACATTTCTTGCCTATCCAAAGCCATTTGAATTCCCAGTTCAAGAATCTGTTAGATGGCCAGTTTGTTCCCAAGAGCATTGAAACAGTTATAAAAAGAGACATATTTCATGTGTGGTGGCATCATGCCAGTCTGATACTGCAAGTCTGATACATGCCAGTCTGATAGTTGCTTTTGAGAACGCTTGCCAGTGTGGCATCCGAGGCACAGCAGGCTGCAGGAGTAGGGGACTGTGGTTTAATGCATATTCACAATGTGTCCTAATCTCCTGTGAGGAATACTGAGTGCCCACTGGATAGCGTGTGTCCCTGTTAATAGCAGGGTGGGAAACTCCAAGGGAAACAAACACACTAAAATACTGTAATCACGTTCCTAGGGCATGGTTTTCCTAGCTCAGCAATTAGAGATTTCCCTTCAGAAATGTTATCCACACGAAAGTCTTCAAATCAAAAATACTGTACTAGATGAGGAAGTGGTTGCAGATAGATCTGTAGTCATTCCAGAAGTGTATCTATGTAGTGTGTGTGTGTCCATATTTTTGTGCACACTCACATGCACCACACATTAAATGTAAAACCCCAGCATATGACTGAGACAGAGGAAAATAAAGCAATGCTGTGCCCACCCGTCTGTGCATGCAAGCAGAAGAAATGGTCCATTCCAAGGTTAGACTTCTCTGAAGGCTCTTTTAGCTTGGGTCCTGATCATATGCGTAAATAGGATTTTCACCAAGTGGATGACTAATTCATTCATCTTGATTGATAATTAGAACCAACAAAGAACAGATCAACACAAATCACAAGGGCAAAAACATCTGGGACTCAGTTTAATGAGAATTCCCCCAAACCTCTTTAGTGATAATTGCATTGCAAGCACCAAATAGCTTTCACAGTTGTTTTTGCAAATGATACAAATTAGCACCCCAAATCTGAAAAGTATACTGACTGGAAAAACGTTGGGGAATTTAGCAGGGCCCTCAGTAACTTGGCCAAATATATGTATTAACCTGGATACACTCTGGCAAATAAATCTGAGGCTTCTTGCTGCAAAATGTTAAGACTCCCAAATCCTACTGCTATTTGCACTTGGAACTCCCAGGTGGGCAAGTTCATCTATGAGGCAGTTTTCTCCTTTCCCCACAGAAGCCTTTACCAATCTCACACAAATACCTTGAGAATTTTAAAATTTCTGAGATGCTCAAAATCTGCCATTTAAATCCTTTTCCTTGTTAGAAAATGTAGATACTACACAAACAATTTGAAGATTTTATGGGTACTTAGTTACCTTAGAAGTCAAGGAAATCTGTAATAAGATGTAACAATTACATATCTTATTAGGTCTAAACATACCTAGTGAAACAATGAGAAGAGATTTTTCAAATCTCTTGTTTTGGTTTCTTTTCTTCTTTCAGCTCTTATTTTGGTTTATTTTCTTCTTCCAGCACTTCTGTGTGAACCCAGCAAAAATCCAAGAGTAGGTGCTCATCGTGCAAATTCTGCCAGGGGAAGTTTCAGACAAATTCATTATGCCAAGCTGGAGCAGGAAGGTTTCATTAAAAAAAAAAAAAAGTTGTCATCAAATGTGGAGTGATGAAAGAACGATGCCTTTCTCACTGCATAAAATGTTCCATCTCCCCTTTTGCTTAGCCCTGTCCCCTTTTGCAAGACTTTTCTGGCAGCCACATACCAGGAAGGCTGGGTGTTCCAACATGAACCACGTTTGCTTATACTACTCTTTAGCGGTCAGCCCATTTTAACTCTACTTTTTCCTTTGTGCCTCCTATGCCTCAAATCTGATACCCTATGCTTAAAAGATGCTCAATACGTGTGTGTTAACGCAGCAGTCCCCAAGCTTTTTGGCACCAAGGACTGATTTTGTGAAAGACAGTTTTTCCGTGGAAGGAGGGGGCATGGTTTTGGGGTGATTCTCATAAGGCGCACACAGCCTAGATCCGTCATAGGCGCAATTCATCACAGTAGGGTTTGCACTCCTGTGAGAATCTAATGCTGCCCCTTATCTGACAGGAGGTGGAGCTGAGGTGGCAGCGCCAGGGACAGGGAGATGGGGAGTGGCTGTTTATACAGATGAAGCTCTACTCACTTGCCTGCCGCTCACCTCCTGCTGTGGTTCCTAACAAGCCATGACTGGTACTAGTCCATAGCCTGGGGGTTAGGGACCCCTGTGTTAACAGAACCCTACCTTTTTGAATCTCTATCCTTTGTACAAAGCATTTCTACATGCATTTTTCCCATGTAGAAAAGCTCCCAGGTCATCAAGGTGGGAGGATTTGATGGAGCAATGGAAACATTTACTTGCTGTGAACCCACTCAACAGAAAAAATTTGCAGTTCAGAGAGATTGAATGACCTCCCCCAAAGTCATGCACCCACTAAGATGCAGTTAGAACTTCCAAGGAAGTGTCCATGGCTACTGGAATGATACAGATTAATTCAGAATCATTTAAAAACAAAAACAAGGCTCTTCCTGTCTCTTGGAAGTTTCCAGCCCTATTAGTGGAAAGATTTGAGACAAATACATTTTAGGCTTCTCATCTTTTACCACTGGGGAATTTGTAGAATATTAAGCTCCTATTGAAACATTGTAATCAAGCCCCACTGGTGATGATTCCAACCGCCTTGTCAGGAATAGTGAGAAATGAGTACTGAATACCCACAGTATATATCTGCAAAACCTTCCAAGAGACTTAGGGACTCAGAGTCATTTTATAGAAGAATAGGAGCAGACAAATCACGTTGTAATTTTCAATCAATCCCCTTTCCCACAATCATAGTAATTTGCTTCAAGTGAAACCGAGTTAAAGTAAAAATAACTTAGAACAATATTCAACAAGGAAAATTTAAAGGGAGTATGAATATTAAAGATAGCTGGAATGGGATGGAGGGTTTCCCTGGTGGCTCAGATGGTAAAGAATCCGCCTGCAATGCGGGAGACCTGAGTTCAATCCCTGGGTTGGGAAGATCCCCTGGAGGAGGGCGTGGCAACCCACTTCAGTATTCTTGCCTGGAGAATCCCCATGGACAGAGGACCTGGCCATGTGCAGTCCATAGGGTCACAAAGAGTCAGACACAACTGAGCAACTAGTACAGTCCTGATTCTGCCCTAAAGACTCTTAAGAAGGCAGTTGCTAAAAAAAAAAAAAAAAAAAAAAAAGAAGGCAGTTGCTGCTGCTGCTGCTAAGTCACTTCAGTCGTGTCCGACTCTGTGCGACCCCATAGACGGCAGCCCACCAGGCTCCCCCGTCCCTGGGATTCTCCAGGCAAGAACACTGGAGTGGGTTGCCATTTCCTTCTCCAACGCATGAGAGTGAAAAATGAAAGTGAAGTCGCTCAGTTGTGTCCAACTCTTAGCGACCCCATGGACTGCAGCCTACCAGGCTCCTCCATCCACGGGATTTTCCAGGCAAGAGTACTGGAGTGGGGTGCCATTGCCTTCTCCGAAGAAGGCAGTTAGGACCTCACATTTGTAGAGAAGTCTCTGGCTCTTTTTTTCTTCTTCTTCAATACCTACTGAACCCCATATCTAATTCCTTGTTGGCCTAATGTCTTTTGGATCTAGTATATGAAGTGACTTCTATAAGCAAGGAACAGCCATTTTGAAATTGATATGAAATTGTAAATGACAGGTTATGAAATGGACTTTAATGTGGCTTTGTTGGAAATAATATCTCTACCAACTCTCAGTAGCCACCTGTCCCATAATAACAGAATAGGGATGGAAAATCCCATGGACAGAGGAGCCTGGTAGGCTACAGTCCATGGGAGAGTCAGACACAACTGAGCTCCTCTGTCCATGGGATTTTCCAGGCAAGAGTACTGGAGTGGGGTGCCATTGCCTTCTCCGACAGTGTGTGCTACATCTTCAGAATTCCATGTTGTGAATATAAGTAGACATGTTTGCTTTAAAGAGTCAATTACTGTATTAAAATTTGTTTCAGGAAAGGTTTAAAATATCCCTCAGTGGGCAAGGCTTGAAATATTAAAAATAACATGAAATTAAAATCTGGACAACTGTCAATATTAGGGTTATTTGAGCCAGCTTATTTAAAAAGGGAAATGACAAATAATTCCTTTTATAATCGTCTTCAAAACATACCACTGTATGGTGTTAGAAGTGGTTGAGAAGGAGCAGGGAAGCGGGGTGTCTCTTAGTTTGGTCAATTTTGTAATTACAACAGCACATTTCCAAAACATTCCCTAGAACCTTCACAGGCCTTTCTCTCGAAAACTTAAAACTGCTGTATTTCATGACAAAATCCTGTATGTGTGGGTTTTTATTATTAACTCTTGGTTTGAATTAGAATTCCCTATCTTACAGCTTGGAGCTAAACTCTGTTTACAAAACAGTATTTACACTTGACTAATTTTGCAGATCAAACTAATTAAATCAATTAAACTGGTGATTAACCAAATGAAGGCTGATTGCAAAAATTAGTGGGTTTATTTTGGAGGACTGGAAGTAAGCTAATTACTGCAGTGATTACTTGAACCTGGAGTACTCTAAAATGTGGTATAAATTGAAACCTCATAGTGAATTAGACTGGGAATTCATTACAGTTTAAAGCACTGTTAATACTATTCAGTCTGTTCCTCCTTGGGGAAAATTTCCTCTTTCTGTGTTTCATGTATGATAAACAATCACTTGGGTTATGTGCTTTTTGTGGTGGAATCCAGTAAAATGGGGGACACTGAAGAAAAGGTATTTACTTTAAAATGATATTCAGCAGTGCCTTTCAAACTTGAATGGGCATTCGAATCAGTTGAGGATATTCTGCAAGGAGGATTATGATTCAGTATGTTGGGGGTGCAGGTGGGGGTTGAAAAAGTAACATGGGGGCATGAAGTGGGAGATGTGAGTTTATGCCCCTGTATGTATATGTAGATGACACATGACAACTAAGGATTTGCCTATCAAGTTCCCGGGTGATGTTGATGCTGCAGCTTCTTGGACCACACTTTGAAACAATAAGTGCATACATTGAAATGGACATATGAACAGTCAGGCTTAGATTTGATGCTTCAGGATGCTATATGGACCAAGCTATCATTGTACTTATTCCTTGTTGATGGCAAATGTCCCACTCTTTCTGGAGATGCCTGAGCATCATCTGATTTCAGGAATGGCCACTCCTGATGGGTCCTCATCGAGTGGTTTTTCTCATGGTCTTCTTATGCCAGCTTGTTAGTAACAGTATTTATGTGCATGCATAACACACTCTACTAATTGTTTTTTAAAGCATATCATTAAAAAAAAAAGTGAACACAGCTGAGTGTGTGGTCTACATTTTGCTGATTTAAATAACACTGAGCTTTCAGTTCTCTGTTTTACCTTAGTTTTAGGTTTATGAGATGATATTTACAATAATAAAAGAAAGACTTGAGTTCTTTTAAAGAAGCAGTTATATCTAAGAGAGAGATGTTGGTTTTATGCAAAATTTAAAAGGAAGCAAGCAGCTTCCTTTTGCAGCCCAACTGGAGGATAGGCATGTCTTTATTTTCAGTGTTGCATCTACTTTTGATACTGAGGGGAAAAGTTAATTTTCTCAGTTAATCAATGAACGTGTCTTGACATTTGGTTTTCTGCATGTTGTAAGTTCATAGCAAGAAACACCTTATCGCCATAGGAAACCGCACAACCTTTAGCGATGACTATTATTCATTGCCACTTGATAAGGAGTGTCCCCTGTGTGCCAGGAGCTAGAGAGTGCAAACTTGAATAAATTAAGACCACAAACTGTGTATTAATAAGGACAGAGCTCTCTGAAAGGGAAGGCACATCTGAAGAGTTTCCATCTGGTGAAAGAACAACAGTTAAATGACTATAAGAAACAGTTCTATGTTAGGAACAGATTGTTCAGGGCTTTGATAAATTGCCGCAGTGTTAATCAGAAACACTTCTGGTTGCAACTGTTGTTGAAATGCCTCTTAGATTATTTTTTTGTATTACAGTCTTGTGGAAATACTTGATATTTTTCCTGATGCTTGAGATATGTGCAACCTGCCTACTTCTTAGTCCCATTGTGAACTAGCATCTCATCTTGGAACCTGTAGGTGGAGATGAAGAAGGTGTAGGAGATTGAGCTGAATCTTTATAGATCCCAGGGAAAAAAGGAAAATGCAAGTGTTAGTCACTCAATTGTGTCCAATTCTTTACAACCCCATGGTCTGTAAGCCTCCAATCGCCTCTGTCCGTGGGATTCTCCAGGCAGGAATACTGGAGTGGGTAGCCATTCCCTTCTCCAGGGGATCTTCCTGACCCAGGGATCGAAGCAAGATCTTATGCATTGCAGGTAAAGATGGCTCTTTACCATCTGAGTCACTAGGGAAGCCTGTAGATCTCAGGGACATGGCTTTAAACACTAAACACTCACTTGATATAAGCTTATCTGAGTGGCCTCTTTCTTGTAAAACTTAAGTATAGTTAACAAAAATTATAGGCCAGAATTTTTAGTTGAGTAAGGGTTTTATGATGGCAAACTTTGTAGGTTTTGTCAAATTGAATTAAAGATGTTAATTGAATTAATTGAAGATGTTTGGTATAAAAACAGAAGGGTTTTCTTGTCTAATTAAACAAAGATCATCAGAATATTTCCATTAGTTACCAATTGATAGTCTAAAGAAATACTAATTATGGAAGATGGTAAAAGAAAATAATCAGTAGAGAGACTGTGTAGGTGACACTTGCCTCAGTGAACTTACTGAGTTCATGTGTGTTTGGATGTTATCTACTGACCTGGAGTGTATCTAGCTCTGGGTAAAGGATGGCAATAACTGAAACAATTCCATACACACTGGTATCCAGGTGTGTCTGTACATAGTTCCCTACATACACATGGGAATTCTCATATCTGTTAAAGGATTAGGAAATTAGTTCATTATTTTATAATAAATGTCAGTCTGTTTAGGCTGTTATAACAAAATACCAGAGACCGAGTGACTTACAAAAAATATGCCTTAGTTTCTCACAATTCTGGAAGCTGGAAAATCCAGATTTAAGCACCAGCAGACCCTATGTGTGGTGAGAGCCCCCTTGCTCTTTGATGGCTGCCTTTTTTTGCTGTAACTTCACATATTGGAAGGGGCAAGGGTTTTCTCATCCCACTAATCCCATTTGTGAGGGCTCTGCTTTCCTGACATAGTGAGTGAAGTCACTCAGTCATGTCGAACTCTTTGTGACCACATGGACTGTAGCCTACCAGGCTCCTCCATCCATGGGATTCTCCAGGCAAGAATACTAGAGTGGGTTGCCATTTTCTTCTCCAGGAGATCTTCCCAACCCAGGGATTGAACCAGGGTTTCCCACATTGTAGGCAGATGTTTTACCATCTGAGCCACCAGATCAGATCAGATCAGATCAGTCGCTCAGTCGTGTCCGACTCTCTGCAACCCCATGAATTGCAGCACGCAAGGCCTCCCTGTCCATCACCAACTCCAGGAGTTCACTCAGACTCACGTCCATCGAGTCAGTGATGCCATCCAGCCATCTCACCCTCTGTCGTCCCCTTCTCCTCCTGCCCCCAATCCCTCCCAGCATCAGGGTCTTTTCCAGTGAGTCAACTCTTTGCATGAGGTGGCCAAAGTATTGGAGTTTCAGCTTTAGCATCATTCCTTCCAAAGAAATCCCAGGGCTGATCTCCTTCAGAATGGACTGGTTGGATCTCCTTGCAGTCCAAGGGACTCTCAAGAGTCTTCTCCAACACCACAGTTCAAAAGCATCAATTCTTCGGTGCTCAGCTTTCTTCACAGTCCAACTCTCACATCCATACATGACCACAGGAAAAACCATAGCCTTGACTAGATGACTTTTGTTGGCAAAGTAATGTCTCTGCTTTTGAATATGCTATCTAGGTTGGTCCTAACTTTCCTTCCAAGGAGTAAGCGTCTTTGAATTTCATGGCTGCAGTCACCATCTGTAGTGATTTTGGAGCCCAGAAAAATAAAGTCTGCCACTGTTTCCACTGTTTCCCCATCTATTTCCCATGAAGTGATGGGACTGGATGCCATGATCTTCGTTTTCTGAATGTTGAGCTTTAAGCCAACTTTTTCATTCTCCACTTTCACCTTCATCAAGAGGCTTTTTAATTCCTGTTCACTTTCTGCCATAAGGGTGGTGTCATCTGCATATCTGAGGTTATTGCCACCAATCTCCTCCCAAAGGCCCCATCTCCTAATACCATTACCTTGAGGGTTTGGATTTCAACACATGAAATTGGAGGTGAGGACACAGCAAGAAGTCTAATTAGTTGCCTAGAGGTCAGACTACACACACACATCTGTCCGGTGCATCCATCCCCTGTAGGAAAAGCTAAGAGAGTCCCACTTATGAGGAGCTGCTGATGTCAAAGAGAACTTGTCAGCACTCTGAGTGCTGAGTAGGAGGTACTCTTACCTCACCAAAGAGGGTTTCCCTATGCCTTCCATGGATGGGCACTTCTTCTAGGATTCTTCTTTTTTAAATGTCCTATGGTTTTCCTAATCCCCTCTCTATATCCCTCTTCCTCCTAACAGAATGCTATGATATTGATTTGGTATGACTTATGGAATTATATGGAGTTGGAAATGGCAACCCATTCCAGTTTTCTTGCCTGGAGAATCCCACGGACAGAAGAGCCTGGAGGCCTACAGACCATGGGGTTGTGAAGAATTGGACACAACTGAGTGACTAACACTTTCACTTTCCTTTTTTTTTTCCACTTTCCTATAGCCCATGGGGTCATGAAGAGTCAGATGGGACTGAGCGACTGAGCGTATACAATTATAACCCCATCTGTGGTCCAGCTTTAAGAAATGCATCCCAGATACCTTGACTGAATTTTGGAACTTCCTAAACCCAGGCTCCTTGTTAGCTGCCACAGCTAGTCACACATTATGTATAGACTTTGCTTTCAAGCCCTTGGAGAAGCAGTTTCCTATTTGTCATCTCTGTGTGTGATCCCACAAGTAAAAGCACTTTTAATGATTCACATGTGAAGTCAGGGGGTGGAGAACTTTTCCCAGTGTAGTTTATTTATTTAAGTATTTTTGGCTACGCTGGGTCTTCGTTGCTGCTCGGCTTTTCTCTAGCTGCAGGGAGCAGAGGCTGCTCTCTAGTTGCAGTGCACCAGCTTCTCACTGCGGTGGCTTCTCGTTGCAGAGCACAGGCTCTAGGTGTGCAGGCTTCTGTATTTGCAGCACGTGGGCTCAATAGTTGTGGCTCTCCAATTCCAGAGCGCAGGCTCAGTAGTTTTGATACTCAGTCCTAGTCACCTTGTGACATGTGGAATCTTCCTGGACCAGGGATCAAACCCATGTCCCCTGCATTAGCAGGTGGATTCTTAACCGCTGGACCACCAGGGAAGTCCCTCCTAGTGTAATTTCATCTCCCCTTTTCTATCTCTTATTAAAAGGGCATCCCTTAGGGTATTGGAATTACAGATTTCTCTGCATATGTCTAACAGATGTTGTGGCATGAGAAGTGTCCAGTTGTGGAGATATGATTCCCATGTCATTTTACAGAGTGTGTGTTTGCTTTGTGGAGTTACTCACCAATGTCTATTCCTCTCGTCTTTCTTGCAGACATAAACGCAAGTTTATTTAGGTGTCTGCTTCTCAGGGAATGTGACCACAGTTTAAGGATAAACCCTGTTTAAGCTAACCCAAGCTTTGTAATGTCATTTCCATTGCCAGTGATTAGTTGAGAGGAAGGCATGTAGCTGAGTTCTAGCCACTACAAACCTAGTGGAAATATGCTTTGGGCTTTCAGAAATGATGCCTTGTCTTACAAAGAGACATGAGGAAGAACTGGCCCACTTCTTCCTGCAGAAGTGATCCTGTATCTGCTGGCCCACGAAGGGAGCCAATATGAGGGCAAAGCTGACATGTTGCTATTAGCAGAGGGAAAAGATGGAGAGGAGCCGGGTTCTTCATTACAGTCCTGAGCTGCTGGTGGAGCTACACGACTCAGAACTTCCTCATCAGTAAAGCATTTCCTTTTTTATTGAGCCATTTGAGGTAGGATCTCTGTTGCTGCTGCTGCTATGTCGCTTCAGTCGTGTCCAACTCTGTGCGACCCCATAGACAGCAGCCCACTAGGCTCCTCTGTCCCTGGGATTCTTCGGACAAGAACACTGGAGAAGGATCTCTGTTAGGTTTAGCTAAAAGCAACACAAAATTTTGTCTCTTTCTGTGTTTGTACTGGATGAGCATTGGGACTTTTATCTTTCCTACTGATTCCATTTCTCTTTCTCAGACAACTAAATGACTTCAGTCATTTTGTAGATACACAAAACCATACCAGAATTCTCTTAGAGTCAGCCAAGACGATCCTTACCCAAGATGAATGTGGGCATGCTCAGTCATGTCCTACTCTTTGAGACCCTAGGAACTGTAGCCCACTGGGCTCCTCTGTCCATGGGATTTTCCAGACAAGAATACTGGAGTGTTGAAAAACCTTTCCCCAAAGCTTCTTATTGACTCATTTCCTGGGAAAACTTTTCTCATGAAAGCTGAGTAGACTGAGCCACTGATCCCATGTCAGTCCTCTGCTGCAAAAATTTCAGGTGAAGGATAAATTTATCTCAGCTAGTTACAGACTGTCACCTTTACTGCCCCAGTTTGGAATTATTTAATAACAAGCCTACTTAAGATTTCGATCAAGTTACTTTTCCATACCTGTGAACTTTTGCTGGGGGCGGCATTCAAAATGTTAAGCCAACTTGCGTTTGATTATATGATTATTTCAGAAAGTAAACACTCAGGTATTGAGTCACTAGTATAGGATGTTAACACAAAACAGATAAATAACACAATGTAAATTGGAGAGAAATGGGTGTAGCCATAGATTAAAATACAGGGAGACTTGTAATCTATTAATGAACTGTATAGTAACCTACAGTGGAAGTATTTAACATTAAAGAATTAAGTCGCCTTTAACCTGGCAGTTGGAGGGATGCTCTTCTGAGTATTCTTTGGGGATCTGATTTACATAGAATAATCAGTGCATTGGCCCAACTTGCAGTAAAAGGGATTAATTTATATTTTAATATTGTATGGTTTCACATGTGAAAAGAAGCAAAGAGAAATCCTCTTTCTTTGGGACCTTGAGGAATTCTGACATGAGCTTTTGAAAGATTTCACGTAAGAGCTTTCCCACAGACATGTTCGTGAAACAGTCTTGCTGCTGCTGCTGCTGCTAAGTCGCTTCAGTCATGTCTGACTCTGTGCGACCCCATAGACGGCAGCCCACCAGGCTCCCCCATCCCTGGGATTCTCCAGGCAAGAGTACTGGAGTGGGTTGCCATTTCCTTCTCCAATGCATGAAAGTGAAAAGTCAAAGTGAAGTTGCTCAGTTGTGTCTGACTCTTAGCGACCTCATGGACTGCAGCCTACCAGGCTCCTCCGTCCATGGGATTTTCCAGGCAAGAGTACTGGAGTGGGGTGCCATTGCCTTCTCCGGAGGCATCAGGCATCCTGTAAGATGCTGGGGAGTTTGTGAAAATGAGTCAGACTTAGATTCTGTTCTCAAGAGGAGTTTCAGTAAGACATTAACTTAAGACAGTGACAGAGAAAAAGAAAAGTGACTCCAAGATTTGGTATCTGGAAAACAGTGAGGAGAGTGATGCTGCAAGGAAAATGGAAAAACAAGGAGGGGATTCTCCTGTTAAATGAGCTGCTGTATCTCTCAGCAGGGTATCTCAGCTGTTGTAGGAAAGATGTGTAGAGATGTTTCACATAACTGGATATTATCACTCCATTGGAATTCCCAATTCTATGCAGTACTTTGATTCCATTTACTTTAACACATTTTCTCTGCATTAATAACTGGGCCATCCTTAACAGGCGATGCCACCTCGACTCGATGGACATGAGTTTGAGTAAGTTCCGGGAGTTGGTGATGGACAGGGAAGCCTGGCATGCTGCAGTCGGTGGAGTCACAAGAGAGTCAGACATGACTGAGCGACTGAACTGAGCTGAACTGAACTGATCCTTAACAGGCAATCCTTTTAGTTTGGAAAGTCCTTGTGATTACATACTAATAACATCTTATAAGTGTGGAAGGGGTGCTTTTCAAATCAAAACTGGAAAGGAAACACCCAGCAGATCATTTTGCTTGATGTTTGTCAGGGCCAGTCCTGAACACAACATTGGGAAGTGCAGCCCAGAAGGAAGAGCACAGTCTAGGGAAGCAGAAGCGGTGAGTTCTGTTTCTGCCAGTGACCCCTGAACGGGTCATTTTCTTCACTCCATGTTTCTCCTCTGTAAAGGTAGATTTAGCGAGTTAACACCAAAGACTCTTTCCATGATTTCTGTAATATCTTAGGGCATTGTTCACACCATAGTTCTATATTGCCCTTCCCACTCACCTCCTCATATGTATTTAGTCACTCAGTCGTGTCCAACTCTTTGCAATCCCATGGACTGTGGGCCACTAGGCTCCTCTGTCCATGGAATTCTCCAGGCAAGAATACTGGAGTGGGTTGCCATGCCCTCCTCCAGGGGATCTTCCCAACCCAGGGATAAAACCCAGGTATCCCACATTGTAGGTGGACTCTTTACTATCTGAGCCACCTGGAAAGCCTCCTCAGAGGTGTTTAATAAAAATCTGTACAACTGTTTAGTGTCCTAAACATAGTCATTATTTTCACATTTATTCCTTTCTGAACCCCTGTTGGTGGCACTATTGATGAGGAAATTTGGGTACATGAAGATTTAGTGGCTTATACCCCAATTTCCTCATCAATAATGAGGTGTATATCAAAGCCAGGACATGCACCAGCAGAACCCAGGGCCCCTCTGTCTCCCATTACCTAGCTCCCTCACACACACGCACAAATTCCCCACCACAACCACCCCACAGGCTTTAGACTCAGGCTGGCCCACTCTTGAGTGGACCTTTTGTGGAGGAGGGGAGGGCGAGTTGCTCACTGAGCAGCTTGCAGGATCTTAGTCCCCAGTCAGGGATTGAACCCAGGCCCACAACACTGGCAGCGCTGAGTCCAAGCCACTGGATCTCCAGGAAATTCCCTTGAGTGGACTTTAATAGGGGGCACTTATAAAGATATTACTAGACTTTTAGATTACAAATAGAAAGCTTTTTTAAAAACTATTTATTTTGAAGTAATTTTCTGTTTACAGAAAAGTTGCAAAGATATACCCAGCTTTCCCTAATGTTAACATCTTACATAACCATGGTTCGTTTGTCAAAACTAAGAAAGTAACGTTGGCACAGTGTTATGAACTAGTCTACAGACTTGGTTTGGATTTTACTGATTCAAAATCTTAATGAGCAAATTATTCTGATAGTGAAGCATCCACAGGCTTGACAAGAGAGGGAGGTCTGGTGATGAGAAAATCAGTGGCCAATTCCAAATAGTGAGGTGTGTAAACTACACACCAAATAGCAGACCAAAGACACTTTTCAGATCCTGTCTTTTATGGACAAGATACAATCACCATCCATCATTTTTTTAAGTGCAACCCTTTCCTGGAAGATATTGCAGTATTATTCAAAATGTGCCAAAGTGGGCAGGAGATCCCAAGAGTAATTGTGAGTTATGAGGTCATGGGGACCTCATTGCAAACTATTTGCAAAACTTAATTGGGGTAATAAATAAACTAAGCATGTAAATTAGATTGAAGGCTACAGTGTGAATTAGATGGCGGCCATTAGCTTGTATAGTCAAAATGCCTTCTTCCTGTTCGGAATATTTGCTGAGTTGAACTATTAATCGAGGAAGCATTAAATTCAAATATCCTAAAATCTCACAATGAAAATAACTTGGAAATAAAACCATTTAATGAGGTCCTTTCTGGACAAGATATGAACTCTATTTTTTTATAATTAGATATTTTGGCCCTTTTCAAATAGAAGATGGTCTGGCACTCATATTTGAGTCCACTTGCCTCTCTCCCTGCATCCCAGGGTGTGGATTCATCTTAATCAGGGTTCTTCAAAGCAAATGCAGAAGAAGAAAAAGAAAGCTCAAAAGGAATGAAATAAGGAAGCCACTTGACATCGATGAAAACAAACAGATCTGTAGGCTGAAATGGGACTGTCCCTCTCTTTTTTAAGCTAGGTGGTTAAAAATAACTTCACATCTGATATCCCTTTCTCACATATCTGAAGAATGAATAAAGGGGCCTTTTGCAGGTAAATATAAATATAAAAAAGAAGAGACACCAAGCGCCCAAACACTGCATCTAATCATCCAGCCCAAGTCAAGCTTTGCAGCAGCTTTTTTTTTTCTTCAAGCAGTTGATTGAATGAATACAAATGCCTCTCTGTTGTCACTTGGGATGCCACTTGATATATCCCATTTTCTAGACTCTAATTATTCCATTTGTAGACATGAATGCCATTTAGATGTGAGCTAATTCAGCATGGTAACTCAATTAGATTTGTACCGACTTGGATTTATGAAACATCAATGGGTTCTTGGTGAGACCAATGGGACTGCAGGCGATTCATCCCGAAGTCTCACCGACACAGCCTCTCAGGAGCTCAATTAAACACGCCAGCCACGAGGATGTTTTTTAGCTGGAATGTCTCACAATTAAAATAAAAGAGATTTCTGTGTTCCTCGGCACGCATGGCCCAGCAGAACAGAAAGACCTGTGATAACACAGGCTGAAGTTTTCCTTTAGGTTGTATATTATCCACATGAAAGGAGGCTCTTTTGCTCCGCTGGGCTTCAGAGCACCTGCATGGCTGCACTCTGCATGTATGGCCTCAGTGGTTGACCCATGTGGCAAAGATCGTAGAGTTTCATCATGCCTCACATTCAAGGGCACTCGATAAATGTTGGTTGAACTAAATTGCTAAGTTCGTCTTAGAGCCTGTGTCTGCATCTTGGTTCTGAGAAAGAGGCAGACACTGAATACCAAATTAGATTTGGAAAAATATGTGAAATCGCAAAGTAATAAAAAATGATGCTGTCTATAGTTTTAACATGAGGTGTGGCCCATGGTCAGAAGATGGGGGTGAAGGTTGGAAACCAGGACTATCCCCTTGTAAAAAATACTCTTTTTAGTGAAATGATTGTACTGTATGATTCAGGTTTAGGAATTCTGGCAAGCCCCTGCATGTCACCTGCCTGTGCCTGGCAGAGATTTGCCATGCAGTGTCCTCTTCACCAAGGAGATGTTTCATGATTAAAGGCTTTTACTAGTTCTAAACGCAGGGCCCAGCACAGAGGGCGACCTTGGAAATATTGTGTGAATTAATGAAATAATGTAATAGATGTGAACTCATTTCGTCAATGATGTAGAACTTCAGTAACGTCTGTTGTCATTTTCCTAAATCAAATCATGGATAAGAGAGACAATTTCATTTGTTTTTCCAAGACCTGGATGAAAGAAACATCATGGGGAAAGAATTTCCATTTCATTGTGTCTCCCCCTCTCAATTTAATACCCTGATGTTTATTTACATTCAGAGATTATTAGAATAGTAGTAGTAGTAACAGTAGTAGTATTACTTAGTTAAGTAGTGTAAGTCACGTTTGCCTTGCATGTCATACATTTCAAAATGCATATCCTATGATGTTTCATCCTGATAACACTCATGCAGAATAGGCATTATTACCCATTTTATAGCTGATGAAACTGTTCAAGAGAGGTTGTGTGAATTACCTAAGGCCACACAGCTCAATCCCAGTGAAACTGGTATTGCAACCTATCTTTTTCTGTTAAATCTTTCTCCTGTGGGATTGCAGAAAGAGCATGGGTTACATCAGAAAAATGTTACTGTTTTACTTTCTCGTTCTGTCATTTTGAATCTTCTAAGCAGTGATAGAAAGATACATTTTGCCTCATCACATGATGAATCTGAGTGGCATTCTTTGAATTTGATTTGGGGAAAGGTTCCAAAATTTGATCCTGAAAACCAATCCTTGAGCGTGTCTGATGGTACTGGCATAGCAAGGCATGTGGGATTGTAGCTCCTCGACCAGAGATCAAACCTGCACCGCCTGCGTGGGAAGGTGAAGTCTTAACCACTCTACCTGTGGGCAAGTCCTGGGGAAATTTATTGAAAATACTGATTTCAGGGCCTTTCCCTACCTGCAACATTCTGATTCCACATTCTCAGGTATTACTCAGAAATCTGTCCTTGTTGCAAGTACCAGGTACTGGTGGTCCTAGTACCATGTTTTGAAAAACAAGAGCAATGGGACAAAGACGTTGCCAGCAGTTCTCGACCTTTGCTAGTATCAAAATTGTCTACCAAATCAGCATTTTCAGGGATGAGGCTGGCAAAGTACATGTTGACATTGCTCCTTGGGTGTTTCTGATGTCCCCTGAAGCAGTGCTTCTCAGACTTTACTGTATACATGAATCAGGGATTTTCTTAAGCCCCAGGTTCTGATTGGTAGGGTTAAGGTAGGGCCTGAAATTCTGCATGTCCAACACAGTCTCCGCTGCTGCTGCTGCTTCTGGTCAGGGACCACACTTTCAGCAGCGAGACCCTGAAGGCTGAGAACCACCTGGGTATTCAGTTTGCATATTTTAAGACTGTGCCCTTCTGCATGCACAGCAAGCATAAAAGGACCTTCTGTTTCTAACAGGATTTGTGTGTGCTATTATTTCTCACTTTGTCCTGGGCTATGCAGAGTTCATCTTCAAAAGGCTCAGAGAGAACACAGTCTAGTTCCTACAGATTGGCACACACATCTTCACATTTTCCACTTAACTAAACATCCAGGCTTTGGGTCTTATTTAGACTCTGGAAAAACAAAGGAAAGTGATCAGGATCCTTTAGAGAGCTCACCCTTAGGGTGACCAACTATCCTGATTTGCCCTGAACTGTCCTGGTTCAAGCACTGGAAGTGTGACCCTAGCAGCCATACTTTCTGGAGGAAAAAAGACTTGTAACACCAATAGCTTTAACAAAAGGTCGCAAGTACAGGTAGGAAACCAGCTTATGCAGCCTGAGGGCTCAGGAAAAGACAGGTTAGAGGGGGCCTCTTGGAGGCTTCACTGGGTTGGGGGCTGAAGATGAAAGAGGAGGGGACATTGAAGGCCCAGGGAAAAGGACGTGCGGAAATACAGAGAGATGCGGGGAGGCGAAAGACCCTAGCTTCTCAGAGCCCTCGTCTGTTCTGAATGCAATCTTGTCTCAATTTGATATGGTGATGAAAAAGTCTTCCTCCTGCATAAAGCTCTTTGGGGAGAGAAGAAAGCCCCATCCTGCAGCTATGAGAAACATTCTTCTTTTCTCATAGCCAATTCTTTTGTTATTTTAGAAATGAATAATTTTCATGATTCGTTCATGGATATATTTCTCTGGCCATATTTCTTGGCCTGGTTTTGGTTTATTCATCCATTCAGGAAGTATTTATCCTACACTTCCTGTGTGCCAGAACAATTCTAAGCACATCCAATGTATCAGCAAGCAAACACCCCTGCCCTCAGGGAACATACATTCTAGAACAGAAAATAGATAATAAGCAGTAAGAATTTTAAAAGCCTTGTCAAACTCTTTGTTTGCTTGTTTTTGGTTTTTTGGCCACATCATGCAGCATGTGGGATCTTAGTTCCCCTACCAAGGATTGAACCTGCGCCCCCTGCAGTGAAGGTGAGGAGTCTTAACCACTGGACCACCAGGGAAATCCCACGTTTCCTTCTCTGTGTTGCTCTGTGTCAAATCTCTCTCCTTTCTCTTAGGAGGATATTTGTTGCATTTAGGGACCATCCAGGCAACCCAGAATGATCTCATCTGGAGATCCTTAACTTCATTACATCCGCAAAGACCATTTTCCCAAATCAGGTCACATTCCCAGGTTTTAGGAATTAGGACATGGATGTTCTCTTGTGCATCACCATTCAATCCACTACAGGTCTTCATTCCATGACCAAAGTCTACCTTTTTCAAGCCTGGCGATTTTGGTTTTTCATGATGTCACTACCTTTGAGTAAAGGGGAAAAATATATCCGATACTAACTGGTGCCAGAAAACAAACAAACAAAAAAAAGTAAATTATGTCTGCTGGCAGGTCAAAAGGATAGCAGCAGGTAGAAATAATTAAGAGTATAACTTTGTACAGGCGGTCAGGAAAAACCTTTCTGATTCAATGATATTGAGCAGAGGGCTGAAGGAAGTGGGGTATGACCATGCAGGTGTCTGGGTGAGGATATTTTGGGCTGAAGGAATTGCAGTGCAGAAGTCCTGCAGGCACTTGACATTTGCAAGGACCAGTAAGGAGACGAATGGATTCAGAGTGGAGTAGATGAGGCAGCTGAGTGCAGGAGGAAGAGAGGTTGAGAGGTGGATACATGGAGACTAGGGTAAGGAGTGACACTGAGTGAGATGGGAGCCCTTTCGGAGGTGATCTGGGCAGAGGAGGAACACAAACTAACATTTTTAAAGCATCACTTTACTTCTAGTGAGAAGTGACTGTGGGGTAAGGGTACAAGTAGGCAGATTGGGGATGAAGCTACCCCAGGCAAGAGATGATGATGACTCTGTCAAAAGTGGACTCAGGGCAGTGGTAAGATGGGGTTCTCTGTGTCCACTGATTCCCCTCACAGTCACTCCCTTCAATGGTCCAGGGAACTTCTCCAACTACTTATGTGGTCTAGGCGGATCTCTCCACCCACTTGGTTCCTCCCTTGCATCATTTATAAAATGATGCCAGACAGTAATATCTGCCCAACCACACTCACAAGGTACTTTTGAGAATCAAATGCTGTCACGGCATAAACAGGACGGAAACACAGACAAGTCAGAACCCACCAGTGAGATGGCTCATCTGCCAGGGCAGAAAAGATGGGCTTCTGTCTTGTCACTACTCCAGATAATTCATGAAGTGGGGATGCTGAATGAATAGGTGAAACCTCAAATCACAGATCGAGAGGAGACACTTACGAACATCTGGTCAAACCCCATTTCTCCTAGATCAGGTCATAAGATGCAGAGATAAAGGTGGCTTTCGCAGACGACTCAGTAAGGTCAGAATACTAGTTCTGAGTCCGTCTCCCAAGCTGCCCATTCAAATGTGGTGACAAATGTTCCTACCTTGAAAGCAAATTAATGTACAATGACTCTCAAAGGAGAAGGAAGAGCAGGGCCTCAGCTATGAGGCTACAGCAGCTTTCAAGTACATGATCCCATTAGATCCTCCCAATCTTTCCATGAGGTTTTGAATTCCCCTGTTTTACAAGTAAGGAAACAGAGACTCAGAAAGATAAGCCCAGTTACCCTAAGTCACATGGCCAGCAAGTGCCAGGAAAAAATTCCAGCTCTTCTAGTTCCTAAACCGGTACTCCTTCCCCTGCATTTGATGAAAACCTCTGGAGAGGGCAGGATTGGTTTAATTTAGGGAGGTGTTATCTCAATTTTTCTAATTACTCTTCCCGAATCCCTGCAGCAAGGGATTCAAAGAAACACTTTTGATTTGTGAGTGTCGTCTAGTGCTTATTAAAATTTCTGAGCTTTTACATTGGAAGTTTCAACAGGCTTACTGGCAGACTTTTGAAGTGTTGAGTGTAAATTTTAAATCTAAAAAACACTGTCAAGCCAACTGTGCTGACATATTTTGAGATAGTGGTTGGAAGAGTTACGTAAGTGGGTGCTTTACACAGAGACGCACGCTGAGGCTCACACACTACCGTTTTCTGAGCTTTAAGAGGAAAGAGCCAGAGAGCGTGAGATCAGGAAGGTGCTGAAACTGGTGCAGGATCATAGGCAGAGCTGCTGTTGATGAGCACCTAAGAGACTGGTATTGCTGTTCATGTGGGATATGTGACACGTTGCTTGGTGTTAACTTTTAATTGATGTATTTTTTTTGATGTATTCTTTTGAATCAAGAGCTAGAGGAAGGTTTTAAGAGGCAAAAGCTTCTATCTGAACACAAAACACAGGGTAAAGTCTCCAAAGCTTGGGATATCAGCGTATTCTCTGGAGCTAATTAATCGTGGCTGAGTTTGATGGAGACTGAATGGGCCAGGTGAACAAAGGTTCCTTCCACTCCTGATTTCCCCTGGCAGCAGGCACGGAGGCCTGGGAGCTATTGGCTTTCCTATACCAAAGCCCGTGGCAGGATGTTGGTACCATGGATCCAGAGCTCTGGTCCTCTCCAGCCCCCACCATGGCCATGTCATCACCACTGAGCTTTCACACTGTTTCTGATTTGACCCCTGAGTCCGTGGGATGAAAATCCCATCATGACTAGAGCTGAAGTCTTCCCAACCCCCTCTCCCTAGAGACTGGGCCATCTCACCAACCCCATTTCTGGTCCCTCAGATTTCACCAGGTCCCTCCACGCTGCCACTTTCTGGTGGTACAGAAGTTACGGTCTGTGGTACAGTCCGTACCTAGACTCTGTGGAGGAGTATAATGCCCTGCCTAGACTGTGCTAGCCCTTTGCAATGTGGGGGCTGACTACAACCTAAACAAGGTTGTCCCCTTCACTCATGGCAAATAGATGGGGAAACAATGGAAACAGAGAGACTTTCCTCTTGGGGGCTCCAAAATCACTGCAGATGGTGACCGCAGCCATGAAATTAAAAGACACTTGCTCCTTGGAAGAAAAGCTATGACCAACCTAGACAGCATAGTAAGACATTACTTTTTCAACAAAGGACCCTCTAGTCAAGGCTATGGTTTTTCCAGTGGTCATGTATGGATATGAGAGTTGGACTATAAAGAAAGCTGAGCGCCAAAGAATTGATGCTTTTGAACTGTGGTGTTGGAGAAGACTCTTGAGAGTCCCTTAGACTGCAAGGAGATCCAACCAGTCCATCCTAAAGGAAATCAGTCCTGAATATTCATTGGAAGGACTGATGCTGAAGCCGAAACTCCAATACTTTGGCCACATGATGTGAAAAATTGACTCATTGGAAAAGACCCTGATGCTGGGAAAGATTGAAGGCAGGAGGAGACGGGGATGACAGAGGATGAGATGGTTAGATGGCATCCCAGACTCAGTGGACATGAGTTGGAGCAAGTTCCGGAGTTGGTGATGGACAGGGAAGCCTGGTGTGCTGGGGTTCATGGGGTTGCAAACAGTTGGACATGACTGAGCAACTGAACTGAACTGATCCCCTTCACTCACCCATCCTCCATTAAGTTCCATTACTGAGTTCCATCCTTCCATTACTGAGCTTTCATTAAGGCTCATGGCTTAAGCTATATTAATTAAGGCAGTCAAGAATATTGTTAGTAATTATGATAATTGCCATTTATTGGATGAAGATTTTATAGCTAGATCTGGATTTCAGTCCCTATTCTGATATTTACTAGGTCTGTGACCTTAGACAAGTTAAACTTTACCTTTCTGATTCTTATTTTCTCATGTATAAAATAGAGGTCATTAGGTGTGCTGTGCTTTAGTTGCTCAGTCATGTCCGACTCTTTGCGACCCTATGGAGTGTACCCTGACAGGCTCCTCTGTCCATGGGGATTCTCCAGGCAAGAGTACTGGAGTGGGTTGCCATGCCCTCCTCCAATGGATCTTCCCAACCCAGGGATCAAATCTGGATCTCTGGCATTGCTGGCAGATTCTTTATTGTCTGAGCCACCAGGGAAACCCAGAGGTCATAATAGTGCTTACCTTATTCTTAATGTATAGAGTGGCTACGTGCATGAGTTACAGCTTAGTTTTAAGTAAGACAGGGCACACAAAGTACTTTGCAAAATACCCAGTACCAAAGCACTCAGTTAATGCTGGCTGTGACTCTGTGTTCAGAGTATGTACAATCATTAACTACCCAATAGTAGTATGTGCTGAGTGCTCTTCCAGGGGCTTTATGTACATTGTGTTATTAATTCTGAAAACAAGGAAAATGTGCAAGGAAAGCAACATCAGACCCATTTTACAGATGCATAAGCTGAAACTTAGAGCTTCTGAGTAATGTCTCAAAGTTACACACTTGGGAAATAGGTAAATGGCTGGAATTTGAGCCCTGGTGAGTTGGATTCCAAGTCTGAGCTCTTGTGTCTTGAAGGTGTGAATGGCAATGAAGCTCTTGAATGACAGCTCATTGTGGCAACAGAAGGGTTGGTGGTCATGTCCTCATGATTAATTGCCTCATAAGTGGAACAGATTCTGAGTGTTGCAAACAATAAATACTTCAGGAGCACAGAGGGAGAGATGATTGTTGAGGCAGGCTTATTAACAAAAAGCTTTATGAGGAAAATTTTCATCTAGTTTCTTTAACCGTTTTTTCCTGCTTATCAAGCAATACATGTGCACTATATAAAACTTCAAAGACTTATTTCACTCCTAGCTTGATTTCACTGTCCTACTTTTTTCTTTATTTCTAACTCTTCTCACTACCCCATATATTGACAGCATAACTGAACAGTTACAAATTTTCAGTAAAATCATCTGGTGATATCTACTGGGATTACAGCAGCACACACCCTTGACCCAGCAATGCTGCTTCTGAGACTATTTTTAGAAATGAAACACCATTATGTGAAGATATATATGTAAGTATGCACTTATTTCTTGTAGTGTTGCTTACAGTCACCAAACAAATTAGCAACTAGACAAATGTCTTTAGTCTGTCAATAAGGGGATACTTGATAAACTATGACTCATTAATTCTAGAGACCTTAGTGTGGCTATTTTAAAGGCTGGATTTGATTTTTCTATAATGACTTGAATAAAACTGGCTTAAAATCTTAACAGTTTAGATTTGGGAGCCAAATCTACCTAAACAGATGATAAAGTAATATAAGAAGTAAAAGTTTATGTTTGCATTTGATCAGAAAAAGACATTTGCTGAATTGGGCAATTGGGACTGACATATATACACTACTATGTATAGAACAGAAACTAATGAGAACCTACTCTATACAACAGGGGACTCAGTGCTTTGTGGTAATAAATAGGAAGGAAATCTAAGAAAGATAGGATACATGCCTATGTATAACTGATTCATTGTACTGTACAGCAGAAATTAATGCAACATTGTAAGGCAACTGTATTCTAATAAAAACTTTAAAAAAAAGGCATTTGCACAAGCACAGCTCTGGCAACACATGACTTATCAGCATGTTTTCTGACACAGATCCAGGGGTTTTGTACATTATGAACTGAATATAACCTAACAGTATCAGGGCAAGAAAGCCTAGTGGTCTCTTGGGCAGATCTAGAGCATTTAGAAGAGAAGGAAATAATTCTATTCTTCTCTAGGCTGACGACATCTAGAGAATCACGTTCACTTTAAAACGAGTACATTCACCAAGGCTGCTACTGCTACTGCTAAGTCGCTTCAGTCGTGTCCAACTCTGTGTGACCCCAGAGACGGCAGCCCACCAGGCTCCCCCATCCCTGGGATTCTCCAGGCAAGAACACTGGAGTGGGTTCCATTTCCTTCTCCAATGCATGAAAGTGAAAAGTGAAAGTGAAGTCGTTCAGTCGTGTCCGACTCTTAGCGATCCCATGGACTGCAGCCTACCAGGCTCCTCCGTCCATGAGGTTTTCTAGGCAAGAGTACTGGAATGGGGTGCCATTGCCTTCTCCATTCACCAAGGCAGTAAGGTTGAAATTATGTCATTGGAGAAATATCTGAAAAAACTAGTTTTTTATCCTAAAGGGGAGCAGACTCAGAGGACACACTGTAATTGTCTCCAAATTTCATGCTACATGAACCATTAGACCTTTTCTCTGGAGCCTCAAAACTAAAACCAGGTTCTGTGGATGGAGTCCAGTAGGAGCTGGGGGTTAGCTCAATGTAAGGAAGACATTTTTCACTATCAGAGTTGGTCAAAAGTAGTAAAATTACTTGTCCTGAAGATTCCAGTCTGCGGTTTCATCTTTACAGGGGTTGAAGGAACCTGATGGGAATAGTGAGAAAGGAGTCAAGTGTTTGATGGGAGCAGTGTGGTGCCTACATCCCAACCCATCTACAACCCCAATCAGAGAATTTCCAAGCTTGTCACCTCATCCTTTAATCTGGTTTTCAGTTGTGAGAGATTTGGAGAGGCAGTGGAAAACCATGCTGTAAACTCCGGCTGTGGAGTTGAACAGACCCAGGTCAAGACCTGCCTCCCTTCCTTACCTCTGTCTCTGATTCAGGCAAATGACTAACCTCTCCCAATCTGTTTGTGGATCTGTAAACTGAGATAACTATTATCTCAACTACATCACTACATCAGCTTACATCACAGCTCTTTGGGGAAGAAAGCAATACTATTTCTATTTTACAGATCCACAAACAGATTTGGAGAGGTTAGTAATTTTTTATTGTACGTACACATGATTGCTGTTTCAGTCGCTAAGTCACGTCTAACTCTTTTTGAGACCCCTTGGACTGTAGCCTGCCAGGCTCCTCTGTCCATGGGATTTCCCAGGCAAGAATACTGGAGTGGGTTGCCTTTTCCTTCTCTAGGGGATCTTTCTGACCCAGGGACTGAACCGCGGTCTCTTGCATCTCCTGCATTGGCAGGTGGATTCTTTACCACTGAGTCCCCTGGGAAGCCCATATACACATGGTAGCACACAGTGAATTTTCAGTAGGTATTTTAAGTTAAATTATGTGAATTATTCTTGTCTTTCTTGTTATTTAGAGTCATTTTAAAAGAATTAAAAAAAATTTTTTTTTTTTAATGTTTGGCCATGCTGAACAGTATGTGGGATCTTAGTTCCCTGACCAGGGATCAAACCCATGCCCCTGCTGTGGAAGCATGGAGTCTTAACCACAGGACCACCAGAAAAGTCCCCTGTAGATTCATTTTTAATAGAGGAAAGCAAGAGGATTTTCTGATTAATCTTTGAAAGAACTATACATTTCTGATTTAGAATATCATATTTCCTAAGATTTCTAAGGTTCATAAATACCATATTATTCAGTTCACTTAAGTACATTTGGTTGTTTTCCAGGTAAATCTATGCCAGAAAAAAAAAAAACAAAAACAACAAAAACAAAAAAAAACACTGAATCTGGAGTCATCGAATCCAAATCCAAGAGGCCTGGCTGTCATGTCTTAAGCAGGTAACTCTATAGAGTCTCGGGCTTCTTCATAAAGTAGGAAGAAACACTTGTATACAACCTAATTCACGCGTACACTTGTATGGAAGAATAAATAGCAGAACACAGGTAGAAGTGCTTTTCTCATTATAAAATACTTGTCAATTAGAAACTGTTATTGTTGTCATGACTTATAAAATGGGCAAGGGGTATGATTTCCCTGGCCCCAAAATCTCAGACTACCAAAGGCAGGACCATTCTGAAAATGTAATCCTAAACCTTTTGGGGTACAGGAGTACGTTTGCAAAAGAAAAGGAGATACCGTTTCCTATAAAGGTCAGCCTTGTCAGCTCTCCAGAAAATCTTTTGTAACAAAGATTTACCTTTCCAGGTAGAAGTAGAAAAGGTAAAGAAGCAAGAAGTAGGAAATGCTTTGACAAAGCATTTGTCAAAGTGACAAAGTGTTTGCCCAACGCCTTTCTTAAGAGTACCTTTTCCTATTTATGTATTTGCTAGCTTAGTTAGTTCCAACAAATTGAACATTCTTAGTTGCTAATAATGAAAGCAGAGAGGGGTGCACTTGAAAAAGGAGGGCTGGGTCAAAGCAGACTAAAAACAGGCTTAAGGATTCAAAGACCTTTAGCAATGGATGGGATTGATGAGCTTCTCTGGTGGTGCTGGTGGGAAGGAAATCTGCCTGCAATGCAGGAGACCTGGGTTCAATCCCTGGGTCGATCCCCTGGAGAAGAAAATGGCAACCCACTCCAGCATTCTTGCCTGAAGGATTCCATGGACGGGGGGGCCTGCTTACACCAAAGGGAACGATCCAGTAAAGACGTAAAATAACTGGCCCATAACTGTATGATTGGAGGGACAGCACTGACAGTGCTCCCCTAGGGTTTGTGCTTTGGGGTTTTGTTTTGATTTTCTAATAAGAAAGTAAGGTAAAGAGGAGAAAGAAGGGGGAAAGAAAAGAATATATCATTTAACTGAAAGGAAAGCATTTCTGTTCCTCATCCCTTACAGAAGAACCTGGAACATTCATGAATATGTTTGAGAAATGCTTGATTTTTAATAGAGGGTATAGCTTTTTTCCCAAGAAAATCAAACATTAACATCATCTTCACTTTTTAGACCCTGTTCTAAAGGGAGATAAATAGTAAAAATTCTTTAAAGTTTCATGCTATAAAATATTTTTTAGAATTCCGTTCCCAACAGTGGAGAGTTGGAACAATGCACGTGTTCAACCAATTAGAGGATATTTGAGTAAACCACGACTTAGTCTATCAAACGTATAACCACTGCAAGTGGTATTACTGAGATGATGAATAAGATCAGCAAATGCTTTTGTCATAGTGAAGCAGGAAGGAGGACCACACTGTATGTGTGTACGTATGGATGGCATTGATCAAAGAGAGGATTCAGAGTAGGAATCGACTGTATTGGAGGAAGGAAAGAGATCGAAGTAGATCAGTAGATATAAAATGAATTAAGTTAAGAAATTTATAAAAAGGTGTGAATTTCCATAGCAATTTATGGAGAGATAAACAAATCAAGGAGAGGTGGGCAAAGTTGGAATAATTTGTACACTTTTGACTCCAGGAGTGAGGAGGCTAAGAACATCATGGGAGGTTGCAAAGTAAGGTTCTGGCTTCAATATCAGCTATACTGGGGCGAATATAGCTGATTGGGATTAAGATGAATTGGGATTAAGATGTACACACTATAAAACAGGTAACTAATGAGAAGCTACTGTATAGCACAGGGAGGTCTACTCAGTGCTCTGTGGGACCTAACTAGGAAATCCCAAAATGAGGGGATATATGTATACATACAGCTGATTTGCTTTGCTATGCAGTAGATACTAACAACATTATAAGGCAACTATACTCAATAAAAATTAATTTAAAAAAACATCAGCTACACTGAGCACTCCCTTTGCCCAGTGGCTCTGACAATGAGGCACCTTCCTTATGATAAGAAATCCCATGTGTAAATGTGAGAGGAACGTGAGAGACACAGGCGCCAATATCTTGACAGACAGTTTCTAACCGTGAAAAGAGGGTGTCCACATGTGCCAGGAGACTGCAGATTTGTTGCTTCTCCCTTGGTTTTACTGCATTCAATCCGATATTTTTCCCTCCACACAGTCACTGGGACACACTGAGAGAACTGTTGCCTGGAAGGCATGTGCTGTACAAGCTACCTCCCATGTTAGCTGGCTGGGATTGTAGCAAGCAGGCCGAAAACCAGGAGTCAACAGTTACTGTGTATATTCACAGTATTATCATATGTTTATTTTTCCTGGAACCAGTCAAAAATCCTCTTTAGAAACAGAAGGGATATCAGTTCCTCAGTCTCCCATTCTTTTCTTGTTAGTTATTTTATTGGATTTTTAAAATAATATCAAGGTGAATATAGAAAATATTAACAATTTTCCCCACTCACAGATATTCAGTGTTAATATATAATTTGTATCCTACCACTCTTTCTCTGTTCTCACACAAGAATATAGGGTTTTTTCCAATTTGAAAATGATACTACACTAAAAGTATTATTCTCTTAGCAATGTCTATTCAAGAGATGACACACAGAGATGAAGTAATGTGTTTATGGTCACACAGCTAATGATGGGAAGAGCTAGGATTTGAACCGAGAAAGGTGATTCTAGATCTGAGCTTTCTTTTTTTGGCAGCTCCGTGGCTTGCAGGATCTGAGTTCCTCAACCAGGGCTCAAAAAGGTGCTCCCTGCAATAGAAGTGTGAAGTCCTAACCACCAGGAAATTCCTGGATCTGAGCTCTTCACCTCTGCAAATGACTGTCTTTGACAGAAGAGAAGAAGGCAGAGAACTGATCTAAGGGAGCTGATCCATGTTTCAGAGACAAGAGGATGAAAAGGGGCATGCTAGCCTTTGGTGATTTTCCCTCTTCATTCTGAACTCCAGCATTTCTTCCTGACTTCAGACATCCTCTGTGAAGACTTGTCTCGCCGTGAAAAGGTGCAGCCAGTGGACTGTGGGCTCCCGTATCTCCTATGTTGGCCATATCATAAATGCTCAGGAGATGGTGGTGGTTGGTCAGCTGCTTTGAGAGTGTATAATCTACCTGTCCATTCCTAGCAAGCATCCATGCATCTTGAGTTAAAATCATTACTTGTTGTTTGCTTTCACAATCAAGCAGCTTCTGGTTCTTGGATTAATGAGGAAAGATGTCAACATTGTAGCCTACAAACACTCTTGGATTCAGGCTCAACATCATGACAGATAATTTTATAACCATGGAAAAAAATGTACATATGTGCCAACTGACTTGGGACATTTAGTGGTTCTTTTAATTAAAACTCAGACAGGAATTTTAAATTTGTTACTGCATAACCACTGATGATGTCAATGAATGTTTCATTGATCCTAACTTATAGGAAATTGCTGTTTATAATGTACACATCACTCTCTTCCTCACCTTTCCCACCTTCATTCCACTTTCACACATCTGCTTGTATCTTATTACCATGGCCTCTTAAAAAAAGAAAAAGAAGAAAGAAACATTTTGTCCATTAATTACTGTGTTACTATAAGATGTAAATTGGAATTCCAATGTTCATGTTTATGAAATAATCATGGAATTGCTGTATGTCACATGAATTCAATTTTGAGTCCACAAATATCTGAGCAGGGACAAGTGTGCCCTGCAGTATACAAGGAACTGGGGATACAAATACTGTACATAGTCCTTCTCCTGTAGGAAGAGGGAAAATAGATCACCTATAGCCCAGAGGGCAAAATGTAATAGAAGGATGGGCACACCACAGAGGAAGCACAGAAAAAGTAATGACAAGAGAAGAAATGTTAAGGAAGCCTTTATGGAAGAAGTAGTTGTTTATTTGGGTTTTGAAGTATGAATAGGAGTTTGACAGGTGGTTGAGTAGAAAAAGAAAGTCACTCAAGTCAAAGAGAACCACATTTGCAAAAGCACAGAGGTAAGAAATTGTATATATGTCTGCCATTTATTGATCATGGACTATGTGGACAGATGAAGAAAGGGTACAAATAAGAATGGATTGGATTCATGGTTTTGAAATTTTAATTTATTTGCACCTACTTCAGTATTCTTGCCTGGAGAATCCCATGGACAGAGAAGCCTGGCAGGCTATAGTCCATAGGGTTGCAAAGAGTTGGACATGACTAAAGCGACTTAGCACTACACTTGCTATGTGCCAGATACTGTTGTTTTACAAATACTTTTCTAATCCTCATGACAATTTAGACAAACCACTGGACTACAGAATTGAAATAAAGCCTCACCTTGAAAACCTAGATGATTGGTCAAGAAAAAAAATGGTAAATGTGGTATTATAGAAACAGACTCAAGAACGTTGAAATCCATATGTAAATCTCCTCCAGCAATAAGTCCTTACACCTCACAAGGAGATCGGGCTTGATCCTGAGCTAGAGAAAAGGGATTGCCATGTACAATTACCTGGACCTTTTCACACGGATGTCCTGTAACCCTCAGCATCAGCCGGGAGGCACACGGTGGTCTCCCCATCTACACGTGAGACTTGGAGAGGTCAAACAAGTTATCCAAGTCACACAGCAAGTAGAGTGAGGGGGCTGGAATTTATCCAACTCAGAATCTACTTCTCCATTGCATGTCTTCCTAGAAAAGGGCCTGAGAGAGCCAGACACCAGGAACTTGCGTCAAGCTACCCTGCCCTGGTATGGCTACAGGTAAAGTAGCTGTGTGTGGTGATCTCTTGGACAATCATTGCTAAGGAGTGTGGGGAAAACAGGTGGGAGAAAAGGCTTTCTCTTTGGGGTACTTGGCATTTAAGATAGGTATCCGATGATGCTCATTAAATACTTACTGAAGCCATGTGCCCTTCCTTCTTGGCCCATCACAACACGGGCCTGTCACTGGAGACACTTTATGACATACTACCTCTTCCCCCTTCCCCCAAACAAGTCCTGAGAGATACCAGAGTAACTGAAATTAAGCCATTCTAGAAAAATGGGGATGCATGGTCATCAGACTCTTAATAGTTGTCATTTTACAGGACTGAAGCTCAGGAACATTGGAATCCATATCCGCCAGGTAGGTTTTTGTTTTCGTTTTTTTTCTTAGAGTTCCTTTTATTGTACCTTTGTGATCAAACAGCTCAAACATACATAATATTCCCCCTCACAATTCCACCTCCCCTTTCCATATCCTCCTCTTCCACTTCAACCCTTTTCCTTCTACTAACTCACCTCTCAAGTACTGCCTTATCTGTCTTTGTTACAGAAAAAACGGAACTGGTACATTAACTCACACAAAGGTTTTGGTGACCAGAGCTGACTTGATATCTGCCAATCCCTTTCAAGGTATATAGTCTGCATTTTGAAAAAAGAAAAGAAAAAAGAAGTCCTTGAGACAGTGTTCTTTATCTCAAAGGAGTGACTCCAATGGCAAACTTTCTGACAGTCTTCCTTGGGAGGATGAAGGAAGGATAAGGATGATCCTTATGATAAGGATATGGTGTGATAAGGATCACTGGCATTTTGTGATAGTCCCTCATGAGCTTGGCACAGAGTTAAGTACTTGCCTATGTGACTAATTCTCACAGCAACCTGCTGAGGTGACATGAGCATCCCCATTCAGAAAAGGAAATCACAGTTCAGAGAGAGGTGATGTTATTAAAGCTGCTCACTAAGGCCAAGGGAGACTGAAACCTGGGTGTGTCTGGTTTCCAAGTCCTAACCCTCTCTGGCACTCTGGTCACATCCCTACAAGGATATAATGGGGTCTTTCCGGTCAGCAGGTCTCCTTGGTATTGGATGGTTCCCTCCATCTTCTAGACCTGGGACAGATATAGCTTGCACACAGCAATGAATTGAAAAAAAGGCAGGACTCTGCATGTTCCTCCAGAACAGAACCAGTGCCCCAGATTTTAACCCATGAACCTGGTTGCTTCTGTGCCTTCACTTTGCCCAGTCTGGAGGTCTTACTGCCATTCAGGTGCATAGAAAGTTTCCTGAAATGAATGAATTAAAAAGCAAGACCAGTGACCCAGACCCTACATCTTTACACTGACCCGTGCCTGTAAATTATTTCACGGCGAGTGGTCTTTTCCAATTGCCTTCAGGTGTTAGTTTAAGCGAGTAGATTACAAAAGAAAATTTGAAAAGATTTTTAAGATTTAGTAAAACGGAGCAATTGATACACACCAGTCCAGTAATGATGCCCTACAAACCTGTCAGTTTGCACTAAAGTGACAAGAGTAGCTGAGGGAAATCCTTGCCCCACGGTTGACGGTCATAGACTTGGTCCACTTTGATGAATCACCTAGTTTGAATTATTAGACAAACAAAATGTTTGCCCTGGCCCAGAATTTCCAAAGGCCCCTGCAGGATAGAATGATCCCTTTCCTATGAGTATTTAATTTTACAATACGCATAATGGTCTCGTGAAGCTTCTTGTTCTGAATTTATCAGAGCTTTAAACGAATGTCATGATCTGTTTAAATTTAATGTTTAATGTTATCCAGTTAAATATTGTTGATCTTTTCTTGTCATTGCTAAACTTGCCTACAGATGGGGACTTTCTCGTTAGAAATGCAGATGCCTAAATACTGCTTTGAAAACAGAAGGGGAAAAAAGCATGTCTACAATAAATATTGCAGCCAATTAGGTCTCATCATAGTAATTTCTCTGGCTTTGTAATGTTTGTTTACTGAATTTTGTAGGGAAATTGTTGCCATTTCTGATCTCCAGACTCATAAAACCTCCATCCTTATGTTTTCTTGCAATGGGAAGTTATAACAATAATAAACATTTTCTTCTTTATCAGATCACATCTCAGTTATGAGTTAGACATTTGCCGATCCAGACCCAAACAGTAAATCTGTACACATTCAAAGAAAACGCTCATACGTTTCCTAAAAACCCACACATTAATATTGCTTACTTTTCAGCGGGGGTAAATGGGGGTCTTAGAGACCTCCTCAGAACAGGCTGGAGTTAAATAATATTGCATGTTTTTCATTTTACTGTGATGAATGCAAAGCTATTAAATAACCTTTTAAAGAGTTGGTGTAATTATCTGTAAACAGTAATGTTACAAAAAAAAAAGGTCAAGTTGTCCTGCCATTAGATGTTTATGGATATAAACTGGATTTATGTTTCCATAAAACAGGCACCGACTAACTAGATTAATTCTCCACAAACTAAACCAACTGTAGTAATATTTAGACACAATAAAATGATACCAATTAAAACAATTTTATTTTTTGTGTCATATTGATTAATGGCGCACTAAAATTAACCAGAGACCTTAAACTCGGAATGGTTGGCAAAAGTCATCCACAGCTCAATATTATTACCAACAAGAAGAGCAGTTAAGTGAGATGGCTGTGCAATAGTATGAATATTTAATTAATAATTAGTCATGTAATTTCTCCTCAGGAATTATTATCCCTCAAACTGGTTTGTGAATTTAATTATTAGCAGCCTTTTTGTTTCCATGTCCCCTCATTACTGTCAGGATTGATGTAACATAAACTTCATTAAAAATTAAAGCAAGAGTCTTAATTACAAGGCTACCCTGACTGAAGTTAGAATTAGCCAAGTCAGTGATGTGCAAATGAGTGCATTATTTAAGAAACATGCTGGAAGTAGTTATGCTAATGTGGGAGGTTCGCAGTAGCAGACCTTTTCACTTGCAGTTGCATATTCATTAAATGCACTATGCAAATTTAATGTAGCAGTCTTAGTAATGCGTTGTTAATTTATTCAGATTTATTGAGTACGACTTGTAAAAAAAAAAGTACAAATTTAATTACTCTATCTAGTAGGGATGGTATTAGGAGATAGCAGAGGTTTAAAATGTGTTGGTCTGGATTACTGCAGTTTGATGGAAGACGTGGTATCAGAGGACACAGTTTTGATAACTGGGCTTGAAAGAATATTTGATTTACTTATGGAATGATCTAAGAAATCACTAAAATGGCACATGTTCCTTCCCAATAGGAAAGTAAAAAAGTCTCGGTTGTATTAACTTAAGAGCTAAAGCAGTGCTGAGTCCACAGCCTAATGGTCGTAATGACTCTACAGAGACCAGTAAAGGTTATGGATGGAGATCCGTGTGAAGCAAACTGTCTTTGTGGAAAGTTCACTGGTGGTTGGCGGCACCTCTGCGGTGCACCCGATGAAACCACAGGAATCCTGGCATCCTCTGCAGCAGAAATGCCCTGGCACCCAGCACGTCAGTACTACCTTTTCAGGTGGGTTGACACCTGGGCTCCACTTTCAAGAGATTCCAAGCCCAGGCCCCAGGGAAGAAAGCACGTCCTTTCAAAGAGATACGTAACTCCTGCTGGCACCAGTCATCATGGCGTCCACACTTAACTGATGGATGTGCTGGGACTCCTCTTCACGCATCTGTGCTCGCCTAATTCTCTGGAAAACCCTGCAGTGAAAGTTTTCTCATCCTCATTTTATAATTTCCAGTCTCAGCCTTGGTTTTCTTATCTGTAAAATGGTGGGGAGGAAGGTGGGAGGGGACACATGTATACCTATGGCTGATTCATATTGAGGTATAGCAAAAACCATCACAATATTGTAAAGTAATTATCCTCCAATTAAAATAAATTAATTTTTTAAAAATGGGGATGAGAAAACTTGCACTGGTTTGGCATCCCTTGAAGTGGAAGAGCTGGGATTCCAATCCCCTTTGCCTTCACTGTCCTCCTCTCCCTCCTAACTTCCTCCCTCTCTTCTCCCTTTGTCCCTCATCTTTGCTTCTCCTCCCACTCTTCTGTCCTCCCTAACATATTTCCTTTCACTCTTAGATAGATGGACAGATAGCCAATAGATACACAGATAGACATAGATACATGTAGGTGTGCAGATATAATTTAAAACCTGAAAATAACTGGACTATTTCTCTAAAATGCTACAAACATGTAAGTTAAATTGGAACATAACTGTTAAAGTTCAACAAAGCATCCCCTGACAACCGTGTTAAGAACAAGCTGAGAATCCTCTCATCGACTCAGATTTAGACTACTAGCAGCTTGGTTGGCTTAGAACTCCCCACCCGTCTTTTAACATTTTTAACAGTTTCTTGGCCTTTATAATAACAAAAATTGAGTCTGGTACCTTTTTAATGCTATTAATATTTTATCTTTGTTAGAGGGCTTCTGCTTCAGACTGGTAAATCTTTTGGAGAAAAATCAATACACACTTTACTGACCTCCAGTAATGAACAGGCCAAGTGATTCCTAACCATGGGGAGGGCGTAGTTTTCAGCACAAAGATGGAATACCATCTTTGGAGGCATTCCAAGCTTTCTGATATATTCAAACAGTCTGACCTGTACCTACTGATCTTCTCCTCACAGAGAAAGAAGCTAAACACATCACCTTAAGGTAAGTGCATGAATTGATCACAGGCTGAAAGTTAGTGTCTATAGAAAGATCTTTCTGAATAATTCATTAGTAAGGATCCAAAAAATTAGATAGCAAAGCAAATGTTCTGGGTCTCATCTATGAATCTTTACATCTTATGTCCCACATCTGAAGGCAAATCAGTCAGACCCCCGCCACCCACTTCCTGGCTGTTGTCCATTGCTCTGTTTAATACATTCCATTCTGCCTTGGTTCATGCTAAACTTGTATGTGTGTGTGTGTGTAGTGTTTCTACCGCTGAATTGCAAACTTCTGGGACTCAAGGACTGATCTCATTTGTCTTTGGTTAGTGGCAGTAGTGTGCTGGTAGATGCTAAAAGCAAGCTCCCTAAAATAAAAGAATAAGCCCTGATTGGTAGCATTTGTCAGTTTCCTTGGTAAATGCTCTCACCATGTTTATTTCAATCTATCTACGTGATGTCTCTAAATGCAAAGTCAGGAAGAGAGAAGCAGTTGCACACCATAATATAGGACATCTACCACCATACAGACATGATAGATGTCAATAAACTCAAGAGCGTGTTGTTGTTGCTCAGTCCCTAAGTCACATCTGACTCTTTGAGACCTCATGTACTGTAGCACACCAGGCTCCTCTGTCCTTCATTATCTCCTAGAGTTTGCTCATGTCATGCCCATTGAGTCAGTGATGCTGTCTATGCCACCCCTTCTCCTTTTGCCTTCAATCTTTCCCTGCATTAGGGTCTTTTCCACTGAGTTGGCTCTTCATATTAGGTGGCCAAAGTATTGGAGATTCGGCTTCATCAGTCCTTCCAATGAATATTCAGGGTTGGTTTCCTCTAAGATTGACTGGTTTGATCTCCTTGCTGTCCAAGGGACTCTCAAGAGGTCTCCAGTACCACAGTTTATTTGATGCTCAGCCTTCTTATGGGCTTCTCTGGTAGTTCAGCTGATAAAGAATCCACCTGCAATGCAGGAGACCCCAGTTCAATTTCTGGGTCAGGAAGATCCCCTGGAGAAGGGAAATACCACCCACTCCAGTATTCTTGGGCTTCTCCTGTGGCTCAGATGGTAAAGAATCCACCTGCAGTGCAGGAGACCTAGGTTCGATCCCTGGGTTGGGGAGATCTCTTGGAGGAGGACATGGCAGCCCACTCCAGTATTCTTGCCTGGAGAATCCCATGGACAGAGGAGCTACAGTCCATGGGGTTACAAAGAGTCAGACACAACTGAGCAACTAAGCACAGCACAGCACGTCTTTGTGGATTAACTCTCACATCCATACGAGACTCCTGAAAAAATTATAGCTTTGACAGTATAGACCTTTGTTGGTCAAGTGGTGTCTCTGCTTTTTAATACAATGTCTAGGTTTGTCATAGCTTTCTTTCCAAGGAGCAAGTGTCTTAATTTCATGGCTGCAGTCGCTGTCCTCAGTGATCTTGGAGTCCAAGAAAGAGAATCTGTCACTGCTTCTACTTCCCCCCCTTCTATTTGCAATAAAGTGATGGGACCAGATGCTATGATCTTAGTTTTTTGAATATTGAGTATCAGGCCAGCTTTTTCATTCTCCTCTTTCACCCTCATCAAGAAGCTCTTATAGTTCCTCTTTACTTTTTGCCATTAGAGTGATATCACCTGCGTATCTGAGGTTATTGATATTTCTCCTGGAAATCTTGATTCCAGCTTGTGACTCATCCATCCTGGCATTTTGCCTGATGTACACTGCATAGAAGTTAAATAAGCAGGGTGACAGTATACAGTCTTGTTTTATTCCTTTTGCAGTTTTGAACCAGTCAGTTGTTCCATGTTCAGTTCAAACTATTGCTTCTTGACCTAGATGTTCTTCTGGAATTCCTTTGCTTTCTCCATGATCCAATGGATGTTGGCAATTTGATCTCTTGTTCCTCTACGTCTTCAAACTCCAGCTTGTACATCTGGAAGTGCTCAGTTCAGGTACTGTTGAAGCCTAGCTTGAAGGATTTGGAGCATAACCTTACTAGCATGTGAGATGAGTAAGTTCTACAGCAGTTTGAACATTCTTTAGCATTGCCCTTTTTTTCGAATTAGAATGAAAGCTGACCTTTTCTGGTCCTGTGGCCACTGTTGAGTTTTCCAAATTTGCTAATATATTGAATGCAGAACTTTAACAGCATCATCTTTAAGGATTTTAAGTAGTTTAGCTGGAATTCTGTCACCTCTACTAGCTTTGTTCATAGTAATGCTTCCTAAAAACTATCAAGAGTGTAGATAACACAAACATACCATAGAATAAACAGGAAGTCATGTGTTTTGTACATTTATACTTTTGCTTTTGATCACTTTCTCAGTGATCAATGCAAAGAAATAGAAGATAACAGTAGAATGGGAAAGACTAGAGGAAAGACTAGAGAAAAGACTAGAGAAAGACTGTGAAAAGAAGAGAAGTGAAAAGCAAAGGAGAAAAGGAAAGATATAAGCATCTGAATGCAGAGTTCAAAAGAATACCAAGGAGAGATTAGAAAGCCTTCCTCAGCGATCAATGCAAAGAAATAGAGGAAAACAACAGAATGGGAAAGACTAGAGATCTCTTCAAGAAAATTGGAGATACCAAGGGAACATTTCATGCAAAGATGGGCTCGATAAAGGACAGAAATGGTATGGACCTAACAGAAGCAGAAGATATTAAGAAGAGGTGGCAAGAATACACAGAAGAACTGTACAAAAAAGAGCTTCATGACCAAGATCATCACAATGGTGTGATCACTGACCTAGAGCCAGATATCCTGGAATGTGAAGTCAAGTGGGCCTTAGAAAGCATCACTATGAACAAAGCTAGTGGGGGTGATGGAATTCCAGTTGAGCTATTTCAAATCCTGAAAGATGATGCACTCAATATGCCAGCAAATTTGGAAAACTCAGCAGTAGCCACAGGACTGGAAAAGGTCAGTTTTCATCCCAATCCCAAAGAAAGGCAATGCCAAAGAATGCTCAAACTACCACACAATTGCACTCATCTCACACGCTAGTAAAGTATTGCTCAAAATTCTCCAAGCCAGGTTTCAGCAGTATGCGAACCGTGAACTTCCAGATGTTCAAGCTGGTTTTAGAAAAGGCAGAGGAACCAGAGATCAAATTGCCAACATCCGCTGGATCATGGAAAAAGCAAGAGTTCCAGAAAAACATCTACTTCTGCTTTATTGACTATGCCAAAGCCTTTGATTGTGTGGATCACAACGAACTTCAGAAAATTCTTCAAGGGATGGTAATACCAGACCACCTGACCTGCCTTCTGAGAAATCTGTATGCAGGTCAAGAAGCAACAGTTAGAACTGGACATGGAAAAGCAAACTGGTTCCAAAACAGGAAAGGAGTATGTCAAGGCTGTATATTGTCACTCTGCTTATTTAACTTATATGCAGAGTACATCATAAGAAACACTGGGCTGGAAGAAGCACAAGCTGGCATCAAGATTGCTGGGAGAAATATCAATAACCTCAGATATGCAGATAACACCACCTTTATGGCAGAAAGTGAAGAAGAACTAAAGAGCCTCTTGATGAAAGTGAAGGAGGATAATGAAAAATTTGACTTAAAGCTCAACATTCAGAAAACTAAGATCATGGCATCTGGTCCCATCACTTCATGGCAAATAGATGGGGAAACAGTGGAAACAGTGACAGACTTTATTTTGAGGGGCTCTAAAATACTGCAGACAGTGACTGCAACCATGAAATTAAAACACGCTTACTCCTTGGAAGAAAAGTTATGACCCAACCAAGACAACTTGTTAAAAAGCAGAGATATTACTTTGCCAACATAGGTCCATCTAGTCATAGCTATGGTTTTTCCAGTAGTCATGTATGGATATGAGAGTTGGACTACAAAGAAAGCTAAGTGCTGAAGAACTGATGCTTTTGAACTGCGGTGTTGGAGAAGACTCTTGAGAGTCCCTTGGACTGCAAGGATATCCAACCAGTCCATCCTAAAGGAAATCAGTCCTGAACATTCATTGGAAGGACTGATGCTGAAGCTGAAACTCTGATACTTTGGCCACCTGATGTGAAAAATTGACTCATTTGAAAAGACCCTGATGCTGGGAAAGATTGAAGGCAGGAGGAGAAGGGGATGACAGAGGATGAGATGGTTGGATGGCATCACTGACGCAATGGACATGAGTTTGAGTAAGCTCTGGGGTTTGGTGATGGACAGGGAGGCCTGGCATGCTGCAGTCCATGGAGTCGCAAAGAGTCAGACACGACTGAGTGACTGAACTGAACCTTTGCTTTTAATGTAACTTATTTAATTGCACATTTATGGGATTTTTAATAATGTCTAGGCCCAAAAATCAGCTCACAAAACTCTAAAATTCAGTTAATTGGCCCCAGGTCACCAAGTGGGTACTATGAAGAAAAACATTTGCTGTTAAAAGCACCACCACAACCAAAAGTGAAAGATCTGCTGGATCTGTTTCTCCTACTAAAGTGGTGCTTTTCTTCTATTTCTATGGAGGGAGGGAACCTCACCCCAAGAGAAGAATCCAAGATGGCTCCTGCTAAGAAAGCATCTGTAATTTTACAACATCTACAAGGATTTTGCTGCAAAAGGTTGGCACCTGTCAAGTTTCTTTTAATGATGGCAGAGATGTGGGCACATCTACGCTTGGATATATGGACAATCAAGTGGAGGGAATCCATGATAAGTTATTCAATATCCAGAAAAAAAGGTTGTTCTGACATCATGTACACCAGGTGCTATGCTCAGTGCTGGGACCCAGAGATAAAGCAGACTGGAGGTCCTCTGGTAAACAGATCAAGAGTAGATTCCCTTCAGAAGGCATAGTTAAGAAGTCCAGACAGGGACTTCCCTAGGGGTCCGGTGGTTATAAATCCACCTTCTAATGCAGGGGTGAAGGTTCCATCCCTGGTCAGGGAACTAAGATGCCACATGCCAGGGGAGGAAGGGCAACTAAGCCTGCATGCCACAACTAGAGAAGCCTGTGTACCACAATTACTGAGCAGTCATCACAATGAATACCTAGCACAGTCAAAAAAAAAAAAAGTCTCAACAAGAGAAGGGGAAGGGTTGATGTGAAGGCCTGGTTCTGAGCCTAAAAAGAACTTGGTTTGCTCACTGAACATAAAGAAGTCCAGTGGCTGATGTGCAGTTGCAGTGGGGTGGGAAAGGGGTGTGAGATGAAGCTGGTGGGTGTTGGCAGGAGTCACGAGATGCAGTACCTGTGGTCTGTGTTGAGGATTTGAAACAACTGGAAGTGACTTTCTGAGGTACTCTGAGGTTATCCCTCATGATAACTAACACTGTGTGATCTTGGCTGTTAGGCAGTAAACTTCTGAAGGACAGGACCAGGTGTCCAAAGGTCTAGTACAGGGTCCAGTCCATCTTAGAGACAAAAGGAAGTGAATGGATGGATACATGTCTGCCCTCACCCCCGTTACAGGTTAAGGTCTGGGGTTCAGGCTTAAACTGACTTAGAGGAGTTACTTCTGACTGAGCCAAACCTGAGAACTGCTGGGGAGGCTCATGCCCCAGAAATTCCTCAGTCTTGATGATGAGGGACCAACCCGGAAGAGACACTTGCTCCTGGATCTTTGCTCTCCGGGACCTCTAGGAGCTCTTTAAGATCAGTGGATGTGACCCAAGTCCTCATAGGAACGTGTCACTGTGCCAGGTTCACACGGGTCCTGGACTGCAACAGTGAGCCCTGCTGCCCAGGTGGAAGTGGGTGCCCCTGCAGCTTGGAGCTCAGGGTGCCCTTCTGTGCTTCATCTGTCCCCACAGGTGTGTGGTATGGTTTCAGGAGTGGCTTAGAGCTCCAGTGCCCTTCTCTACCACTTGGCTCTTGGACCTACTGCTGAAGGCTGAAATAGCACCTTTGAGAACTAAGCATGCTGAATGCTTTGGAAGGTAAATTCCCTAAGTAGGAGAAATAAGAAAGAAGGAATACTTCACATTTATTGATCCCTGCCTCTGTGACAGGCACTATGCTAGATGTTTTATATGTTTTATTTCATCTGTTCTTCAGAACACCACCATGAAACATGCTTTTGTTATTCCTATTGGACAGCAAAGAACCTTGAAGTATCAAAAGGTCAAATGACTCATCTGAAAACTGTAAAGTTGGTAAGCGAGCAAGCAAGTGTTTTGGATGTAAAGCCCATGTATTCAAAGCCAGGTCTGTCTGACATTGTGCTGCTGTTTAATGTTGGCCCTGAAAGAGGGAACAAGAGGGCACTTTTATCCAGCATTCCCAAATTTCCCCGAGGAACCGAACCACCTGGGGGTGCTTGTTAGTCATGGTGCTTTCTAGGTCTATTGTGTGGGGTTTAGGAATGCTTGAGTCTGTGATGAGGTCCTGGAGTTTATATTTAACAAGGTGATTGTTTCCAAGGAAGTTTGGGAAACACCAGGGAGCAGAAATGACCTGTGTGCACTTTGCTCAAGACTGAAGCCTATAATGATATTGGCCCATATACCTCTCTCTCCACAAATGGAGAACTGGCTTTAATCTGCCTGGAAACATTAAGTAAACATGAATCCAGGAAATCAATTTATTTATTGAAGTCATGTTGTTGAGGTTGTGGTTTAGTCGCTAAGTCATGTCCAACTCTTTGTGACCCCATGAACTGCAGCACACCAGCCTTCTCTATCCTTCACTATCTTCTAGAGTCTGCTCAAACTCATGTCCATTGAGTCATTAATGCCATCCAACCATCTCAACCTCTGTTGCCCACTTCTCCTCCCCTCAGTTTCCCAGCATCAGGGTCTTTTCCAATGAGTCAGCTCTTTGCATCAGGTGGCCAAAGTATTGAGCTTCAGCCTCAGCATCAGTCCTTCCAGTGAATATTTAGGGTTGATTTCCTTTAGGATTGACTGGCTTGATCTCCCTGCTGTCCAAGGGACTCTCAAGAGTCTTCTCCAGCACCACAGTTTGAAAGCCTTAATTCTTCAGCACTCAACCTTCTTTATGGTCCAACTCTCACATCCATATATGACTACTGGAAAAACCTTAGCTTTGATTATACGAATCTTTATCAGCAAAGTGATGTCTCTGATTTTTAATATGCTGTCTGGGTTTGTCATAGCTTTTCTTCCAAGGAGCAAGCATCTTTTATATTCAAGGCTGCAGTCACTGTCTACAATGATTTTGGAGCCCAAGAAAGTAAAATCTGTCACTGAAGGTGAAATCCATCACTGAGGAGGGCGAAAAGCTGGCTTAAAACTCAGCAGTCAAAAAACTAAGGTCATGACATCTGGTCCCGTCACTTCATGGCAAATAGCTGGGGAAAAAATGACAGTGAGACTTTATCTTCTTTACTGAAGTCATATGTGCACTCAGAATTTGGGAGAGAAAATGATCATTAGGAGACAAATCACTGGAAAGTTGTGTAGCAGGAATATCTGGGGGCAGATGGTCTACAAAGCAGCTAATACATTGGTCTCAGATGGGTTCTTCACAGTTTCTGAGCCTTGGCTTTCCCATCTGTAAAATGGTGAGAATAATATCACCACGATGAAAGTGTGAAGATTCAGTGAGAGCTGGCCTGGAACAACACATTCAGTTCAGTTTAGTTCAGTTTAGTCGCTCAGTCGTGTCTGACTCTTTGCGACCCCGTGAATCGCAGCAGGCCAGGCCTCCCTGTCCATCACCAACTTGGCGAGTGTCAATTCTGGCCTCACATTGCCCAGGTTCATGTCTCAGTCATGCACTTCCTCTCTCTGTGTACCTTTGGGTAAGTTGCTTAACTTCTCTCTACCTCAATTTTCTCTTGTGTAAATGGAAATAGAAATAGGACCTACTCACAGAAGTGTTGTAAAGACTTATTGAAAGTACTTAGCGCAGTACTAGGTGAAGTGCAGGTATTCTGATAATATCCTCCAGATTGTGGTCAAGTCACTTGACACATGGTAGGTCTTAATGATATGGTTTTCCTTGAACCTCAGTGCCAGGTTGAGCACATGATCTTTCTACCCATTGACTCTATTCCAAAGTGAGAAGTGTACTTAGCTTTTCAGTAATGATTTTAGAGGGAAAAAAGCAGAGGCCACCCAGTGGCTCAGCAATAAAGACTCTGCCTACAGTGCAGAAGATGCAGGACACACGGCTTCAATCCCAGGGTCAGGAAGATCCCCTGGAAAAGGGAAGAAGTATTCTTGCCTGGAGAATCCCAACGCAAAGAGCTGGACATGACTGAAGTGACTGGGCACGCACCCAAAGAGAATTGTTTCAACTGTTGACTCATTTTACTCTTAAGGCTGAAGTAGAGGGAATGTCCACCCCTCCAGATGAAGTTGGTGAAACAGACACCCCTGGTTGTCATCATTGTGGAGCAAGTCATTCCTCTTCTCTGAGCTTACCTCCGCTTATAAAAGATTCTTTCCACCTCTGAACTCCTATGAGTCAATGAAAATAGTCCTTGAACCTAACCTTCAAATATCAGTTGCTTTGCTGGAAGTTCAGGGACTGGGGAGAAATCACCAGTGAGAGTGGGTCATTGCAATTTTTACCTCCTGTCAAGTAATCTTTTTCTTTAAGATCCCTCAGTCATACAGATTTTCAGATATACAACTTTGCTTAGATTGTCATCCTGAAATGATGGTCTTAATCATAAATTCTAATTGGAATGGGATCCACCTCAATTTATTCCTAATGCTTCAGAAAAGCAGAACTGTTTCTAGGAATACATTGAGATGGATTCTATTCCAATTAACAGTTTGACTCGGTTAAAATGTTGTTAACCCACTGCTGTCCTCTGATAACCATCTAATTCATAGGGCAAGTTGCTGGCCATGCCAGAGCTAACCAGGAGATTATATCTACCTAAATGTGATCAGCGCTTTGAGTGCATGGACTCAGTTCTGGCTTCTCCACCCCAGTACTGCTCTCAACTTAGCAGTTCGAAGGCACTGTCAGCTTGCTTTAAGCTGTGATTGAATTGGGCTACTTTCTGAAAATCAGAAGTATAATGGTTTCACCTAATTTAGACAAATTCTCTACTATCAGTCAGGATTCTAGAGAAAGAGAACCAGTGGGATGTATATATACTTAGAGGGTGATTTATTTTAAAAAATTGACTCATGCGATTTGTAGACGCTGGCAAATCTAAAATGCGTAATTTAGGCCAGCAGGTTGGAAACGCAGACAGGAGTTCTATGTTATAATCTTGAGGCGGAATTCCTTCTTCTCCAGGAAACCTCAGTTTTTGCTTTTAGAGTCTTCATTTGATTGGATGAGGCCCACCCACATTATGGAGGGTAACCCCCTTTACTTAAAGCCAATTGTTTGTAAATGTTAATGATAACTACAAAATACCTTCATGGCAGCATCTAGACTAGTTTTTGAAGAACTGAGTACCGTAGCCAGTCAAGTTGTCACACAAAAATGAACCATCTTAGATTCCATGAATTACATTTACAATCCCCCAGAGTAATGTGGCTGCTGCTGCTGCTGCTGCTGCTAAGTCGCTTCAGTCGTGTCCGACTCTGTGCAACCCCATAGACGGCAGCCCACCAGGCTCCCCCGTCCCTGGGATTCTCCAGGCAAGAATACTGGAGTGGGTTGCCATTTCCTTCTCCAATGCAGGAAAGTGAAAGTGAAGTCTCTCAGTCGTGTCTGACTCTTAGCGACCCCATGGACTGCAGCCTAACAGGCTCCTCCGTCCATGGGATTTTCCAGGCAAGAGTACTGGAGTGGGATGCCATTGCCTTCTCCAGAATAATGTGGAGATGGGTGTAAAGAAAGACAGCAGACACAAGGCGTTGTGTCTCAGGATCACCCACCGTGACCCAACACAGAGGGCTCAGTTTTTATGTTATTTAAACTTTCCACGCCACACACTTCACCTCATGTCTCCAGGTATGTTTTCCCAAGATGGGAGTCAGGATGCTTTGTTGGGCAAAAGCAGGGCCACTTCTCTTTGATGGTCCAGTAATGTAAGGTTCACAGTCATTCCTAAGCTCACAGATGCTACAGGAAGGAAGAGTAGACACCAGCTACACATTTCTATAAACCAGTAGGTAAATATTCATGATTGAATACCCAGCCTGACAGGCACACTTGGGACATTCCAGCCAAAACAGAGCTTCAGAATTTTCATTTCCACTGGGCAAACAGGAAAATGAGATGATGCGAAATTGATGTGTGTGGAAAGCACAGTGATTGGGCATTTACATCTATTTAATTAAGGAACACGTTGTAACCTCTATTTACTTCTGTTTAATTAAGGGATTGCTCATTTCAGAGGAGATATCATGCTGGGCCTTCTACTACTTTTGTGATTCAAAGCTCAACTAAGAATATATGGGAATTAGTTTGGTGATCTTAGCTCAGTCCCTAATGGCAAGAGCTTCCTATTACAAAGCCAATAAACTACACTGCCAGACTTGCAAAAAGTGAGTCAGGGGGCTTATCAAGAAAATGATCTCTTCAAAACACAGGAGGTCATTCGTGAGAATGTATATTATTCTAGAATAATTCTGATAAAAAATTATAACCACAGTGGATTTCAAATTTGAGTAGAAAAAGAAAGATCCAGAAAAATTACTAGAGCTATAAGGCTTCTAATTTATGAACTTTATTTAGTATATTTTAAAATTAGGGTGTTTTAAATAAATTCTCTGGATCATCTTATTAAATAAATTTGCTATATAATTAGTAAATTAGGGCATTTAAAATTTAGGGTGATTTATAATGTGTTAGTTTCAAATATACAGAGAAGTTTTTTTGTGTGTGTATATATATATATATATATATGCATGTGTGTGTATATATATATATATATATATGTATGTATATATTCTTTCTCAGATTCTTTTCCCTGGTAACTTATTATAAAATATTGAGTATAGTTTTCTGTGTTATACAGTAGGTCTCTGTTGTTTATTTTCTATATATTAGTGTGTATATGTTGACACCAAACTCCTAATTTATCCTTTCCCACCTTTCCTCTTGGCTAACTATGTTTTCTATGTCTGTAACTCTATTTCTATTTTGCACATGTTTGTTTATATATTTTTTAGATTCTACATATAAGCAATATAATAATGATATTTGTCTTTCTCTGTTTGAGTTACTTCAGTTAGTATAACTAGTATAACTAGTATATCTAGTATAACTAGATAAACTCTAGATCCATCCATGTTGCTGTAAATGGTAATATTTCATTCTTTTTTATGACTGAGTAATATCCCACTGTGAGCACTTCCCCAATGGCTCAGTGGGTAAAGAATCCATCTGCAATGCAGGAGACACAGGAGATGCAGGTTCGATCCCTGGACTGGGAAGATACCCTGGAGAAGAAAATGGCAACCTACTCCAGTATTCTTGCCTGGAAAATCCCATTGGGTAAGTGTGTGTATATCTATCTATCTATCTATATACATATATATGTATATGTGCTTTGCTTAGTCGCTCAGTCATGTCCAACTCTTTGCGACCCCATGGACTGCAGCTCACCAGGCTCCTCTGTCCATGGAGATTCTCCAGGCCAGAATACTGGAATGGGTTGCCATGCCCTCCTTCAGGGGATCTTCCCAACCAGGGACTGAACCCAAGTCTTCCGCATTGTAGGTGGATTCTTTACTGTCTGAGCCACCATATATATATGGGCTTCCTATGTATATGCATCTATATAGATACATATACACACCACATTTTCTTCTGATGGACATTTATGTTGCTTCCATGTCTTGGCTGTTGTAAATAGTACTGCTGTGAACCTAGGGGTGCACATGTCTTTTCAAATCATGATTTTTCCTGGATATATATATGCCCAGTAGTGGGATTGCTGGATTATATGGTAACTCTATTTTGAGTTTTTGAAGGAACATCCACACTGTTCTCCATAGTGGCTGCACCAATTTACATTCCCATCAATGTGTAGAATGGTTCCTTTTTCTACACACATTCTCCAGCATTTATTATTTGTAAACAGAAATTTATTTAGTATATTGACAAAACAGTTGTTCCTGCCTGGGCAGACTGGAAAGAGTAAGAAGGAGAACAGAAAGTGAGGGGATATGTTTTTCTATATACATGATATTTCACATCTTACTCAGGTGTTGATTATATTTTTCTCCTTGAAGGAGATATTTCAAAACTAAGGTGATTCATTCTTTCATCTGACATATTATTATTCTTTTTCCTTTGCTACAGGAAATGCCCCTAGAGTAACTCTATTCTTTTTAAGTTCTGTGAGTCACAGTTAATTTTAAGCACAAGAGGAGAATGGAAGAAGAGCTATTCTAGAAAGAATTAGAAGAAATGGCCAGTAATTCTAACAGTGTGGAATGGGGAGAGAAATGTTTGAAATCTACACCCAAATTTCCAGCCCCTGATCATCCAGCTAGATCCTCTGTCCCTATTGACATCATCATTTAATGTATACCTGCATGTGCTGTATACTTAGTTGCTCAGTCATGTCTGACTCTTTGCAAACCCATGAACTGTAGCCCACTAGGCTCCTCAGTTCATGAGGATTCTCCAAGCAAGAATACTGGAGTGGGCTGCCATGCCCTCCTCCAAGGGATCTTCCCAACCCAGGGATCAAACCCAGGTCTCCCTCATTCAGGTGGATTCTTTACCGTCTGAGCCACCAGGGAAGCCCAAGAATACTAGAATGGATAACATATCCCTTCTCCAGGGGAACTTCCTGACCCAGGAATCGAACCAGGATCTCCTGCATTGCAGGTGGATTCTTTGCCGGCTGAGGTAGCAGGGAAGCCCGTATACCTGCATACTAGCTGGCTAATGAGTCAAAATACCAGCTATGTACCAGCCTCCTGAGTGTCCTCCCTCCATCACCAGGAAGAAAAGGGACTCTTAGAGACAATGCTCTGCACTCTTAAGTGAAAGCAGAGAATGGAATGACACCAGGAGATGAAATTCTGCCTTGACTTCTCTACAGCAAGGGCCACACTCTGTACCCATGTGACAACCACCCAACACCTCTCCAGTGCATTATAATATCATGCGTGCTGAATTAATATAGGAAGGATGAGTGGAGGCTCTGCTCCTGTAAAGTTGCTTTGTTTTTTCTTGAATTCACTGTGCATTCCTCTGACACTCCCTGGAATGCCCTCCTTTTCTCTTATATCCCTGTAACCAAGCCTAATATTTTGTCAAGGCCTGGAACAAGTCCCTCCAGTTCCATGACATTTTTCAGACTTATTTGGCCTTAGCAAGAAATCCTGCCTCTAAAGACCTGCCTCCCCTGATGAATGATTTCCTGGTTGGTAAGGAGCATATGGTACTTAGCAGTTTTTTTGTTTTTATCTATGTCCTGTCTTCTCAACCAGATTCTGACTTTGTATGTGACCTGTTTCCAGATACTCCACTCTGCACACCCTAACCAGTGCACAACACCCCACCGCCCCTGGCATGATGCCTCCGTATATCATGGGCTCTCAGTTAGTATCTGTAGTTGGTAATGGATCTGATGGCTCTCTGACAAGTTGCACCATAAGCTCCTCAAGGAAAAGGGCCAAACCTGTCTGTTCAATATTGGATTCCTCATACCTACCTATTATGGGAGCTGTTCAAAGGAAATATTTTTTTATTAATCCAGATATTTTGCAAAGAATGTTACATGAATAGTTGAATAAATTTATGTTTGGAATGCAGTGCTAAATCTAAAATCATATCTCGAATGCACATTAATTACTGGTTACCTTGGCATTTGAGGAAATACTTTCTCTTCCCTAAAGAAGGACTGAATTTAAGTGAATACTTAGTGTCTCAAAACTTCTGACTGAAGTCGTAATTCAACAAACTTTTTGGGGGCGGATTCCCTCATGGTTCGGTGGTTAGGACTCTGTGTTTCTACTGCCAGAGGCCTGGGTTTGATCCCTGGTTGGAAACTAATATCCCAAAAGACCTCAGTGGGGCACCCCACCCGCCGCACCCCCCACCAAAGGAGGAGCTTTTTGATGTGTACCTACTACCTCAAGATACCAGGCTAGACATGGCAGGAAGGAAGAGGTGACAGAGACTTGTCCTTACCCTAGAAGAGGTCTAAGTCTAGCCACAGAGTTTGTCAAGGAAGCCAGCAAATGTTATGAGATAGAATTGTAACACATCGTAAGGAACAAGCAAAGAAATGTGAGAGGAAAAAAAACACACAAAGTTAGAAAGATCATGGAAGATTTGACAGATGTGGTGACCATTAGGAAGGTGGAGTTCCAATGCACAGAAATAAAGGAGAAAGGCATTCCAGACAAAGAGGGAAACACAGTATGTGCATGAAGGTAAAAAGGTTATGACATGCTCAGAGAGGAGCAAGTGGTTCAGGGAGCATGGCGGAAAGAAATGTTGGAATTGAATTGGGAAATTTAGGCTGTGGTCAGGTTATAAAGAGTCTTGCTTGCCACGGTAGGGTAACTGGAGAATATCTTGCAGGCAGGGGAGACACTTACGGATACCAAAATATTCTGCTCCCGTCAAAACTTTTAGCTCTCCTATCCTCAGCTGAAAAAATGCTAGTGCTATTCTGTTTGCAGAAGTGGAGATTTGCTCATGAATCTAAATCACAGGGTGAATTCTTTTTCTTTTAAATACTTGAAACTACTTGTTTACATTTTACTTTATCTTTCAATTTGACCATGCCACTTAGCCTGTGGGATCTCAGTTCCTTAACCAGGGGTCGAACCCATGGCCACTGCATCAGAAACTCAGTCTTAACCACTGGACCACCAGGAAATTTCAAGGGTGAATTCTTAATCAGCATTCAACCCTGTCCTATCCGTAGCTTTAAGCGTTTCAAACTGTATTCAGTGGAATCTTGGAGTTCTACAGAAGTTTGCCCAGATTCCATGGGAGTATTTTTTCGAATGGTATAAATCTCTAGCTCTTTTTTTGAAGGCACAGATTTCTTTCTTGGTTATAGTTTAGGGTAGTGAGAGACTGTTGTTTTTAATTTTAACTCCTTTCTAATCAGCTGCCATGGACAGTGGTGTACAGTCAGTCACTGGTTACTGTATGCTGCTATAGTAAGGTTATAGTCATGAGGAAAATAAAGAGGTTTAAGTCTGCTATGGACTTTCTAGAGCCTCGTAAGAAATTACAGTGGGAACGAGTCCACCAATTAGACCTTTTAGTCTTAGGCAGTGTTGCAGAAACTGTCAGCTATTCACCTAAATCCATTCTTCCCTTCTTCCATGATATCGTAATTGTAGTCAATCTTAGCTACACCACATTTCCCAGCCTCCCTTGCACTTAGGTTGGTCATGTGACATTCTTCTTGCCAATAAGATGCAAACTGGATGCCATTTCTCTATCTAGGCTTTAGGTAAGCGTCCTCCAAGTTCTCTTTCCCTACCCCTCTAGCTGAAACCTGGACATGGTTTAGACCCACTTTCATGCAGATAATGACAGCCCTTGACTTTGCTTAATGGCTAAACTATTAATATTTGGTCCTGTTTGATTGTTTTCCTTTCTTTCTACATCTTCGCACTTCTCTGATTGAATACATTCTTTAATTAAAGTTTTTCTACGGACAAAAGGCCATCAGAGGACAGGTTGTGGGGGGTGGGGAGTGCTGTTCTGGGAAGGCCTCATAGGGTCCTGCTTGGTTTCATTTCTTCAGACTATCTGGATGTTATCATACCACCTTATCTTTACTCAAACTCGTCTCTCCGCCTGATATGCCCTTCCAGTTCCCCTCTCTTTTCCATATGATATTCTGCTCATCTCTAAAGCCCAGCTCAAGGGTGACCACTTATGAGAAGATGCCCGTGGTCCTCTCCCCTTTCCTGCTCCCCTCTATCCCCCTCACACTAGGTATGAAGTGCTGGGGGATCATCTTTCACAGCATATGTTGGTTAGTTGTTGTTCCATGATACTTGTCTCCATCCTTGGTTTTTGGTCCACACCTGACATGGAGCAAGCTGCCCATAAATAGTTGTTGAATTAAGTGAATGCCTTTTCCCAGGTCTGACATCCTCCCTGTCCCCAAGGGAATGGAGCCTGTTGGGTGAGGGGAGGGGTGGCCCTGATGGCAGCCCCCTCTGTGTAATTATCCCCTTACAGTGAATAATGGGGCTTCAGCTCTGAGTCTGATTGTTTGATGAAGATGAAACTATTTAATCAGGTTTGGTTGCTCATCTCATCATCTTGCTGCATCACAGCCCTTCTGACGAGTTCATTAACTGGAAGAAAAATTGATGACCTCGTTAGTTCTGCACATTGGTTCACTTAGGACAAATTGGAGCTTTAGAATGTCGCTCAACTCTGACCCATGGCGGGACAAGGTGTCATGCTCAGGAATGTTTGGATACACTGTGCCCTTCGTGCCTTTGTGTCGTGGGTTTCCCAGGAAACTTCTGTTTGAAATAGTGTCTTTTCTGATGTAAACTTAGGTTTCCTCTCATACTGCTCAGTGAGAAAGTTACCACTAGCTCACAGTACCCAGGGTAAGCTCACCTTCTCTCCATCCCCACCTTGAATTTTTTCCTCTCTGCCACCCAGGGACATCTTACCATCCTCCAAGCCTAGTTTACTTCCTTCCCCACCCCCACCCCAATGCAGGGAACATTCACTGTATCTCAAGGCCCTAACTTGGGTGAATCTGGAAGCAGAACATGTTGGGATCTCAGGTAAAGTGTTATTGACCAGGGTTCTTGGCCTCCTTGATCAATAGAAATTGACTAGAGGTCAGACAAGAAATCTAGGCAAGGCTTCACTGGGGCCCCTGCTGCAGCAGGGGGAGCAAGAACAAACTACATGTTGCCTTGCTTGCTCACTCTCTGAGGGGTGGTGGTTTAGTCACTAAATTGTGTCCCACTCTTGCGACCCATGGACTATAGCCCACCAGGATCCTTCTGTCCATAAGATTTTCCAGGCAAGAAATCTTGAGTGGGTTGCCATTTCATTCTCCAGGGGATCTTCTCCAACTCAGGGATCGAACCCAGGTCTCTTGCACTGCAGGCAGATTCTTTATGAGGGGGCAGTGAGCTTATTTATTCTATGGGGTGACAGTAGGGATGTGTTCAGGGGTTGGGCCGGAAGGGTGGGAAGGATGGCTTAGGTGTTTTGACTACCCGTCTGGTGGTATTGAGTGCAGGGAGTATGCTCAGTACTCTGCTTTAGCTCCCAGCACCCAGTTTTGCTCTCAGCTCTTCAGAAGCAACAGTTGGGTTTTTTGATCTCTGTATAGCTTTTGGGTCCAGAGTTTGCCCCAAGTACCCAGGCACTCATTTATTTTTAGTCCCCTATTGTTTCTTTGCATTTTGTTGCTGAAGGAGAGATCGGTCCAGATACAAACATTGCAGCAGTGCAACAACGGATCCCAGGTCCCAGCCTGTCTCAGAAGGACCAGGAGAGGAGGAATAAATCAGGACCACAGGCAAGACCTGGAGAAACGCACATGGGAACGGGGTCTGCTGGTGGCTGCAGACCTAGATGAGGATGTGAAACACTGAGTCTGCAAGGCGGAAGGTGCGGCCGGTTCTCATGCTGTCTAGGGTGCCCATTCTGGCAAGTAGAGCAGAGTGGCTAGAGTAACTAGAGCGGGGGTGTTCCTGAGAGTCAGGGGAGGTTAAAGCATTGAGGTGCAAGTGGGTGCTGTTCTCTATCATCCTCAAATTTCCCCTCTTCCCCCTCTAACTTCACCCAATTTGCCTGACAAACTCCTATTCAGTTTTCAAAAGCCTGCTTTTTCTAGAAAGCCTTTCCTGTCGTCCTGTCTGATGTTGTTGGTCACTCCTGTCTCTGTTAGCTCCCCACCTGGAACACATTTTTAAAGCTGTATTTGTCATGGTGTTGTGATTATGTATTGAAAGTAGGTTTCTTTCACTTTGCAAGACCTCTTGAGAGAACAGATTTTCTCCTATATTCTGGAGCCTGGCATGGGCCCAGTGAAGCCTCAAAGCTCCTGTGGAAGCTCACTTTTCTGATGGAATGATTCCAATGAAGGAAACTGAAGCTGAAGGTCCAGCCTGGACCGGTGCTGTATTTTTTAAATTAACTTATTTATTTGGGTGTGCTGGGTGCTAGCTGCAGCGCGTGGGGTCCAGTTCCTTGACCAGAGATTGAATCCGGGCCCCCTGAATTGGGAGCACGGAGACTTAGCCACTGGACCACTAGGGAAGTCCCCCTGTATCTTTTTAAAATGTTGACTGGGGTTAAATATTTTTTTCCTCTGGTGGTTGATACTTTTTCAGCTGTGTCTTTCCACTGAGTGACTGTTTATACTGGGTGAGCTATTCAGTAGCTGATTCTTTTTCATGTTTTTCATTTAAAATCATGGCTATACCTTCATGTACTGCAGCACACAGACATACGGTTTGTTGCTAGGCTAAACTCAGACATCTGTTCAAGACCAGCCTAGCGTGGGTGTCCTAGGGTCCTGCTTGTCTGGGGCAGAATGTCAGATAGATCATTTGTTCATAAGAAGGAAAACCCCACTCCTTCTAAAGGAAATAAAGCAGACAGTGCAGGGAGGTCTCCCAAACAGTCTCTGGGACAGCTCTGGGGACACATCTGTTGAAAGGAGTTATTCACATGCCACCCCTGCGTGTGGCTGCTTGTTTCTATCCCTTTCAGTGTCCCAATGTCTGAATGCCTGGATGGAAGCTACATCTGTATATTGGCGCATCTTGGTTTGAGAATCTCTCCTGGATCCAAAAGGAGAGTCTCACAGTATAAGAGTTACCTCTTCTGGAGATTGTGTTCAATAAAGATTAACCTGTAAGAAAAACTGGAAACTTCTCTACTTGCAAAGGGAAGCTCATTTAGAAGCCACAACTTTAGAAGTAAATAAAAAGAAAGGAGCTGGGACCAAGAGGAAATAGACTAAGACCATCTACGAGGACAGGGGCTTGGCAAAATCTAGGATGAATCTAGAGGACATAACAGGAAACAGAAATGGTTTCCCTTTGCAAAGTGCTCTTTGCAGACACAGTCCTGGACATCAGCTGTCCAGTGAGTTCCCAAGGGTGGAGCTGAATCTAGTTCAAACTGTATTCCTTCCTATTCCTCTTTACACTCAGTACAAATCAGGTGCCTGGCAGACATCCGGCAGATGAATACATTTGGTCCTTCTTGCTGCTGAAGGAAACAGAGGCTTGTTGTAGATAACCGATGTGCCCAGGATCCAACATTGCAAATGATGAAAGTAGAACTCAAATCTAGGACTTTGGTCTCCTGGCAAAGTGATCTTTCCATGATTCCATAAAGAAAAGTGAAGTATCCTTAAAGATCAAGGAGTGGAGGAGAGTGTAATGGTGCTGGGAAGGGGGAGCAATTGTGATGGATACTGTTTTGACAAGATGTCCTTTAACTTCATGTCACCCCTTACATGGTCCACTTAGAACTTGAATTGTAAACTTTTACAGTAAGAACCTTGTTGTCTTTTTGTGGGGAGGGGCCTCCTAAAATATATGTAAAGTGAAGGTGGGAGCTTAGATTCATTGAAAGAAATCTGCCATCCACCCTCCTCTGGGCTTGTTACAAAGATGCCTCTTCAACACTTATTGCCAAAGAGTGACATCTGGTTGCATAGCTTTCCAGGGATTTCAAGGACTTTGTTCAGAGCCAATTAAACCCACCTGTTCTATCTCCCCCACAGGAACTGGAACAGACAAAAAGGTTAAGGTGCTTTTCCAAAGCAGCACTCCCCCAGCACTTATCAAATGCTCCCCCTCACCTCTTCCCTGACTCCCTCTATTAATGTTAACTAGGCAGCAATGGCTTGATGTTGACTGAGAGGACTCAGGATTCCATTTTTGACAAGCTGACAAGTGGAGGAAATTCATATATTATATGCCTGGAAGCAAGAGCTTTTTCTCTAATTTGTTATACTGGTTCTTATCCATAGCTTTGTCTTTTTAGTTCTTTTTTTCTGAAGCATACCTATGTTCCAGGACAAAGGTAAGCGGCCTGAAGCACCTTTCCATCTTGCTTGGGCAGCAGTGTTTTTAATGAGCCACTCTCTTGGAGTAAGGACTGTGCGTTGCTGGGTGTCCTGACCTCATTTCCCTTCTGCCCTCTCGAATGTTCATTCTCATGGCCTGAAGAGAGTCTGCACGGTGGACAGGTGCTTTCGATAGAGCGCAAACCCCCTGCTGTGATGCACCGTGTTGTCTGCTGCCCTGAGCATCCGTTTCCTGAAAGCAACCTTGAGAATTTAGCTGTCGTGGTGTCTCCCTCTAGGCTGTTTTGTGACCTAGCCTGTCACCAGAGAGGATTTGAGACCATAAAAGCTGTTGCTCCTAGAGTGTAGTGAGTTGTTGCCCTGCAGTAGAGGTTTAAACTGAACTGTCAAAACTTCCTGAGACCCTCTTAAGGAAAAACAGAGTGGTGGTTACTGTGAGGAGTTATGTGGACTAAACTAGTACTGGAGGCAGAAAGCCACTGAGATCAGAGGCTGCCGTGGGAACCAGGTGCTTTCCCAGAGCCCCAGTCTGATTGGTTTGGTTAATTGCGCTTGTCTCCATGACATCTCATGGAGGTGCCCACAGATGGACCACTCTTGTATCCCGTCCCCATCTCTTCTCCAGTCAGTGGCTACCACTGGGCATGGAAGAGCCCAGCACTGCCTCTCTGTTCAGGGAGCTGAGGACCGGGCATTCTTTCAGCACATGATGATAAGCAGTAAAGACACCCTGAATGTCATGATGAGAACAGACAGTGAGGAGAGGGGTGGGGCCAATAAAGATGGCAACTTTGTTCGCCAGTGGAAACCATATAAGATCTGAAACTTGAGTGAACACAGCTGGCTCATAATTTAATTCTTTCTGCTGCCACCAAATAGCTATGGAATGCCCCCTCTCTCTTTCACATGTCCATTTTTGATGCTTCCTGACCCCTTCAAGGCTGACTTTTCTGATCATTTAAACTAAATCTTATATGAGTACTAATTGGGTGAGGAATCACCCCTCCCCACCCCAACTTTCAGTCCATGTGTTGAAATAGAGTTGGTTCCATTCTCATTTCCAACTGGATAGTTTCATCCTCTTAGATATGGTGATTGGTTCAAAACTGGTCACATGGCCCAAGCCTGACCATTAAGAAGCTGCTTTGCTACTTTTGCCTTCCTTACATTTAGAGAAAGAGAGTCTGTCTCTGAAACTGTGGACTCTAAGGTCCACAAAGAGACTTCCTTGTGGTCCAGTGGTTAAGACTTCCCCTTCCAATGCAGGGGGTGGAGGTTTGATCCCTGGTTAAGTGATTAAGATCCCACATGCCACTTGGTCAAAAAAAATAAAACATTAAAAAAAACCCATAAACAGAAGCAATATTGCAACAAATTAAAAAAAGACTTTAAAAATGGTCCATGACAAGAAAAATCTACCTCACCAATTTTGTGCCTAAAGTCAGTTTCAATGAGTTTCTGCCATTTGCAACAATAAGGGTTCTGATGGATGCAACAGTGTTACCAGGGGCAGGACTGGGGGCCAGAAGGAAGAGATATGTCTTCTGCTCAGTCCCTTCTTGGGAGAAGGCAATGGCACCCCACTCCAGTACTCTTGCCTGGAAAATCCCATGGATGGAGGAGCCTGGTAGGCTGCAGTCCATGGGGTCGCTAAGAGTCGGACATGACTGAGCAACTTCACTTTCACTTTTCACTTTCATGCACTGGAGAAGGAAATGGCACCTCACTCCAGTGTTCTTGCCTGGAGAATCCCAGGGATAGGGGAGCCTGGTGGGCTGCTGTCTATGGGGTCTCAGAGTCGGACGTGACTGAGCGGCTTAGCAGCAGCAGCAGTCTCTTCTTAGAAGAGGAATCTGTGAGTCTTGGAGAATGAGTTCTAGGATTAGCATCTGGGAAGCAGGGGCTCAGGAAACTCTTCTCCCTGCCAGGTTCGGGGGTTAAGTCCGAGGCACTGTCCAGTCTCCTGGAGATGATTCCACTCTTCAAATGCACCACTTTGGCTTCTCTGTGTTGAAGGCTCTGAAAGCCCTGGCCCCACTGTCTCATACTGGACTGTGCCTACCCTGTAACTGGCGTGATGAGGTGGCTCTGGGCTGTGCTCCACGCAGGAGTCTTTGTCCTCAGTGTGGACTGCAGGCAGTTAGTATTAAGTGAGGGAGAAACACTGCCTCTTCTCTCCTTTTCCTTGGACATCTCAGTTTTCCTGGTCTTAGGAATGGTGAGATCTAGTGAAGGTGGGAGGCAAGGGATAAAGCCAAAGGGACTCCTAGGCCAGCTCGACCTCCAGCTTATGATTCTGCTGTGTTCTTCCGTCCTCATAAGTCCTTCTTACCTGCCCTACTCTGCTCCTCAATATGTCACCAGTGCAGCTGCCTTCATGCCCAGGATGCTGCCAGCATCTGGGCCAGGACACCACTTTCTGATGCTCCCAAGACAGGGGATAAGGTTGCTTCTCTCCCAATAGAGCCTCTAACCTGCCAGGGAGGAGCACCCTCCACATCTGGCCCTGCCTCTCCACTGTAGGGCTGAAAGCCAGACCCAGGGGAGTGGGGATGGGTAGCACACCATTGCCTTAAAAGTCCCATCTTTCTCCTTGATGTATACTAACCCATGTACACAAACAGCTCGTGTAAATAAACAGCCAAAGTCCAACTCTCAGGCTGAAATCAGGTAGCCCAGCCTGCTCCATCTTTCCAAGAAAACCCTAACCCCAGGAAGCCTAGGAGCTCCAAGAAAGTACTTACTTTTTAGTAAGTATAGAATCTGCTTTCCAGATATTCAAGTTCCTTCATAAGAAAGTTGCTTATTGTTCACTTATTAGCAAAGAGGTCTTTTCTACATTGAGGCAAATTTTCTTTTAGAGTGGTGAGCTAATTTCTGTCTCCACTAAACAATGATTCCCTGCTTGTGCTCTCGCTATTGCTTACAGACACTATTAACATCCCACAGGAAGTGGTGTTTGCACAGTGCTCCTTGATTAACGAATCCCCGGGGATGAACCTTCTTTACAGGATGTTAGGGCTGTGCTGGAAAACCCTCCATAAATCATGCAGCTGGGCTACCCGTGCTGGCAGCCACGTGCCAGCATCCCTGGGCACTGTGTGCTCTGTTTGGCTCTGTTTGGCACCGCTGTGCTGAAGGTAAGGGCACAAGAGTTGTTAGTCTGTGCAGGTGTTCCCCATTTCATTTCTGCATCATTCCATCTCCCCTTGGTTGGAAGGATGCTCACTCTCATTCCTCTTTCTTTCTTCCTCTTCTCTCTTCCCATTCCTCCCTCTTTCCCATAATCATTTGATCCCCATTGCATTCCTTACAAACAGTGAAAAATAAACCTATTTACACTGAAGATTTAATTAAACCAAACATTTGCATTTTAAACTGTACCGTACAAAAACAGGATTCTCTTACTTCTGTTAAAGGAATCCCAGACACCAGGTCAGTTTCAGCAGGGAGATAGAAAGGTGTGGAAGGAATTGAGTCCCTTGAATAAACACAAAGTCTAGTCAGCTGGCTATGAATGCAGATCATAAAAATGTAAACCTTTGCCACAGTCACTAGGGGGCTGGCTCAAGGCCTCTTCACTTCTGAACTTTGTTCCTTGTCCAGTGGAGGAAATTCAACCCCAGCAACAGGTTTTGTGGGGCTTGGTGCTTATACAATCTGAGGTATAGGGTGGGAGGTCTTACCAAAAATACAAAATTACAGATACAAAACTGGATATGATTCAGTGCAATCCCTATCAAGCTACCAACGGTATTCTTCACAGAGCTAGAACAAATAATTTCACAATTTGTATGGAAATACAAAAGACCTCGAATAGCCAAAGCAATCTTGAGAAAGAAGAATGGAACTGGAAGAATCAACCTGCCTGACTTCAGGCTCTACTACAAAGCCACAGTCATCAAGACAGTATGGTACTGGCACAAAGACAGAAATATAGATCAATGGAACAAAATAGAAAGCCCAGAGATAAGTCCACGCACATATGGATACCTTATCTTTGACAAAGGAGGCAAGAATATACAATAGATTAAAGACAATCTCTTTAACAAGTGGTGCTGGGAAATCTGGTCAACCACTTGTAAAAGAATGAAACTAGAACACTTTCTAACACCATACACAAAAATAAACTCAAAATGGATTAAAGATCTAAACATAAGACCAGAATCTATAAAACTCCTAGAGGAGAACATAGGCAAAACACTCTCCGACATACATCACAGCAGGATCCTCTATGACCCACCTCCCAGAATATTGGAAATAAAAGCAAAAATAAACAAATGGGACCTAATAAAACTTAAAAGCTTCTGCACAACAAAAGAAACTATAAGCAAGGTGAAAAGACAGCCTTCAGAATGGGAGAAAATAATAGCAAATTAAGCAACTGACAAACAACTAATCTCAAAAATATACAAGCAACTCCTACAGCTCAATTCCAGAAAAATAAATGACCCAATCAAAAAATGGGCCAAAGAACTAAATAGACAATTCTCCAAAGAAGACATACAGATGGCTAACAAACACATGAAAAGATGCTCAACATCACTCATTATCAGAGAAATGCAAATCAAAACCACTGTGAGGCACCATTTCACGCCAGTCAGAATGGCTGCGATCCAAAGTCTACAAGCAATAAATGCTGGAGAGGGTGTGGATAAAAGGGAACCCTCTTACACTGTTGGTGGGAATGCCAACTAGTACAGCCACTATGGAGAACAGTGTGGAGATTCCTTAAAAAACTGGAAATAGAACTGCCTTATGATCCAGCAATCCCACTGCTGGGCATACACACTGAGGAAACCAGAAGGGAAAGAGACACGTGTACCCCAGTGTTCATCGCAGCACTGTTTATAATAGCCAGGACATGGAAGCAACCTAGATGTCCATCAGCAGATGAATGGATAACAAAGCAGTGGTACATATACACAATGGAGTATTACTCAGCCATTAAAAAGAATACATTTGAATCAGTTCTAATGAGGTGGATGAAACTGGAGCCTATTATACAGAGTGAAGTAAGACAGAAAGAAAAACACCAATACAGTATACCAATGCATATATATGGAATTTAGAAAAATGGTAACAATAACCCTGTATACGAGACAGCAAAAGAGATACTGATGTATAGAACAGTCTTTTGGACTCTGTGGGAGAGGGAGAGGGTGGGATGATTTGGGAGAATGGCATTGAAACATGTATAATATCATATATGAAACGAGTCGCCAGTCCAGGTTCGATGCACGATACTGGATGCTTGGGGCTGGTGCACTGGGACGACCCAGAGGGATGGTATAGGGAGGGAGGAGGGAGGAGGGTTCAGGATGGGGAACACAGGTATACCTGTGGTGGATTCATTTTGATATATGGCAAAACCAATACAATATTGTAAAGTTAAAAAAAAAAAAAAAACTGGATATGAATGTGTGTATTTATTTAGAATGATAATAGAAAGCAGAATAAATGATAAAATGCTATATAAGCATCACAAAATGATATAAGGAAAATAACATTAATTAGGCCCAATATTATTTGCTTGGCATATTTCTATAACATTTTAAAAATATTTCCCCCCAATATTTTCTAGCTACAAATACTTCGATTGTCTTCTCAAATGACAGTTTTCTAATATTTTCTATAGAGAAAATCAAAGATTTCCTTTAATATGGTGGATCAAAAAAAAAAAAAAAGTCACTTGTTGACCAGTTGGGAAATCTTTTTTTTTTTTTAAGCTTCATGAATTGGTGTTAATCATGTCAAATGCATTTTTAGGATTGTTTTTAAATTAGGGGAAAACCTCACTCAGTTTCTTTCATTTGAGACATGTAAACCTTTAGAACATTTCAAGTTTTCTTGTGCAAGGACTAATCTTAAATACTTTTTGAAATGATCAGTTTATCATGCATTAACCATTTCATTGTCAAAGTGCTCAGTGTGGGCACATGATATAAGAATTTTGTGTTATCTTCATTCATGTTGTATTTTGTAGAGAGGCATAAAATATTTAACTTGATTCAATAGTTTCTGTGAAAATGCATAAAGCGTATAACTTAGAAGCACCGGCTTTGTAATATTGCCAGAGGTTTCTGCCTTTAACACAAGAACCCTTATATATGCCAAGTCAGGAAATTCTTACCAAAATTTTAGAACATATTTAGTGATTATGTCCCCACAATTAACTGAGTTTATTGTTGACAGGAAATGCAGCCCCTGTTCTGATGAGGTGATGATGAGAACTAGATCCTAGTCTTAGAATTTTTCACATAAGATGATTGATTTGAAGAATGATCCAGAGGACTGCTTTCTGGCTGTATAGATTTCAGAATACATTCTCCTCCCTTACCCATATATGCCTGATTCAGGTGGCAGAGGACACAATCACATGGCTCTAGCATCTCTTGTCCTGCATCTTGTAAGCCAGCAGGGTATAGGTGTATCCCTGGAGGACATAACTGTAGCAGGACTATAAGCAATACTGGTATAGCTGTACGTGGAAGAGACCTTGAACTGCCTAAAAAGAATCCACCAAACCCAATCAAAATGGGTCCTCAATTCAACTTCCCCTTAGCTAGATCCCCAAGATGTTCATGACCACTTGATGCCATGTGACAATGAAGGTCAGTAAGAAAGAGGAGAAATCAGGTTAGAAAGAGTGTCTTAAAGCACTTGTTAATCAATTGTGGCCAACTTAGCTTACTTGCGCAAATTTTACAAACACATATGACCAAGTGAACAAATTTCAAGAGCCCCTCACAGGATCTTAGAAGGGCTTTTGCAAGACAGGGGTTTGCTGTGCTGTGCTTAATCACTCAGTCATGTCCAACTCTTTGCGACCCCATGGACTGTAGCCCACCAGGCTCCTCTGTCCATGGGATTCTCCAGGCAAGAATACTGGAGTGGGTTGCTATGCCCTCCTCCAGGGGATCTTCCCAACCTAGGGATCAAACCCAGGTCTCCCACATTACAGGCGGATTCTTTACTGTCTGAACCAGCAAGGTAAGACAGGGTACTGACACTTAATTACTGTGAACTTCACAGATAATCTGTTCTGCTTATGAATTGCAAGATATGAGTAAACCAGTGAGTCTCCTTCACCACCCACTTTTCTTGATGTGGAAAGACCTGCACTAACGTAAGTCTGACAGCTGCTTCCTCTAGACTGCCCGTCTGGACCTGAACTTCCTCCACTGCTCTCAGCCTTCTTAGCCCAAGCGCCCTGACTTCAACTCAGCACTGTTTTCCTTTCTACTCTGGTATTCCTCTAAGAATGCCAGGTATAATTTTTATTGTGCTGCTTGTTTTTGTTTTCATGGGTTATCTGTGACTTTTTTTTTACAGAGCAAACACCATTTTATATATGCCTGTATTCTCGTGTGTATTCTGCCTGTATTAATTCTGATTCTCAGTTGGAACTTCTAAACAACAGCTTCCCCAGAATACGTCTTCTCTGGTTTATGGCTGCATCACTCTGCTGGGGTTTGGAAGAGCTCTTGGCTCTGATGCTACAGACCTCCGCTTTGCCGTTACCCCTTAGGGTGGTGGTCTGGTTTTGTTTTACTCTGTCTCTGATTGGATGATTTGTGCAGTGAACTCATCAGGACTCTTTTCGGCTGCAAAGGGTAGACTTCCCAACTCAACACAGCTTAAGCAAAATGAAGGGGAAATTTTTTGGTTTGTGTAACTGGTTTGTCCAAGATTAGTTCTGATTTCAAGCACAGTCAAATCCAAGGGCACATACAATGTGGTCTTCCTTCTCTTTATTTCTTCATCTCTTGCTGTACTTCTCTCTGTGTTGACTTTTTTCTCTTCTACTGTAAATGGGCAGTGAGGTACCTGGCTGCTAGCAGCTCCAGGCTTATATTATCATAGCTTATGATGTAAGAGGCAAGACATAGTGTTTCTTTCATGGTATACACTGTTCAATCCCATGAAACGACTCTTATTGACTCTGCCTTGGTCACATGCCCTTCTCTTGCACTAATCATTGTATACCAGATATGGGGAACCAAGTCCTGCCTCAGGACTTGGGCACCACAGTTGGCACCTGCTCTTCAAATCTCATCATTGGAGTGGGGAGAGTTCCTCAAATGGACAAAGAGGCATCCTAAGTAAATTGGACATGTATTCCTTACACATAGGTAAAGCTTGACATGGCCTCTTCCTCGCTTCCCTCAAGTTGCAATTTTATTCTTTCAGTGTGAAAGTCACTTAAAATTAGCCGGGCATATGGCATCTTTGATATCCTATTATTCTCTTATGTTTCAGCTAGGTCTGTGTTGTATGTCAATTTTCGAGGAAACAGATTCTGAGATTTATGTGCAGAATGAAGAGTGGAGGAGGGAGGATTGGGCAAAGGAAAACTGAACTGTAGCATAGTTGAAACAAGGTTCGGCGAGTTTTGGAGCTCAGATGGCCTTTCAGAGCTGTCCAACATGAGGCCAGAGAGGCCTGGAGTTTGTATCCTTCTCTGAGCAGCCAGCCGCAGAAGGGAGGCTGTGCCCAGCAGCTGGTCTGTGACTGAAGGCAGGACCTGGAGAGGACTCAGATGTGAGCCATCAGTATGCAAGCCTCCCAGCAGCTGGCAGAGGGAAGGGGAATGTGAGTGCTACCCTACCACATCCTCTTGAGTGGATTCTAATGTTAAAATATTAGAATTACAATATTTACTTCTAATAATTCTAATATAATTATAATTCTAATTATAATTCTAATATTTATAATATGACTTCTAATATTTAAATATTAAATGCCAAGTGTGGGACCCGTATACCCTTATACATGTTATCACTTGATATTTTTCTCTATAATCAGAATTTGAGTCATTTGCTTTAGACTATATTTTAAACTGTTCTTTCCAATGTGAAACATTCTTTACTATTTCAAAAAGCCTGATATAAATCCAAATTCTGATGTGTTCTTTGGAATCACTATAAACATGACTTGAAGATACAGAACAGACTTATGCTGAGGGCTGTGACCGTGTGGTGGAAGTGCAACCCCTGCTGGTCCGAGGAAGAGCTCACTGCCTGGTAACGCCTCTACTCTTAGGCTCTTTCAGACCAGGGATACCAAGACACTGCACTGGAGACACCACCACCTTTGCGCTCTTGCCTCCCAGATGTCCAAACCCCCAAAAGCCTAGGACCCTGGTCAGTTAGAGTTGGCAGGTGTGATAAATCCTACTTAGCATCTGTCTGAATCAGTCTGGATAGCAGTAACAGAATGTCATAGACTGGGTGGCTTAAACAGTAAATGTTTATTTCTCACAGTTCTGGAGGCTGGACATGTGAGATCAGGATGACAACATAAGGGCCCTCTCCTGGTTTACAGATGGCTGCTTTCTTGTATCTTCACATGGAGGGGGCGGGGGGGGGGGAGCAAGAGAGGGGTGAGAGAGAGCACCAGTTCCAAGGGGGCTTAACCCCCATAACCTCATCCAAACCCACCCAGTTACCCCTCAAAGGCCCCATCTTCCAACACCACCATATTGGAAACTCAGGCTTCAGTGCATGAATCTGGGGGACACACACATTCAGTACCTAGCAGCACCCCTGGTTTAAATCTTAGGCTATCTGTCCATACAATTCACCTTTCTTAACTTCTTCAGCCACATCTCCTAGTTTCAGACCTCGTTTGTTAATTATGCCCATATTCCCACTTTTAGAATAAGAAGACTTTGAACCCACTCCCGTAGGTTCAATCCCAGGATTTGCTTGGTCTACATGGACATGCAGGTAGGATCACCCCTTATCTAGGGGGATTTCTCTATCAAAGCATCTCATTGGTCACATAACTACCCATTTGAGCTGAGCTGTAAATGGGTTTAGAGCAGAACATACAAATGGCACCCCAGTGGGTGCCAGATGGGGTAGGACGCTGAATTTTGTCTCAGCTTTTAAAAATTTGAACCAATATTCAACAATCTGGAGATTTTGCCCACAATAAAAATCCAGATTTCCCTTCTCATTAAAATAACAACAGCTAAGATGATCCAGCATTGGAAGTAAGCATTTCTACATGGCAACACTTGGCTCAAAGCTGAGAATGTCACCATGGGTCCCACCACTCACTTCACATCTGCTCCCTCCTCTCATTGTGTTCCCGGCCTGCATTCTGAGCTGATACCCATAGGTGTTTGCATTGGTACTTATCATCCAGTGCAAGTTACTGACAGTAAAAAATGACCAAAGGCATGATGCAGCCAGGACTGAGGTGAAGAAGAGAATCAAACCCAGAGCTTTCAACAACCTCTCATTTCCTGATTCAGAGAAATTAGGTTCTCCTCTTTTGTTGCCTTTACAGAACAAATGACATTTCACCTGTAGAATACATTGTTGTTTTTGGACAGAGACGATCCAGAATAAATTGATGGCAACCTCTGCAACTTCATCTGTTGCTGAGGAGGAAACTCATAAAGGTTTGGAAAACTATGTAGCATGTCCCTTCCTCCTGGGTCATGGATGCTGCCAAGTGAGAGTGTGAGATACCCAAAGAGAAGAGTCTTTTGTTTGACACAGGAAACAACATTCCCATTTCCCCTGCCTTGAAAACTATTTCCTCCACAGAGAGGGATACCTATGGAAACTCATGGCAGTCTGTCCCAGGTAGACATTTCCTTATTTCAAGATTGACAGAGGATGATGAGAACACAAAAGAAAAGGAATAAAAGATTAATTACCCCAGACTGATGGATGAATGGGTTTTCATGGTAAAATATGAGAATAATTACTTGGTTTACACTCAGCCCTACCAGTTTTAGAAACTAAAATACCTTCATCCATATCTTCTAGTTTAAGAATGCTTTCAAATCATCTATAATGGTTTCCTGCTTTAAAAAAAAAAAGGTTTAAACTAAAGAAGCATGTTTTGTTGTGGTGGGGGCATGTCTTTGCATGGCTGGGAATGGAGAGGCTGATTCATTTACAGACTTCATTATTCTGAGTACTCCGTTCAGAGGTTGCTTCCTTCTCGCTCCCCCACCCTCCACCCCATGCCTTCCCTTGGCACCTTACTTCCTGTAACATATACATTTTTTAATGTAATGGGTGCATTAGTCTATTATAGCTTTTCCATAGCTAGAATGGGCCAGAGTGGTGATGAATGGTTTATCAGGAAAGCAGCTCAAGGGTAGGACTTCATAGATATTGCGGCAGCACCTTAATCAGGAAATCCAGAGGACCGTTGGTGATGGGAGGGGAGAGGAAAGGACATTTGGATCACCAGAGAATTTCTTCCCCTGGGTCTCCTGACTCAGAAACATTAAAAAATCTAATGCAGCTTTATTCTCCATCCTCCTTTAAGCCTTAAACGTCTGCCTTTTGGGCATGGACTGTAATAGACTAGGGCTTTAGGACCAGTCTCTCTGAGAAGCAGCCGGTGTTCAAGAAGGGCCCTTGACACCATTCTGACTTAATGCTAGACACATCTGCAGCTACTTGGACAAAATTGACATTGTCTGGAGTGCAAAGCAATCGCCTAGCGCAGCATTAGGGAGCATTTACTCTTGAGCCGTGCTACCAGACAGCAAATCTTGACCTTTAGGAGTTCAGAGATTAGATTTCGTTGCTGCAGGCGTTGAAGATATTGTTAGGAATTTGTTGCTATTCAAAGCAGATTTCAGGGGTTACCTATGGGTTTAATTCATCGCATCAATCATTTTTTGGAAGGTTCTTTTAAAGCCAAGATAGCTTCAAATAAAAACTAGGATTACTTTTACATTGATTGTCAGTAGTTGGTGAGGAGCAAAGGGGGAACACTCTTGAGATGCTGTTAAAGTTTTTGTATTTGTTCCTTGGTTGGCAGTCGTTCTGTGGTATTGGAGAGAAAAGGCAGGTTTCTTCAATAGGCATTTGAAGCCATTGCTGCTGGAATAGGCAGGAAATGTGAGGAAGGATTTGACTACCCTCTGGGTGGAGATTTCTCAAGCCCTTTAACACTTTCAGTGCACAGATCTCCCACAGGTTATCTCAAAGTGCATCGTTTAAAACAAGACCTGTTTAAGCCAACAGGAGTTAAACGGCTTATTTCGTTGAGCTAACTCATATAGGTACCTCGTCTCCTCCCCGATCTGTGTGTGGGTGTGTATCTCTGTGTGCACACATGGACTGTGCTGTGTGTGTGTGTGTGTGTGTGTGTGTGCATACAGGTGGCCTGTCTTACCTGGAGGTTAGTTTCCCACCTCCCGCAGCCCTCATAATGCAAGAGGTGTAGAGAAAAGATTTCTGAGGGTCTCTGGAAAAGAAGTACCATATAGCAGCTGGACTCAAGCCACGTGCTTCCATTCTTTCAGATGACTTTCATCTGATTTGTATTGATTTTTATTTACCATGCAATTCCTGTTAAGCTCCTTCACTCAGCTCCCAATCCATCGTCGATTAAACACCTCAAGGAGACTTGATCTTCACAGCCTCTCTTCACCTCTCCAAATTTGCTTCTTATTTCTTAAAGAGGGAGTTTGTACTGGATAATCCTATAGCACTGGTTTTATTGCAACTAGCAGGTGATAAAGATCACTTTTTAAGGCAGAGACAATAGCAGCAGAAGAAAAAAAATCTAGAGCCTAAGAAGGGAGGGGTCCAAGCATTAGGTAGGTAAAGAGCTGTCACCCTCACGGCAGGATAGTGGGGACCTGAAACATCAATGGAAATGACATGCAGGTCAGTCTGTTCAGTTAAGAAGTCAGAATAGAGGACTTCCCTAGCAGTCCAGTGGTTAAGACTTCACCTTTCGGTGCAGGGGGTGGCGGGTGGATTCGATCCCTGGTCAGGGAGCTAAGATCCCACGTGCGTCATAGCAAAAAGACCAAAACAGAAGCAATATTATAACAAATGTAATAGAGACTTTAAAAATGATCCTCATCAAAAAAAAATTTCTTTAAAAAGAAAAAGTCAGGATAAAAGAAAAATACAGGAAATTTATCTTAAATTGTCACCATGTAAAGTTTCCATTGCTGGAAAGAGGAAGCTTTTATTATCAAGATAATTCATGGATCTTTGAAGCGAGTTGTTGCTTGACTCTGCTGAAGACATGAGACTCTTACGGCAGGTGTGTTTCAGCCTTGCCATGCACCTTTTGTTGACGTTCAACATTGTGTCGTTGTGGCCCTCTGCACAACTTTGACAGGACAATGAAAAGGAACCCGACCCTTTCCTCCTCCATTCAAGGGAAGGATGCAGTTGCCAAGCCTTTCTCCCTATCATTTGCGGAAGATTTCAATGTGTCAGGCATAGCACTCCATGAGGGAGGCGCTGCTACCCCTGAGACAGAGAAGAAAACGAGGATCACAAGGTTAAATAACACAACCACCAAAGCACATGACTGGGATTTAGACTTGCTCAACCTCTTGAAAGGTTCTTGCTGGCACCACCAGACCAACTAGGGCGTTCCACATGGATGAGTAAACTGAGGCACGTGTGCTAAATGTCTTGAACAAGTTGTCAATTCAGTTCAGTTCAGTCGCTCAGTCGTGTCCGACTCTTTGCGACCCCATGAATTGCAGCATGCCAGGCCTCCCTGTCCATCACCAACGCCCGGAGTTCACTCAGACTCACGTCCATCGAGTCAGTGATGCCATCCAGCCATCTCATCCTCTGTCGTCCCCTTCTCCTCCTGCCACCAATCCCTCCCAGCATCAGAGTTTTTTCCAATGAGTCAACTCTTCGCATGAGGTGGCCAAAGTACTGGAGTTTCAGCCTTAGCATCATTCCTTCCAAAGAACACCCAGGACTGATCTCCTTTAGAATGGACTGGTTGGATCTCCTTGCAGTCCAAGGGACTCTCAAGAGTCTTCTCCAACACCACAGTTCAAAAGCATCAACTCTTCGGCGCTCAGCCTTCTTCACAGTCCAACTCTCACATCCATACATGACCACAGGAAAAACCATAGCCTTGACTAGACGGACCTTTGTTGGCAAAGTAACGTCTCTGCTTTTGAATATGCTGTCTAGGTTGGACATAACTTTCCTTCCAGGGAGTAAGCATCTTTTAATTTCATGGCTGCAGTCACCATCTGCAGTGATTTTGCAGCCCCCCAAAATAAAGTCTGCCACTGTTTCCACTGTTTCCCCATCTATTTCCCATGAAGTGATGGGGCCAGATGCCAAGGATGACCTGAATCAATGTTTTGTTCTCAGTCCACTGGCCTTCTACTAAACCATGCTTTCACTGTTCTGTATAGATTACGTGTGTATTAAGAGCCACTGTGAATTCATAATTGGCCAAGTATAAATACATGTACATAAATGTGCATTATAAAGAATGGTTACATTTTTTATTGGAGAAAAGTTGCTTTACTCTGCTGTGTTAGTTTCTACTGTACAGCAAAGTGAATCAGCCATATGTATACATACATCCCCTCTTTTTGGATTTCCTTCCCATTTAGGTCACCACAGAGCACTGAGTAGAGTTCCCTGGGCTATACAGTAGGTTCTCATTAGTTATCTGTTTTATACATAGTATCAGTGGTGTATACGTGTCAATCCCAATCTCCCAATTCATCCCGCCCATCTTTCCCATACATTTATGCTCTATATCTGTTTGTCTGTTTCTGCTTTGCAAATAATATCATAGAGTCATTGCTGCTGCTGCTGCTAAGTCATTTCAGTCGTGTCTGACTCTATGCGACCCCATGGACTGCAGCCTACCAGGCTCCTCTGTCCATGGAATTTTCCAGGCAAGAGTACTGGAGTGGGGTGCCATTGCCTTCTCCGCTTAGAGTCATTACTAATATGGAAATACATCCATATGTACTTTATAAAACATGGCTGTACATTTCTACCAGGCTTCAAAATCAACCTGGCATAATCATTGAGTCACCTCAGTGCAAACTGTCTGTAGACAGTGGAGTTTCAGGGCATGCAGGGGGGTGATGTACTTTCAGCTAACACTGAGGTAGGGGTTGAGTTTCTTAGAATCCATGCATTAGGATGTGGTTTATTTACAAGAAGTACAGCCATGCAATTGCTCAAAGAACAATTAAAAGAGGGTAATTGGGCCAAACATTATGCTCTGGACTTGAGAAGTTAGTGAGCATGCCACTTTGGACTTGCTCGAGTTTATTTACTTAAAAAAATCTTTTCTTGTAAAGACATCTTTTTTGCAAAAAATTGAAGAAATATCAATAAGCAGAAAATAAAATAAAAATCACCTGTGGTTCTACCAAGTAAAGATAACAAATGCAAACATACCAGGCTATGTCCTCTTCTGTGTAAACCTATATTGTTTATGAAAGGATCATAATTTATATTCTATTTTGTAACTAGCTTATTTCACTTAAAAACATTGGGACTATCTTTTCATGTCATTAAATATTCTATTGACACATCATTTTCTCTGGCTGCATGATAGCTTATTGAATGGGAGTATCATGGCTTATGTTTAAGAACTTTCCTCGTGTTTCTGTTGAAGGTCCCCGAACAACAGCCCGATAAATGGAGATCTTTAAATACTACCCAAAACAATGTCCTCGGCCCTGTCTTCTCTTCAGCTACTATTAAATGGTAGGTGAAAACAACAAGCCACATCCCTTCAGGTCCTAATACCATATGGGATAACATATGAGGATGTGTGGAGAACCTTGGAAATAAGCCTTGGTCTGCAGTCAGTACTTATTACCAGTAAATCCCTAGTCATGCAATTAACAGCCCTCATGGTATACAGTGTTTATGGTTCCAGAGTGCATTTAAGTGTCTGCACTGGGTGCCGAATCATTGTAATCCTCCTGGCAGAAGTGAGGAGGCTGAGCCCCAAGAAGCTGCAGTGAGTGACCAGACATCACCCTAGCAGTGAGTTGCAAAGCCAGATTCTGAACCTAGACTTTTAGATTCTTAGTTCACTAGAACTGTAATGTTGTGCTGTGTGGAGGAAGGAAGGAGGGAAAGAAGGGAGGGAGGAAGAAAGAAAGAAGGGAGGGAGGGAGAGGAAGAGGGAAGGAGAGAAGGGAAGTGGGGAGGAAAGCTTTTTAAAAAGACTATAAAAATAGGCATCTGTGGCCCTTGATCTGTGGGGCAGGCAGGGAGGGCAGGATGCAGCCCCAGTCCCTCCTGTGTGCACCTGTCTGCTTCTTTCCCACAAAGACAATGAGAAGCAGAGATGGCAGCTTTCTCAGGCACGGACTTCAGGCTCAGAGGTCTCAAAACACAAAGCCATTTGTCGCTGAGCTCTTACAGTCGCCACGTGATCGACCACAGGTGTTCATGGTTCTCTCCCCTCACCTCCCATCTCGCCTCCCTGTCCCGTGCTCACCCTGAAGGCGGAGAAGGAGGAGAGCACTGCCAGCAGACACCTGGCTGGGTAACACCTGAATGGGCCGTGGGCCCGTGGAAGCGGGTGGACCCGAGAACTGTCTTCACCTGTCTGAGATGCTGGCCACACGAGAGTCTCTAGTCCTGAGCTCCAAGGCATGGTGGGTGAAAGGCAAGGGCACTGGTGGCTACTCATCCTCAGCAGGACTTTTCTCGCAGAGGATGGCATCAGTCCCTTGGCTTCCGTGGGGTACAGACTTGGGAAGAGCACCATCTTCGGAGTTTCTCCAGGTTTATATCTCACTCTGACTCAACAGCTGTGGGCTGTGAGTCACCCAGCATGTCCGGGTCCCAGTTTCCTTGACCATAGATCGGAGGGGAAATCAAGGTAACTACCTGTTTTTACAGGGACGTGAATTCATGTAAATACAGTGTATGTATGTGCTTAAAATATCAGACATATGTCAGAGACTCCCTAAAATTGCATCCGTGTTCCCTGAATCTGGAGGGTGCGTTAGAGTGGGGATTAAAACCACATGGGTGGGCTGTTAATCTTAAAGGTTTTGTCTGATCTGAGAGTCTCTGATTTTGTGCGTTGATGAAATTGTGGGGTTTCTTTTGTTGGGGTGGGGGCACTAGGGGAGACATGGTGATAAGATAAACCGCTCCAAGGGAAAAGCCGATACTTTGAATGACAGTTTATGGAATTCTCACTGGCTTGTGAAGGGAGTAGGCTATGATTCTCTAAAATGGTGACTACGGGTTGGCTGGGGAGGCCTTACCAAACTCTCGGGAATCTCCTCAGTATCTGCAAAACAGCCCAGATAAATATACGGTCTAAGCACAGATTGTTTGCTGTGGAAATTCAATTCCAACACAACCTGCACACCCCAGTCCCTGAGCCCCTCCCATGTAGAAAATGGGGAGCCGCCTTGCCATGTAACTTGGTGAACTTGGTCAGTGTGAAGGGAAAGATAAAAACATACATTTTGTTCTAGTCTTGCCGGCAGAAAATGATTCTTTGGTTGAGAGTCAGGTATGAAGAAGCTGCAGTCCGTTTTTATGAAGCTTGTGTACTATTCCATTCATGCCCATAGTCAGCTCACATCTCCACAGGAGAAGCAGGTTCTTAGAACATATTGTGTGGGGTAGCATGAGGAGAACCCAGGGATTTGCATCCTTTCCATGAACTATTGATCCCAGAGCAAGGGTCGGCCATCTTTGCAAAACAGTCAACTATGAAACTACTTTTATTTGACATTAGATTTATTCTTTCATCCATTTAGTTAATCAGCATGTGTTTATTGAGATACTTGGTAAGCCATGGAAATAAAATATTGATTCACAGAGTCTCTGCCCTTTAGGAGTTTGGAGTCTCGTTATGTTTAATTGGTTCATAGTGCTGTTCAGTTCAGTCACTCAGTCGTGTCTGACTCTTTGCAACCCCATGGACTGCAGCACGCCAGGCCTCCCTGTCCATCACCAACTCTCGGAGCTTACTCAAACTCATGTCCATCGAGTCGGTGATGCCATCCAACCATCTCATCCTCTGTTGTCCCCTTCTCCTCCTGCCTTCAATCTTTCCCAGCATCAGAGTCTTTTTCAATGAGTCGGTTCTTTGTATCAGGTGGCCAAAGTATTGGAGTTTTGGCTTCAGCATCAGTCCTTCCAATGAATATTCAGGACTGATTTCCTTTAGTATGGACTGGTTTAATCTCCTTGCTGTCCAAGGGACTTTCAAGAGTCTTCTCCAACACCATAATTCAAAAACATCAATTCTTCAGTGCTCAAGCTTTCTTTTTCTTTCTCATATCCATACATGACTACTGGAAAAACCATAGCTTTGACTAGACAGACCTTTGTTGGCAAAGTAAAATCTCTGCTTTTTACTATGCTGTCTAGGTTGATCATAACTTTCCTTCCAAGGAGCAAGAGCAAACATCTTTTAATTTCATGGCTGGAGTCACCATCTGTAGTGATTTTGGAGCCCCCCAAAATAAAGTCAGTCACTGTTTCCCCATCTATTTGCCATAAAGTGATGGGATCATATGCCATGATTTCAGTTTTCTGAATGTTGAGTTTTAAGCCAACTTTTTCACTCTCCTCCAACTTTTTCACTTTCATCAAGAGACTCTTTAGTTCTTCGCTTTCTGCCATAAGGGTGGTATCATCTGCATATCTGAGGTTATTGATATTTCTCCTGGCAGTCTTGATTCCAGATTGTGCTTCATCCAGCCCAGCATTTCTAATGATGTACTCTGCATATAAGTTAAATAAGCAGGGACAATATACAGCCTTGACATATTCATTTCCCAATCTGGAACCAGTCTGTAGTGCTGTATAGGTCTATTGTATCCTTCTCTTTCCCTATCTGTTCGTTCTATTAATTTCTGAGAGTTTGATATTGAAACTCAAACTAAAAATCTTTTCTTAAAAATAATTGTATAGTGGAACTATATGTAACTTTGTTTTGTATTTTCCAAGTCTATAAATGTGTTATCATAGTGTTATAATTTAAAAACAAACCAAAAAAAAAGTGTTGCCCTGAAACTCAGGGTCATAGGTATTGTCTGCCCAGCCATGGTGGGCTGTCACAACATTGTCACCAGGCTGAGGGGAAAGTCTGGCTCTCCTGGCCATGGTGTTGTAACACCCTGGATCTCTGCTGACCCAGGGTCCCTCTGCAGAGGCAGGAGGGTGGGATTGTGCACTTACTGCATCAGAGGGAGAGAAGAACAGGTGTAAATCCTTTGCAAGGCTTCATAAACTTCTACAAGGTAGTTCTGAAATAAACAAGCTCAGTAAATGATACAGAACCTATGCATGAATTAGACTTGCACTGTTCCTTTCTCTGTTTCCTATGTTTGTGTGCTAGCTTTTAAGGGTATACTTTCCAGCCTTTATCCTTAGTTAAAACAATTTGGCTTCCTTCTTTCTCTCCCCACTCTATCCTGAACAGTATTTTCCATTTAAAATTTCCATTTTTATCTTGTAATCTTTCAGTATCTCTCATCTAAGCTCAGTATTGTCAGTACAGAATTTCCAGTCTAACTCCAAGCTTGGTCTTCAACTTCAGGGTCTCCCTTGGGAGAGACTGTCACAATCTTGGGATAAGACATGGAAAAAGAAGGAAAGAGTGCAGTGTGATGACAACAATAACCACAACCCAGGTCTCTATTCCAGAAATCCTGAGAGTCTGACTAAACAAGATTTTTCTGAAGTTTTGTAAAAAACTCCCTGGCCAGCAAAACCAGGCCTGAACTGACATGAATCTATTTATAGTTTTGTATTTATCCTACTTAGTATGAATATTCATACATTTCATTAAAGATATATTAATGTGTTTAATTATGAGATGCTACTGCATACCCTGTTGGGGTGTTATGTAATTTATGGAAAATGTCTCACATTCTAATTGGAGAAGGAAATGGCAACCCACTCCAGTATTCTTGCCTGGAGAATCCCATGGACAGAGGAGCCTGGCGGGCTACAGTCCACGGGGTCACAAAGAGTCGGACACGACTGAGCGACTTAACACAATTTTCTAAAATTCAAAAAATTCTGAATTCTTAAACACACTGGTCTCATGGATTTCTTCTAAAGTTGTGGAACTGTATTTTTTTTTTCAGTTTTTATGATGTTTATCTTTCATAGAGACAATTTTTATGTAATTTTCTTGAGATTACAAAGCAGAAGCTTTTATAACACTCCTTTTACTTTTTAACCACATATACTTTCTCCCACAACACCCCAAGTTAGCTTTTATTTCATGTGTACTATGCTTAGCACCTTGGGTTTTTTAATTTTAAAAAAATTCCTCTCTGTTTTCATTAGCAGCTTTATTGAAGCATGATTTACAGATCATGGAATTCACTTGTTTTGAGTCTGCAGTTCACTGACTTCTAGTAAGTTACAGATGGTGTGACCATCATCACAATCTAACTGTAAACCATTTCTACCACCCCCAAAAGAAATCTCTTGTCCATTTGTCATCAATCCCCTTTACAACCCCAGAGATGATCATGAATCTACTCTGTTTCTATTTTTGAGACCACGCTACACGGTAGCCACGTTGCACACAGTCTTCCTGGGGAAACCGAGGCTTGAATAACTAGTAAAGGATTAAGCTGGAATTTGATACAGGTCCTCCTGACTCCAGAGTTCATGAGCTTTCCAAGGTCAGTTAGGGGAGGTCAAGAGTGGCCTCTCACTGGACAGGATCAAAGATGATGGTAGCCCAGGCATGGATGTTGGAGAGAGAGGAGTGACCCCAAGGGGTCGTGAACTGGATGACCTTTCAGCTCCTGAGACTTCTGTGTCTCCAAGAGTCTGAAAATCCATAAAATGCCTCCAACTAAGCCAGGGACTTACTTTAATGAATAGATAAGAATGATGTGTCATGAACAGACTAATTGCATATAAAAGGAACGCTTCTGAAGTGCGCAGTGTGTTCCCTTAAGCACTTTAAACGCCCCCCAGAGATGATGTTTGCAGCCACAATTTGCATTATCAATGAAGAGGCAGTTTGCCGAGCAAAGGGGAGCATCTGCTTTGCTCTCATTCAAATCAGCACACATTCCAACATATTGATGTCCAAATTAATGAAAACTTGGATAGATTTATTCTCACAGCTTTTTAAAATTGAAGTTGATACTTCTGATGTAAATGTTCTGGTGTGCAGGTATCACAGCTACATGAGAGTGGTTAATAGGATGAAATGCCCTGTACTATTACTGAGGAAACATCTATTATGTGTTTATTATTATTATTACTAGCTTCCTCTCTGTCCATTAAGAGAAATCAAAGTCCACCAAGTTGGCGCCACCCTCCTCTTGGAGGGTGATACCCCTTTCTGTTACACAGACTGTTACTTGCTCCTCCCATCCTCCCCAAATTTCAGGGACCATGTCTTCTTTCTGTATCCTCAGTCCAAGCAAAACTCAGGCCTAGGAAGACTTGGGATCCAGAATTTATCCCTTGGTGTGGTATTTAGGTTACTAAAATCCCCAAACAGAGATTCCAGGTTCCAGGGGTTTTAAACCCTGTGGCAGTTTTGGAGTAAAAAATAATTTGATCCCTGATAAAGATAGTTCAGGCCACAGATAAGAATTTTGGAACTCCCTGGGTGCTTCTGAAACTTTATTGCTGCTGCTAAGTCATGTCAGTGTGTCTGACTCTGTGCGACCCCATAGACGGCAGCCCACCAGGCTCCCCTGTCCCTGGGATTCTCCAGGCAAGAACACTGGAGTAGATTGCCATTTCCTTCTCCATGAAACTTTATTACATATTGTTAAAAGATAAACTGAAGCATATTAAAAAATTTCAAGAATTTATTTGGGTAAAAGTAGATTTGAATTGGGCAGTATCCAATCTAGCAGATAAACTTTTGTAGGCAGAAGACAGCAGGAACAAGGAAGTTATACTAGGCAAAAAAAGTAGGTTGATTATTGCAAAGTCACTTTCCTTTAGGGAATGGCAGGGGTCTGTAGATTGCCTAACAAGTGTTGATCAGGTGATTCCTGATTGACTCATTTAAGACATTTCTGGGAGAACTGAAACTATATTCATTCTTGGTTTGGTGACATGGGGCTTAACATAAGAATTCCATTTGGGGCCTATTATCTTGTTTTTGACAATCTCCCTTTTGATCAGACTCTCAGCCTAAATGAGAGATGTGATTGAAATGTAAGGCATTCGTGCTATTCCCAGCTTCTGCTCTAAACTTCTCGGTGTTTCTGCTGATGCTTTGTGTGATATTCACAGATCACGGTGTTGGGTTTATGTTCTCTGAATCAGTCATTCTCTTCCTTCCTTTTCTGACATTCAAATCTTAGGGAGATCCTTTGCTTGGTGGTTAGCACCTGTGAAGCTGCACTTGAAGGTTTTGAGAGAATACAGCACACCAGGGAGACTACTGTGATTATTATAAGCAGGGTAATTCCCATTGTCTAGAGTGCACTTTGGAGCCATGGTCCTCATGACTCAAACCAATCAGGATCAAATAAGTCAACGAAGGATTCCTGCTGAAGGAGTCATTTTCCTAAGCCAGCTGGCTTGCTTAGTGATCTTCTGTATCTGAGCCTCAACTTCCCCCAGAGTGTCAATCCAAGTGCCACAAATGGTTTTGGTCAGAGCACAAATACCTCTTTGCTCGGCTAAAAGATAATCAGGGGCTACCGTGGTGCCAAGAACACCTTTCTCCAGAGAATCAAGGGAGTTTTGTTGGTCAACTATTCCTTAAGCAGCTGATTTGGCAGTATCTTCAAAAGTTAAGGAGATAGTCCTAACCATAGCTTCATTTGCACTAACTTCCAGCCACGGCAGTAGAGATCTATCAGAGAAGGCTTTATTTAAGAACCCAAATAGAGTTCTTATGTTGAGCCCCATGTCACCAAACCAAGACTGAATTAAAGTCATTTAGAGGTTCATTTTGAATCACGAATGCCTCCCAGTAATTCCCATTGGAGTAGTAGCTCAGGATTGAAAAGGTGACTGTGACAGAGGCCAGAAAAATTGAAGATTCTGTGGACTGCACAGGTGGTTTTATTCAGGTTCCCTTTACCTTGTGTTCCTTTCTTTGTATAGAGCTGGGATGCCAGGTCTCCTGGGCTTGATACTGTTGTTATTTTAATTTGGTCTCACCTCGTGGACATATGGGATCTTAGTTCCCCCACCAGGGATTGAACCCATGGCCCTTGCAGTGGAAACACAGAGTCCTAACCACTGGTCCACCAGGGAAGTCCGGGCTTGGAATTGTTATCTAAGACAAGGAAATGGATCCACAGGCTGAGGGAATCTGACACAATACAGAGCTGAACTTGTTGCAGAGAAACTGAGGCATTTGAAATTAGAGGGAAGTTTGTGATGGACCAACCTATAGGGTCACCAGCATCATGACAAATCCAGCAGTTGTTTAGAGGTCGCATTACTCACTCTTGCAATGGCCTGAAATAGGTAAACAATGGCCTTATCTTTCCAGACCAGAGAGAGATAAAAACTGAACAAAAGAATCATAAAGAGCTTCATGGTATGAGAATTAGGAAAAGGATGATCAGAGAGGGACAGAGGAACGGAAAGAAATGTCCTTGATCCAACATCTCAGGAGAAAGCAGTCTGCATCAATGTCAGTTACTTCTCTTCCTAACCAATTTGATTATGAGAGCCTCTGCGTTTGCATAGGACCAGATGTCGAGTGACGCCTTCTTCGTTTGTGAAATACACACTCAAGTTTCAACACCTTGATCTTACAGCTGTGTCAGTGGTCAAGAGTACTGGATAGGGTCCTTTCCATGACTCTCACTTTTGCAAAAACGTCGAAATGAAGCAATCAGTTCAGTTCAGTTTGGTCGCTCAGTCGTGTCTGACTCTTTGCGACCCCCTGGCAGCACGCCAGGCCTCCCTGTTCATCACCAACTCCCGGAGTTCACTCAAACTCACGTCCATTGAGTCAGTGATGCCAACCAGCCATCTCATCCTCTGTCGTCCCCTTCTCCTCCTGCCCCCAATCCCTCCCAGCATCAGAGTCTTTTCCAATGAGTCAACTCTTCGCATGAGGTGGCCAAAGTACTGGAGTTTCAGCTTTAGCATCATTTCTTCCAAAGAAATCCCAGGGCTGATCTCCTTCAGAATGGACTGGTTGGATCTCCTTGCAGTCCAAGGGACTCTCAAGAGTCTTCTCCAACACCACAGTTCAAAAGCATCAATTCTTCGGTGCTCAGCCTTCTTCACAGTCCAACTCTCTCATCCATACATGACCACTGGAAAAACCATAGCCTTGACTAGACGGACCTTTGTTGGCAAAGTAATGTCTCTGCTTTTGAATATGCTCTCTAGGTTGGTCATAACTTTCCTTCCAAAGAGTAAGCGTCTTTTAATTTCATGGCTGCAGTCACCATCTGCAGTGATTTTGGAGCCCAAAAAACTAAAGTCTGACACTGTTTCCCCATCTATTTCCCATGAAGGGATGGGACCAGATGCCATGATCTTCATTTTATGAATGTTGAGCTTTAAGCCAACTTTTTCACTCTCCTCTTTAATTTTCATCAAGAGGCTTTTTAGTGAAGCAATAACTGTCTGTAACTGACAAAAGACTTTTAAACACGCCCATGATTAAAGATTTCTTGAGAGTTCATTACAATGTAATTGATAAGGAAATTTCATTATTTCTGTGACATAAAACATTTTAGGATACTAACTGGAATTTTGACTGATCCCATCATACCTGGACATGTTAGATTTTTTTACATTTTGTACAGTTCCTAAAATATATTACTAACATGCATCCATACAAACATAACCTAAGAAGGTTTATTTGACAATGCTTCCCATGTAATGTAACATACCAAATAAACCTAATTATTAATAGTTTAATATCTCTCTTTTACAAAGTGAGAGAGAGATCCTTTTGAGATTTCCCAGGGACCCTCCAGGAAATCTCAAAGTTCATTTGAGATAAAAAAGACTTAGTTTAGAATTTGATCTTGAGACTATGTCAAATGTTTTGAACATATCACATCATTAAGAAATAATAGTTATCTATTTCACCAAAGTGATAGCAGAAGATGTTAAAGACAAATAGGAAGGTTACATAGTTGTGAACAAAATCTAGTGCTTTAAGTATTGAGAAGATGAGATTTTCTTAAGTAATCAAAAACCTAATAAAGACAATCTCAGGTGGCGGTAGTGGTAAAGAACCCACCTGCCAATGCAGGAGATGTAAAAGATGGGGATATGCTTGCTCCCTGATTTGGGAAGATCCCTGGAGGAGTGCATCATGATCAATTCCAATATTCCTGCCTGAAGAATCCCATGGAAAGAGGAACTTGGTGGGCTATAGTCCATAGGGTTGCAAAGAGTTGGACACAACTGAAGTGACTTAACACAATAAAGATAAATGAAAAACAGTAAATTATTTTGGTATGACACATCTTTGCTGTTCAGGCAGATTAATTAACAGGTAAAGAAAAACCTTTGGTTATAATTCTGTATTAAAAGCAGACCAATAATCTAAGAAAGCTTTGTCCTTTTAACAGAAAACCAAATTCTAATCTTGCATCAGTGCACTGTTGACATTAAAACTCATTCTTGAAAAATGTACATAAATCCATTCTAATCTTAATCAGCTTGACCACACATAAAATGTCTTTCCCAAGATTCTTTCTCCACACACGTCTACAACTTTTTCATATCCATTCAGATTTTGTCCTAAGACATTTAACTTTTTGTGAAACAAGCAATAAGCAGTCATTTTATTTTCCTTACTTATTTTTCATACACAGTTGTTTCCTTTCACCCTTAATATTTCTAAGTAGCCTTGATTGCCTGAATTAATTAGAATTTTTAGCCATTAGAATCCTTAATTTGTAGTGAAAACTAAGAAGTAAGCCATTGTGGACTGTGTCACTCTAGTATTCTGTATCTTGGCAAATTTATAAATGTATTTCATAATTCCTAGAAGTATATTTTTCTTCAAAGTTTCCAATATGGCCAAAAATATGTTTACTAATAAATGCAAACAGTTTTAGTGCCTTTGTTAAAGGAAGCCAAAAGTAGATAAACTTATATTCAGTAATTAATGTCTCAGTATTTTATCTTATTTGGAAAAGATCTAGATATTTAGCGATTTTCCATTATTTAACTTGTCTGGGTATAAGTTTAAGGTTGTAAGTTACCAAAAAGATTTTGGAAACTATTTTTGAATAAACATACCATAGAGCATAATTATGGTTCAAAACTTTATTTATAAGCCTTTCTCCTACTTACCTCTACTTAATTCAGTTCTTAACAATTATGTTTAGTCATGAAAATTTCATGAGGCACTAAACAGCTAACCATCATCTTAAATTATCTTTCTTGCTGACAAATTACATAATAGATAACATGGGTTTATTTGATTTTCAGTAAACCTAGATAGAATAAAAGTATTATTTAATGCTGATAACTCTAGGACATGTGTATTTTAATTAAACCAACAAATTTAAACTATCTTTTACTTACTAAAGATTATTCTAGATTACATGAACTTGGAAACATTTCAGTTAGTGTCTATTTCTCAGTGTTTACTTGATTTATATCAATGCTTGTTTGTCTTTAAGCCAAGTAAATAGAGCTCATTACAAATTAATTTTGGCAATACCATCAGAGGTAGGGAAAAAAACACACATTACATACACATCAACATATGTAAATATACAGGCAGATGCAAAGATCTTAGAGCTTTGTTTTTAAATTTTAGCCATGAAACATAATGCAAAACTCATGTGCGTGTGCGCATGCTCAGTTGTGTCCGACTCTTTGTGACCCCCATGGACTGTAGCCCAGCAGGCTCTCCTCTGCCCATAGAATTCTCCAGGCAGTACTGGAGTGGGTTGCCATTTCCTTCTCCAGAGGATCTTCCTAACCCAGGGATGGAACCCGCAACTCCTGCATTGGCAGGTGGATTCTTAACCCCTGAGCCACCTGGGAAGCTCTAATGCAAAACTCACTAGTTTATAAAGAACTGTTGGATCCGAATTGTTTTTCTGGTGGATGGTATAAAGTAAGCTTAATTGCTCACATGGGTTAAACTTTTTACTAAAATTTGAGGAAGAGATCTTTAGGGTGTTTCATAGGCTAAGTTTTCAAAATAGACTTTCCTTTTGTCCTCTGCTTCTGATAAGAATTACTTCGGTTTCTGGAGAAGACCAGGAAGGATATTTACATCTAAAAAGATGCAGAGGAAGAATGCAAGTTCTACCAAGAGGGACTTTTGTTCTCTGACCTCAAGCCTTCTGAGATGATACAAGAGGATCTGGGATTGGTAAAAAGGATAGGTGGGCTTTGAGTTGTTTCTAGCACCACATTTCTGTTCCTGTAAAGACCTGATTTGCAAGACAGTACAGATGTTTGCAATTCCTTAAAAAAATTTGGTTGCTAACTTATGGTTGCCAGTGGAGAAGGACATGGGGAAAGGATAGTTAGGGAATTTGAGATTGACATGTATACACTGCTATATTTAAAATGGATAACCAACAAGGACCTACTGTATAGCACAAGGAATTCTTCTCAATGTTATGTGTCAGCCTAGATGGGAAGGGAGTTTTGGAGAGAATGGATACATGTATATGTTTGGCTGAGTCTCTTTGTTGTCCACCTGAAACTGTCACAACATTGTTAATCTGCTATACTCCAATATAAAATAAAAAGAGAAAATTGGGTTGCAAGCTGAAGTTATCAAGGTTACCAACTCATCCAACTATATCATCTTCAGTTTGCTTCTTTGTATCAGAGAGAAGATCTTCAACTCAGTGGGAAATAAAAAGATTTCTATGTTCTAGATTTAGAGACGTGTTTCTTCGGAACGTTTTAGTAAATTCTTACACATAGAGCTTCAGAATGTTTTTATTTCCCTCTGGGTATGGTTTCATCTTAGGTCAGGGAAGAAGGTCTCAAAAAGGTTCTTTTCAGGCTCTGAATATCATCTTCCACTTTGGCCAACTTTTGACCATAGACTTAAAATAAATTATTTTTAAGTATATTTTCAGGTTTCAACTGGTACAAATAGTAAATATTCCCGGCAATATTAATAATCCCATGCATGAAAGAGGGGTCCCCACAAATGGTGGGGATATACTCAGAAAGATAGTATCCTTCTGAGCTGGTGCTTCCCTGGTGGCTCAGCAGTAAAGAATCTGCCTGCCAATGCAGGAGATGTGGGTTCCATCCCTGGTTAGGAAGATCCCCTAGAGAAGGAAATGACAACCCACTCTAGTATTCTTGCCTGGAAAATCCCATGGACAGAGAAGCCTGGCAGGCTGCATGCAGTCCATGGGGTCGCAAACATTTGGACACAAAAGTGCACAGAGATGGTGATTAAATCTCTATTCACTTTGGTTTCAAAACCTCACTGAGATTTTTCTGTGTGGGATCCTCTTGCGAGTTAGTAGTAAATAATGTCTTTATACAGAATTTTGTCATTTATAACAGGGCTTCCCTGATAGCTCAGGTGGTAAAGAATTCTTCTGAACTACTCCCAAAAATAAGCAAGAGTTCCCCTGAGAGCTGGCAACAGTCAGCTAGACCCCAGGTGCTCATGGAGTGCAACCTACATTTCTGTCTAGCTACATCTATCTGCTGCAAATGGGGGCCACCCACATTTCTGTCTTGTCATATTTTTGGGTCTCCTGACCTGACAATTTCCAAGCCAAGTTCTCAGGGCACAGAAAAAGACAAAAAAGAAGGCAGTAGCTGTCCTGGGAGAGAAAGGTACCAGTGGGTACCCTAGGCATATCCATGAGTCACAATTTAAATATCATGTTTAGTAGTGTCCGACTCTTCTGCAATGCTATGGACTGTAGCCTGCCAGTCTCCTTTATCCATGGGATTTCCCAGGCAAGAATACTGGATTGGGTTGCGATTTCCTTCTCCAAGGCATCTTCCCAATCCAGGGATCAAAGCTGCATCTCCTACGTTGCAGGCGGATCCTTTACCTCTGAGCCACCGGGGAAGCCCTTCTTATGTTTTTCCTGCCAATCTGAATTTGGAAAGAAAGAATGTAAAATTTTACCTTCCCCTCTCTACCAGTCACTACAGATAGTGATCTGGGACAGCTGACTCTGATAAGAATTCTCACCCTCTATGGATGCTGGGAGGGATTGAGGGCAGGAGGAGAAGGGGACGACAGAGGATGAGATGGCTGGATGGCATCACTGACTTGATGGACATGAGTCTGGGTGAACTCTGGGAGTTGGTAATGGACAGGGAGGCCTGGCGTGCTGCGATTCATGGGGTCACAAAGAGTCGGACATGACTGAGCAACTGAACTGAACTGATGGCATCTGCCAGTTTTCCCAGGATACTGTCTGCAGATCTGGAGAGAGTGGATGTTCTAGCAGGTCTCATCCTGGTCACCAGAAACTAGAGAGGAGGAAAAATCATTTTTCCTCAACTCTTTATAGTGAGGGCTTGGTTGAGATCCCTGTTCCTTTAGGGCACCTCCTAACTGGATAAGCTTATCTAGCTTAAAAGTTCTCCACTGTGGCCCCTGTAGTTCAAGACTATCTTTGGAAAGTTCAACCTGATTGTTCAATCTTAAAATTGTATTCACCCAAGGCCTCATGCTGAACCCAATCTAGCTTAAGTCAGACCCAGGCTGACCCTGGACCTGGTCCAATATTCAAGTCAAACTGTCTGGCTCCAGCTGCTTTCCAGACCCAGTCTAGAAAAAGAAATGATCAAAAGTGCATAGCACAAAAGCTGTGGAGCTAGGATCCAGGAGAGGGACTTAGCACATCTCTAGAAGCAGTGAGCCTGAGAGGCTCACAGGTGTCTACACCTGGTTGCTTGTTGCACTTGGGGTTGGTCTGGGCTCTTCTTGAGTCCCTCTTCTGACACCAGAGCTGTTAAAAGGTAAACTGAGGAATATTTTAAAAATTGAGTTTATTTAAACAAAAATTGATTCAAATCAGACAGTATCATATGTAGCAGAAAGAAAGGATCTCTAGGGAGGTGTAGAAAATGGAAGACTTTTATAAGCGAGTGGGGACAAGGAAGTTCCCTGGAGGAAGGCATGAATACACTCCAGTATTCTTGCCTGGAGAATCCCATGGACAGAGGAGCCTGGCTGGCTATAGTCCATGGAGTCACAAAGAGTAAGACAGGACCAAAATGACTTCACACCTTTGTATGAGGGTCTGTCAGGCAGATTGCCTAACCAGTGTTGATCAGGGAATTCTTGCTTGACTCTTTAAGATACCATTTCTGAGAGCTGAAACTGTAATTAAGTCTCAGTTTGGTGCCATAGGGCTTAGCAACTCCATTTTGGGCCTGTTGCCTTGTTTTTAATAATATTTTATAATGAACATCTGTATGTATTTTAACTGGTAAAGAGCTTTAATCCATTTTATATCGTTTACTCGACATGATGACCCTATGAAGATGGTATTACTGTCAGTTGTTTTTAATTAACTTTATAAATTATCAATGTTGTTAATGGTCAGTAAGTGAGACAAGGTATGTAATGGGCTTCCCCTGTGGCTCAGATGGTAAAGAATCTGCCTGCAATGCAGGAGACCTGGGTTCGATCCCTGCATCAGGAAGATTCCCTGGAGAAGGGAATGGTTACCCCTCCAGGCTTCTTGCCTGGAGAATTCCATGGACAGAGGAGTCTGGCAGGCTGTAGTCCATGGGGTCACAAAGAGTCGGACACAACTGACTGACTCACACACAAGGTGTGTAATATACTTAGTACTGAGCTTTCTGGCTTAGAGAATATAAGCAATAAGTTAGCTTTTATTGTGATTTTTAAAAAAATCTTCACCCTCACTTTTAGACAAGGAAAATAAGGTCCAGAGCTATTAACCACCTTATTGACCAGAGACCTATGAAAACATCTTTTGTTACCAGAATGTTATTGACTGGAGACATTTCAATATTCACTTACCTAACAAATTGTCAGCCACAGGAGTTAATTTCTGAAAAAATCCCGTGGTCAGTAATGTGTTAAGGAACTTACTTGCCCAGGGTTCACATAGCTGGTGAGAGTGGGCTGGGGATTGAAATATCTCATCAATTCTTTGAGACATACCCTCTATAACAGCTTAAATAGACTGATCTTGCCCAAGGTCAAGAGTGCCCACTCTGCTGCTTATAAACTATGCCATTGCCAATGAAATCACAGAATCAACAGCCTGAGTTTAAATCTTGGATTTCATCAAAAATTTCTCAGACCATGGAATTCTCTACCTTGTCCTGGTCTAGAGAGGTCACAACTTCCCTTCCACAAATAGCAGCAAAATGGTTTTATTTGGACTTAGAAAATTATGCACTTGAGCTACTTTCCTAGGAGCATTTTTCTGCTACAGTTAATTTCTTTGTAAGGTAGTGCCTGGTTGGAGAGATACATTAAAATATTAACAGCCAACTGGTGATACAGGATTTTCGCGAATATTCTCTCACATCTGTGAGCTCATTATAATTTGTTTCCTTCACTTACTTCTCAACACAGCACCACGAGAAGTCCCTGCATCTGCATGTTTACATAAGCAAGAAAGTGCATTCAAATGCTTCCATATGAAGCATATTTTTGTGTGAAAGCGCTCATCTTGCTAGATGGTAAGGAGTTATCTGAAGATGTACTTCGGGGTGCCTGAGCCCACATGGTTAAAAGCACCAGATTATGCTTAACTTTCAATTTCCTCATTTGCAAGAGGATGATTTCAGTAATAAAATGCAGCTAGAATTGGTCTGTGACTGAATCAGTATCCTGAGAGACAAGGTGGTAATGAGGTGAAAAGGAAAGAGGTGGGGGAAAAGGATGGATCATGGGAAATGTGTTCACTCTGAAAATAAAATGGTCCACTAGAGAATCCTGTAATAGGTCTCTCCTTGGTGGTTGGAATGGGACTCTTGTTAAGGGTTTGCTTAATACTAGCCAGTGTCTTTTATTACTCTTTTAATCTAGTTTGTCTATTTTGCTAACCTTTAAAATCCCTTTGACCTCTTGCCCACTTTCCTGATCATTGGTTTTGTAGCTGTACATATTTTAACATAGAATTTGTGATGATTGTTTTCCAAGAAATAATGTTAGATGAACACTACATGCTACAAAAATGGACAAGGTATTTCTTCACCAAATGCATGGTGGCAACCATTAGCTATGTCTATTACACTTCAAGGGCTGCCCTAACTGAGGTCCTTCCCACCTTATCAGGTCTGACAGGTATAGGACTGGAAGTTGCAGAGCAAAAGGCCAAGACTAAATCAGGCTTACAAACATGATTTTTTTTTTTTTTTCTCAGACAATTGAAAAAAAGTTTTAATGGTTGCCAACTTTAATGCAAATCTGCAGTATTCACATAAAAAGTTTCTGACATTTTTGGAAAAATGAAAAGCTCTGTACAATGAGCACATTACCCATAGTGACCCGAGATACCGGGTATATAGCTCTGGGCTGTTCTTTCCAGGTACTGGTCATATAGAAGGCGCTATTCTCTCCAGGCCATTCTGGTCCCCACTTCTTCCTAATGTCTCAGAAAAGCTTGGCTCCTGTAGGCATTTGAGCTTATAGTCCTAGAAGATTAATGAATGGCTGCCAGCCCCTCCCTTAAAGTAAAATAAACAAACCAGACACCAAACATTACCATGTCTCAATATTTACTACAGGAACCCACAATGATGTGTTGATATTTAGGAGTAGCTGTATGTGGTCAGCTCACATTTGGACCTGTGTGTATTTGTTTCTTGGTAGGATCTCTCTCCACTGTCCCCTCCCCACAACTCCAGCAAGTCCTAGAGAGAGCAGAACACAGGCAGACCCAGCCTTTGGATTCTGGTTGTGCCATTCACTAATCACATGATTCTGGGCAAGTCATGTACCCTGTCCCAGTCCCAGGATCCTCCTCTATAAAACAAGGATGCTGTGAGTGTAAAATGAACAAATGCTTGTTTGCACAAAATTGACCCACTTTAACACCAAACACATGTTCCCTGCTTCTGTCCTCCGTCTTCAGGCCAATAACTAGATTAAGTTGGCAAGCTCTTTCACTGAGTTGACAACAGCCAAATGGGTCACAGTGGTTGATGTAAAACACCTAGGGCCCTCCATGTGGAACAGTGATGTGACATGGGACCCCATGTAATATAGAAAGCCGCTTCTGGAGCAGCCTGGGCATCCTGAAGGGTGGAGTGATCCCCAGGCAGCAGAAGCTCTCAAGGGTGCATCTTCTCTCCAAATGGACATGTGCTTTGTCAGCTTGTTGCTGAACTACTACTTTAAAAGAAAGGATGGAGGCTGTGAATTTGAAATCAGATTTCAGAGCAGAGCCCACAGGCGTCCATTACGTGTGAACACAGCATGAGAAATAACAATAGGGAGTGAGATATGCTAAAAGTGTTATACATGAATTTACATTCAATAAAAAACCCTTCCAGCTATAATTATCACATTTTTGCTAATATTGAGATTCTAGATGTCATACTTAATATTTGAGTAAACTAATTAAAGAATGTTTTTTCCCCTAACCTTGACAATCTTTTTTATTGAAAGTTCTCAAATGCTTTTTTTGGGGTGGTGGTGGGGGGGTGGTGCAAAAACTGATGAATCTACATGACTAGCACTTAGGGATAGAACCCCAGCAGCATCTCACCCTTTTGCTTTTCCTGCCCCACTTCCACCTCCTCCATTCCCAGTTCTGTTTTGTGTTCTTTTGTTGAGGGCACTTTTTCAGACAGTGTTAATGCATCTTTTTTATATACCTGCCAATAGTTCTAGGTGGAATTGCCTCTTAAGATTTCCTCTTAGGCTGTGACGCATTCAGACTCAAATTGTTGTGCTCAGTAGGGCCATTGTCACATTATAACAGAGAAAATGCTTCCTCATGTGTTATACAACAAGATGGAATCTTCACTAAGGAGCTCAGGGATCAAAGCCGAGGGAAAAGATTAATTCTTATGCATCAAGTCATTATAGAGAGACAAGGAGACATTAAGATTGCCAGAGAGGAGATTTTCTCATCTAATAGCAATACAGAGACTGTGTTGGGAGGACCGTTGGCTCTGTTCTCAGATTTGTTTTTTTACCTTTAAAGTGCTCAGATCTAGGTCATAAGCTTGTTTACACATATTTCAGGTTTTGTAGAGGGCCTTCTTAAAAAAAAAAGATACCACTTTCCTAGGATTTAGGTCCATCTAAAAAATAAGAAAATTGTTTTTATTCCATAAAAATTCATATTTATGTTTTATTGAAAATTGAAGACAGAAAATAGAAAAGACAAAAGAATTATTTTTTAAACTATAATGTAATCCTAATCCAGCAATTCTGGCAGTATGTTTCCTTTTAAAATTAAATGATGCTGCTGTTTAAAGTGCTTGCAAACATATGTCTGTGATACTATGTCGTGTTTCTTTTGTTCACCTAATACTATATTAATACTATAGGGCTTCCCTGTTGGCTCAGTGGTAAAGAATTTGCCTGCCAATGCAGAAGACCAGGGTTAAATCCCCGGATCTGGAAGATCCCCTGGAGAAGGAAATGGCAACCTACTCCAGTATTTTTGCCTGGGAAATTCCATGGACAGAGGAGCCTGGTAGGCTACAGTCCATGGGTTCCAAGAGAGTCAGACACAACTTAGTGACTCAACAACAACAGCAATACATTGTTATATTATGTGATTATAATATATGATTATTAGGTAATATACTGTGTGATTTTCCACATCCTAACATAGATTCTCTGAAGCACATGTGCCCAGATTATTAAGTTCCTCTGTTATTAGACATTTGAGTAGCTTCCTTTTTTTTCCCCTACTCTAAAAAAAAATATTTGCACAACCAGGATTTTACTGTATTTTGATTTATATTCTTAAAATAAATTTCCCAAAGTAGAATGTCTGGATCAAAGATTATAAATATTAAGATTTTGATTCAAATTGCAAAACTGCTTTCTAAAAGAATTATACCAATGGAATGTTTTTTTACCACATCAGATGCAGTTTTAGTTAATTTGTACCTTTTGAACTTTGAGATTCTCATGTTCATATTTTGCTTAAATTTTTGATAAATCGCCCAGCATCATATATAGCAGCAGTATAATTGCCCTCAAGAAATAAACACTGTAACATTTAATGATAAAACATCAGTGTGACAGAGTGTTTAAGAGCAGTATAGAGTGATGAGGAGGGTAGATTAGGGGGTCAAGCTGCCTGAGCTCAAAGTAGGGCTCTATCACTTACCACTAAGTGATCTTGGATCAGAATTTCTCAAACTCAGCACTATTGAGATTTGGGCAGGTAGTTTTTTGGCTGTGAGGAGTTATCCTGTGCATTGTAACACGCAATTTTTAGTAGCATCTCTGGCCTCTACCACCCTCTCCTCAGTGTGACAACCAAAATGTCTCCCAATACTGCCAAATGACCACTGTGGGGCCAGCGCCTCCCCCTCTTTGGCAAATCACCAAATCTCTCAGTGCTCAGTTTCTGTATATATGGGGATAAAAATAATGCTTACCTCTAGGAGTTGACAGGAAGATTAAGCAGATTTATCCCTGTCGAGCATAGAGAAGAGGGGATGCCACATGCTAAGCACTCGGTCAGTGTCCGCTATTGTCAATGTTGAATTCTTAACACTGCTCTTAAACAAAATGCTTGTTTGTTTTTTAGTGTAAAAATGATTGTATAATTTGAGAAATTTAGGAGGGTATCAGAAGCTGATAAGACTCCTATAACCATAGCTGGGATTCCCAGGTGGCTCAGTGGTAAAGAATCCACCTGCTAACGCAGGAGAGTAGGTTCAATTCCCAGTCAGGAAGATCCCGTGCAGGAGGGCATGGCAACCCACTCCAGTATTCTTGCCTGGAGAATTCCATGGACAGAGAAGCCTGGTGGGCGGTGGTCCATGGGGTTGCAAAGAGTCAGACACAACTTAGTGAGCAAACCACAACATAACCTAGTAGCCAGGGACAGCCCTATTAATACTGAGGTATATTTCTTTCTTATGTACCCAAAAGAGTTACTGGAACATTATAATTGCTCAATAAATGTGTTGGGTGAATATGAAAGAGATGAGATTATACATACCATATACAAAATTTTATATCCTATTTTTCTCTTACCACTGCATCGTAACTTTTTGCTTCTGTTTGAAAATTCTTTGAGAAAATGTTTAATACTTGTATAATATCAACTCTATGACTGCTCTCTTATTTAATGAATCATTATATAATTTTTGGCATGTGCATGATGTTTTTATAAATAATATTTTTTTAACTTATGAAAAAGTTCAAACATATATAAAAGTTGAAAGAATAGTACACATACACCCATACCTTAAATGTTTTTTAAACATTGTGTTATAGTTTCTCTTTTTATTTGCATGTGTGTGCGTCTGCATGGATGTAGACATGTATATTGAGTATTTTTATTGTTTTGTGGCACCTTTTAAAAGTAAATTGCAAACGTCATAACATTTCACTCTTCAAGACTTTACCATGCCTCTTCCAAGAATAAAGACATTCCTCTGCATATCCATAGGATACTGAACTTGTCTGATAGTTCCCTTGTAGTTTCAACAAGTTCCTTTTAACTTGTTCCTCTAGCCTCTGGATTTCCTATAAACTGAAGTTAGGTCTAAAGTCTTAATTAGATTTAAATAAACAATTTTGGCAAGGACACTTCATGAGTAATTGCAGCATCAGGAGTATATAACAGAAGGTTGTCCCATGACCACTCATGTGAAGTTTTTGTTACTCGGTTCAGATGATGACCACTAGATTCCTTTCAGTCAGTTCAGTTCAGTCGCTCAGTCGTGTCCGACTCTTTGCAACCCCATGAATCGCAGCACACCAGGCCTCCCTGTCCATCACCAACTCCCGGAGTTCACTCAGACTCACATCCATCGAGTCAGTGATGCCATCCAGCCATCTCATCCTCTGTCGTCCCCTTCTCCTCCTGCCCCCAATCCCTTCTAGCATCAGAGTCTTTTCCAATGAGTCAACTCTTCGCATGAGGTGGCCAAAGTACTGGAGTTTCAGCTTCAGCATCTTTCCCTCCAGGGAAATCCCAGGGATGATCTTCAGAATGGACTGGTTGGATCTCCTTGCAGTCCAAGGGACTCTCAAGAGTCTTCTCCAACACCACAGTTCAAAAGCATCAATTCTTTGGTGCTCAGCTTTCTTCACAGTCCAACTCTCTCATCCATACATGACCAGTGGAAAAAGCATAGCCTTGACTAGATGGACCTTTGTTGGCAAAGTAATGTCTCTGCTTTTGAATATGCTATCTAGGTTGGTCATAACTTTTCTTCCAAGGAGTAAGCGTCTTTTAATTTCATGGCTGCAATCACCATCTGCAGTGATTTTGGAGCCCCCCAAAAATAAAGTCTGACACTGTTTCCACTGTTTCCCCATCTATTTCCCATGAAGTGATGGGACCAGATGCCACGATCTTCATTTTCTGAATGTTGAGCTTTAAGCCAACTTTTTCACTCTCCTCTTTCACTTTCATCAAGAGGCTTTTTAGTTCCTCTTCACTTTCTGCCATAAGGGTGGTGTCATCTGCATATCTAGGGTTATTGATATTTCTCCCAGCAATCTTGACTCCAGCTTGTGCTTCTTCCAGCCCAGCGTTTCTCATGATGTACTCTGCATATAAGTTAAATAAGCAGGGTGACAATATACAGCCTTGACATACTCCTTTTCCTATTTGGAACGAGTCTATTGTTCCATGTCCAGTCGTAACTTTTGCTTCCTGACCTGCATATAGGTTTCTCAAGAGGCAGGTCAGGTGGTCTGGTATTCCCATCTCTTTCAGAATTTTCCACAGTTTATTGTGATCCACACACTCAAAGGCTTTGGCATAGTCAATAAACAGGAAATAGATGTTTTTCTGGAACTCTCTTGCTTTTTCCATAATCCAGCGGATGTTGGCAATTTGGTTTCTGGTTCCTCTGGCTTTTCTAAAACCAGCTTGAACATCTGGAAGTTCATGGTTCATGTACTGCTGAAGCCTGGCTTGGAGAATTTTGAGCATTACTTAACTAGCATGTGAGATGAGTGCAATTGTGTGGTAGTTTGAGCATTCTTTGGCATTGTCTTTCTTTGGGATTGGAATGAAAACTGACCTTTTCCAGTCTTGTGGCCACTGCTGAGTTTTCCAAATTTGCTGGCATATTGAGTGCAGCACTTTCACAGCATCATCTTTCAGGATTTGAAATAGCTCAACTGGAATTCCATCACCTCCACTAGCTTTGTTCGTAGTGATGCTTTCTAAGGCCCACTTGACTTCACATTCCAGGACATCTGGCTCTAGGTGAGTGATCACACCATCATGATTATCTGGGTCATGAAGATCTTTTTTGTACAATTCTTCTGTGTATTCTTGCCACTTCTTCTTAATATCTTCTGCTTCTGTTAGGTCCCTCCCATTTCTGTCCTTCATCGAGCCCATCTTTGCATGAAATGTTACCTAGAGGTGTATTTTTCCCTTTGCAATTAGTACATTTTTTATGAGGTACTCTTTTGGACTTCCCGTAGTTCAGATGGTTAAGTGCCTGCCTGCAATGCAGGTGACCTGGGTTTGATCCCTGGGTCGGGAGATACCCTGGAGAAGGAAATGGCAACCCACTCCAGTACTCTTGCTTGGAAAATTCCATGGACAGAGGCGCCTGGTAGGCCACAGTCCATAGGATCGCAAAGAGTAGGACACAACTGAGCAACTTCACTCACTCACTCACTCCTTTGGTGTCATATGACTGCTCTGTTTCCCGACAACTTTTCCTTAATGGTTTTTACAATCATTGGTGATTCTTGCCTAAACCAGTTATTTTACTGAAAGCTTCCAGAGGTGATTTTTATAATTCTCTTATTCCACCTATATTTAGTAGCTGATATTCTTCTGAATAGAAATGTTTTCCCTCTCCAAATGCAGGATAAATGCTTATTTCTTTTGTTCTAAGTACTAATTTAAAGAAGGAAATAAATTGTTTCTCTCTTTCTTACCCCCCTCCCCTTTTTTTTGTATTACCATAGACTCATGGAGTTTACTTCAGTGTTGTGCAGTCAATTATAGTAACTTTCTGGTACTCCAGTTTTCTATCAGGAATCCCTCCAAGGTATCTTCTGTATCTTTGGGCATCCACGTCATTTGGTAGTTTTGGGGTTTCCTTGTTTTTGACTCATTGTATTCCAAGCTTACTTTTATATCTTCTGCCTCAGCTCTGAAATCAGCCATTTCCCCAAGAAGCCTTGATTCCTTTTAGTCATGAATGATATAAATAATCTTTTGCTGAATACCTTTGTAGGTAAGATTTTTACTGAAATTGATGAATTTGAAATTATTTTGACAAAGATTATGGACTTTTTAGTACTTTTACTTACCAAATTACTATACAGCAGTTAGTAATAATCAACACTTCCTCTAATGATTTAATTGTTACTCATTTAGAATATGTCTCACTGCATTCATACTGACATTAACTTTTTTGTATGATGAGTAGCTCTCTTTATTACAAGTAAGATTGAATGGCTCAGTTTTATGGTTGTTTATAAGTTTTTTAGTTGTCTATTAAAAAAAAATGTATCAAGGACTCTAATCCTCTGACTACTGTGCTTGTTGTAAATCATTTTTGTAGAGTATTTTGTGTGTCTGTGTGTTTTGACTGTCAGACTTTTTTTTAATGTTTAAATGGTCAAATTTATTTACATATTGCTTGATTTCATCCATTTCTCTAGTGCTTAGGCATTCCTTGGACAAAGTAAGAAAAGTTGACTATTTCTATATTTTCCTCCCATTTAAAAAATGTAAGCAAAACCAAGTTTTTAATATTTAGACTTAGTTTTCAAACCAGGTGGAATATATTTAGTGCTATAGCTTGAGGTGAGAGTCTAACTTAATCTTTTCCCCAAAAGCCAATTTTCCTCATGCTACATAAAGGATAATTTATCACTTTCTCAGTGGTGTGTAAATGTACTCATCATATATGTAGTTTGTTGTTGTAGGTAGATAGGGATATCAATGTCAATTTTTACACTACTATTACACTTTTTAAATTACTGAAGTTTTTAAATATGTGCTAAAACACAAGGACCTTCTTTCTTAACTATTCTTTTACCTTTTTTTTTTTTCTCCAAGATGAACCTTAGAATAATTTTGTCATTTTCAGGAAAGAGCTCATTACACTTAAACAGTTTCTCACTTTCCAGATGAAACTTTGTGATTTTTTTGATAACACTAAAAATTGCTTTGGAATAAGGTAGCAACAATAATGTGAAAGTATTTGAAGTTGGGATGGCTCTCTGAGATGAAGCAATCAGTGTTGGGTGGGCTTGGTAGCATTTAGGTCTTAAAAGACTCTCATGGTGAAGACAGATATCCCCTTTTTGTGGCTTAAAAAGATCAGAATGAACATTGGGGTACACGTGTCTCTTTCCCTTCTGGTTTCCTCAGTGTGTATGCCCAGCAGTGGGGTTGCTGGATCATAAGGCAGTTCTATTTCCAGTTTTTTAAGGAATCTCCACACTGTTCTCCATAGTGGCTGTACTAGTTTGCATTCCCACCGGAATTTAGAAAGATGGTAACAATAACCCGGTGTACGAGACAGCAAAAGAGACACTGATGTATAGAACAGTCTTATGGACTCTGTGGGAGAGGGAGAGGGTGGGAAGATTTGGGAGAATGGCAATGAAACATGTAAAATATCATGTAGGAAACGAGTTGCCAGTCCAGGTTCGATGCACGATGCTGGATGCTTGGGGCTGGTGCACTGGGACAGCCCAGAGGGATGGTATGGGGAGGGAGGAGGGAGGAGGGTTCGGGATGGGGAACACATGTATACCTGTGGCGGATTCATTTTGATATTTGGCAAAACTAATACAATTATGTAAAGTTTAAAAATAAAATAAAATTAGAAAAAAAAAAAAAAAAAGATCAGAATGGTTGTCCCAGTCATAGTTTCTAATCCAAAAATTGAGACATGTGATCTGATAAGTGGCATGATAGTTATGAGAATAAAGGGAAATATTATAAATTTCAGCTGTCTGGAAACTTTGAGATCTGTATAACCATTGGTCATTCAATCACTAGATTCAGATGTTACTTTGGGGATTGTATGTTCCAATCCAAGTAGTGTTTGCTTTCCTTTTAATATAGGTTAAGCTATCCAAAATATACTTTACATGGAGAAAGCCATCATGGGCTAAGTCTCTGAATATCAAGCTATGCAGTAGCTCAGATCCTACAGTACTATACAGTGGTGAAAAGTATGCTCTTTGGCATCAGATGGACACTGGTTTGGATTTTTACTCTGTCTCTTCCCAGCAGTATACCTGTGTAGAAGGGGGAGGGATAAATGAGGAGTTTGGGATTTGCAGATACAAACTACTATGCATGAAACAGATAAACAGGTCCTACTCTATAGCACAGCAAACTATATTCAGTGTCATAATAAACTGTAATAGAAAGGAATCTATATGTACATATACACACCAGTTTACATATATATATATATATACGTAAAAAAAGTAATCTAAAATATATAGAGAGGAATATATAAGGAGGAGGAGAAGGAAGAGGAGGAGGAGAAGGGGATGACAGTAGTCAAGATGGTTGGATGGTATCACTGACTCAGTGGACATGAATTTGAGCAAGCTCCGGGAGATGGTGAAGGACAAGGAAGCCTGGCATGCAGCAGTCCATGGGATGGCAAAGAGTCAGACATGACTGAATGACTGAACAACAACAAAATGTATATATACTCACACCACTTTTGGGCTTTCCTGATGACTCAGATGGTTCAGAATCTGCCTGCAATGCAGAAGACCTGGATTTGATCCCTGGGTAGGGGAGATATCCTGGAGAAGGGAATGGGCTACCCATTCCAGTATTCTTGCCTGAAGAATTCCTTGGACAGAGGAGCCTGGTAGGCTACAGTTCATGGGGGTCATAGAGTCAGACACAACTGAGTGACTTTCTTTCACCCACAAGTTTTATATATATATATACGTGAATCACTTTGCTGTACGTGAGAAACTAACACAACAGTGTAAATCAATTATACTTCAGTTTAAGAAATAAAGTAATTCAAAAGAATATTAAATGCAGTATGTAAAGTACTCAGCAGAGTCTGGCATACAATAAAAACTTAATCATATCAGCTGTATGATGCCTGCAATTAGTCCTATTGCTATTATCTTTGTAGTTGTTTTTGTTATTGTTCAAAATCAAGATGACTGAGACCTCCTCATGGACTCCAGCTCTGTTGTGTTTCCACTAATCTCAGTTATAGTGAGCTCAAAGATTCTACTTTCTAGTCCTGAGAAGTGGTATGTTTTTCTGTAACAAGGAGTCACTGCCAACTACCAGTGCCTTGATGGGAAGTAGTTCAGTTCAGTCGCTCAGTCGTGTCCGACTCTTTGCAACCCCATGAATCGCAGCATGCCAGGCCTCCCTGTCCATCACCAACTCTCGGAGTTCACTCAGATTCACGTCCATCGAGTCGGTGATGCCATCCAGCCATCTCATCCTCTGTCGTCCCCTTCTCCTCCTGCCACCAATCCCTCCCAGCATCAGGGTCTTTTTCAGTGAGTCAACTCTTTGCATGAGGTGGCCAAAGTATTGGAGTTTCAGCTTCAGCATCGGTCGCTCCAATGAACACCCAGGACTGATCTCCTTTAGGATGGACTGGTTGGATCTCCTTGCAATCCAAGGGACTCTCAAGAGTCTTCTCCAATACCACAGTTCAAAAGCATCAACTCTTCGGCGCTCAGCCTTCTTCACAGTCCAACTCTCACATCCATACATGACCACAGGAAAAACCATAGCCTTGACTAGACGGACCTTTGTTGGCAAAGTAATGTCTCTGCTTTTCAATACGCTGTCTTGGTTGGTCATAACTTTCCTTCCAAGGAGTAAGTGTCTTTTAATTTCATGGCTGCAGTCAGCATCTGCAGTGATTTTGGAGCCCAAAAAATAAAGTTTGACACTGTTTCCACTGTTTCCTCATCCATTTTCCATGAAGTGATGGGACCAGATGCCACGATCTTCATTTTCTGAATGTTGAGCTTTAAGCCAACTTTTTCACTCTCCTCTTTCACTTTCATCAAGAGGCTTTTTAGTTCCTCTTCACTTTCTGCCATAAGGGTGGTGTCATCTGCATATCTGAGGTTATTGATATTTCTCCCAGCAATCTTGACTCCAGCTTGTGCTTCTTCCAGCCCAGCGTTTCTCATGATGTACTCTGCATATAAGTTAAATAAGCAGGGCGACAATATACAGCCTTGATGTACTCCTTTTCCTATTTGGAACCAGTTGTTCCATGTCCAGTTCTAAATGTTGCTTCCTGACCTGCATACAAGTTTCTTAAGAGGCAGGTCAGGTGGTCTGGTATTCCCATCTCTTTCAGAATTTTCTACAGTTTATTGTGGAAACTGTGGAAACTTTGACTGTAGTCACACAGTCAAAGGCTTTGGCATAGTCAATAAAGCAGAAATAGATGTTTTTCTGGAACTCTCTTGCTTTTTCCATGATCCAGCAGATGTTGGTAATTTGATCTCTGGTTCCTCTGCCTTTTCTAAAACCAGCTTGAACATCTGGAAGTTCACAGTTCACATACTGCTGAAGCCTGGCTTGGATAATTTTGAGCATTATTTTACTAGCCTGTGAGATGAGTGCAATTGTGTAGTAGTTTGAGCATTCTTTGGCATTGCCTTTCTTTGGGATTGGAATGAAAACCGACCTTTTTCAGTCTTGTGGCCACTGCTGAGTTTTCCAAATTTGCTGGCACATTGAGTGCAGCACTTTCACAGCATCATCTTTCAGGATTTGAAATAGCTCAACTGGAATTCCATCACCTCCACTAGCTTTGTTCATAGTGATGCTTTCTAAGGCCCATTTGACTTCACATTCCAGGACATCTGGCTCTAGGTGAGTGATCACACCATTGTGATTATCTGGGTCAAGCTCTTTTTTGTACAATTCTTCTGTGTATTCTTGCCACCTCTTCTTAACATCTTGTGCTTCTGTTAGGTCCATACCATTTCTGTCCTTTATTGAGCCCATCTTTGCATGAAATGTTCCCTTGGTATCTCTAATTTTCTTGAAGTGATTTCTAGTCTTTCCCATTCTGTTGTTTTCCTCTATGTCTTTGCATTGATCGCTGAAGAAGGCTTTCTTATCTCTTCTTGCTGTTCTTTGGAACTCTGCATTCTGATGCTTATATCTTTCCTTTTCTCCTTGGCTTTTCACTTCTCTTCTTTTCACAGCTATTTGTAAGGCCTCCCCAGACAGCTATTTTGCCTTTTTGCATTTCTTTTCCATGGGGATGGTCTTGATCCCTGTCTCCTGTACAATGTCGCGAACCTCCGTCCATAATTCATCAGGCACTCTGTCTATCAGATCTAGTCCCTTAAATCTATTTCTCACTTCCACTGTATAATCATAAGGGATTTGATTTAGGTCATACCTGAATGGTCTAGTGGTCTTCCCTACTTTCTTCAATTTCAGTCTGAATTTGGCAAGAAGGAGTTCATGATCTGAGCCACTGTCAGCTCCTGGTCTTGTTTTTACTGACTGTTTAGAGCTTCTCCATCTTTGGCTGCAAAGAATATAATCAATCTGATTTCGGTGTTGACCATCTGGTGATGTCCAAGCGTAGAGTCTTCTCTCGTGTTGTTGGAAGAGGGTGTTTGCTATTACCAGTGCATTCTCTTGGCAAAATTCTATTAGCCTTTGCCCTGCTTCATTCCATACCCCAAGGCCAAATTTGCCTGTTACTCCAGGTGTTTCTTGACTTCCTGCTTTTGCATTCCAGTCCCCTATAATGAAAAGGACATCATTTTTGTGTGTTAGTTCTAAAAGATCTTGTAGGTCTTCATAGAGCTGTTCAACTTCAGCTTCTTCAGCGTTACTGGTTGGGGAATAGGCTTGGATTACGGTGATATTGAATGGTTTGCCTTGGAAACGAACAGAGATCATTCTGTTTTTGAGATTGCATCCAAGTACTGCATTTTGGACTCTTTTGTTGACCATGATGGCTACTCCATTTCTTCTAAGGGATTCCTGCCCACAGTAGTAGATATAATGGTCATCTGAGTTAAATTCACCCATTCCAGTCCATTTTAGTTCGCTGATTCCTAGAATGTCGATGTTCACTCTTGCCGTCTCCTGTTTGACCACTTCCAATTTGCCTTGATTCATGGACCTGACATTCCAGGTTCCTATGCAATATTGCTCTTTACAGCATTGGACCTTGCTTCTATCACCAGTCACATCCACAGCTGGGTATTGTTTTTGCTTTGGCTCCATCCCTTCCTTCTTTCTGGAGTTATTTCTCCATTGATCTCCAGTAGCATATTGGGCACCTACCAACCTGCAGAGTTCCCCTTTCAGGATCCTATCATTTTGCCTTTTCATACTGTTCATGGGGTTCTCAAGGCAAGAAAACTGAAGTGGTTTGCCATTCCCTTCTCCAGTGGACCACATTCTGTCAGCCCTCTCCACCATGACCCGCCCATCTTGGGTGGCCCCACATGGCATGGCTTAGTTTCATTGAGTTAGACAAGGCTGTGGTCCTAGTGTGATTAGATTGACTAGTTTTCTGTGATTATGGTTTCAGTGTGTCTGCCCTCTGGTGCCCTCTTGCAACACCTACCATCTTACTTGGGTTTCTCTTACCTTGGACGTGGGGTATTTCTTCACAGCTGCTCCAGAAAAGTGCAGCCTCTGCTCCTTACCTTGGACGAGGGGTATCTCCTCACGGCCGCCCCTCCTGAACTTGAATGTGGAGTAGCTCCTCTCAGACCTCCTGCACCCACGCAGCCACCACTCCTTGGACGTGGGGTAGCTCCTCTTGGCTGCTCCTGTGCCGACACAGCCTGGCAGTCTTGGTTGCAGCTTCTGCATGGTCCGTCTCAGCCTGGGATGTAGTACAGGGCCCCAGAAGCCAAAAAATGGAAAAGTGATAGCACTTCAGAGTTCTAAGACAAAAGCAATTAAAAGCAAAAATCACAATCCCCCATCCATTCTTAGACTCTCCTGAGAAAGCATACATTCTGGGACTAAATGTTGCTGAAGTCAAAGCATTAGCTTACATGTTTGTCTATAATAAGTACTGTATTTCGTGTTCTTTTCTTGACATTAAGAGATACCCTTTCTATTGTTTCTCTTAAAAGGAAATTAGGTCTGATTACCATCTTTATAACAGTATTCACAACAGAGGACAGCCTTTTACAAATTCAGCCTTTAATTTAAATGTGACATTATAGAACTCTCTGGGCATTTGGATAATTCCTTCAGACATCACAGTGTGGCATGTATAAGACCGTTAATCAGCAGCTCAATATTTTATTCATATAATGGCTGGAAGAAAGCAGGAGAAAGACTGGGATCTAAGATGAGGAAGGAATTATTAGGAACATATTGTATCAAAATAATCATATTTCTAAATGAGCAAGGGAAGTTAAAAAAAAGTCAGTGGCCAAGACGATAGGTTTCCTTCAAAAAAAGCAATTACAGGTCTAATTAGTTAAAATGCCAAGGGATAATCCAAGTTGTAGTTAGAGTTTCCTACTTCTAAATCAGGGTTAATCCTTAAACTGATTACAATAAGATGGTGTAAGTTTCTATAAGCCGCTGCAGGCCTGGGGCGCTGGCAGACTCTCTTGAGTCTCTCTGTTCCCTCCTTTCCCTTCCCACTGCCAACGCCTTTGTTCACATCTTAATTTTTTCTCAACTCACTTCTAACTCCTTAACACTAGGCTCCCCATCGTCGCTTCCTCAGACTATTTCCCTTTCTTCTTTTCTGTAAGGACTACCTTTCTAAAACTCAAATCAAGCCCTGTTACCTCTACCTAAAATTCTTCCATGTCTTTTTATTGCTTACAACTTGTTCACTTTTCTAGACTTATGTTATACCACAATAGAAAATAACAGAAAGGGAACTTCCTGATGGTTCAGTGGTGAAGAATCTGCCTTCCAATGCAGGGGACAGAGATTCAATCCCTGCTTAGGGAACTAAGATCATGTATGCTGCGGGGCAACTAAGCCTCATCCACAATTAGAGAGAAGTCTGTGTGCCACAGTGAAGAGCTAGTGTGGCCAAAAGAAGACAGGAAGAAAGTAGCCATGTTGAGAAGGTCTGGAAATGATCCAAGTGGCAGGAGCTTTAAGATTCCAAGTGGGAACATGTGAAGGGCAGGCAAAGGCCAGCGTAGCTTAGTGTAGTAAATGAGGACAGACAGAAGAGGGCAAAGAGGTGGGCAGAGTCCATGAAGGAGAGTGTGTACTTTATTTTAAGTGAAGTGAAAACCCTATTAGAGGGTGTTAAGCAGGGGAATGGCATGTAATTGATTTATGCTTTAGAAAGATCAGTCTAACCGCTTTTGGAAGAAGAACCACAAGGAGCAAAAATGAGGCACGAGACAAGTTGGGAGGCTGCAGAAGGGCTCCGAGTGATAACGGTAGTGTGGACTAGCATTGGAGCAGTGTGAATTGCGCACGTTCACCACAATATATTTCTCTGTTGAACCGCTGATGGCCATCTGGGTAATTTCCAGTTGGGGGCTATTGCCAGTAGTGTTCCTGTGCATATCCTTAGACCTGTCATTTAGGGCACAGGTATATGCATTGAGTATATATCTAAAAGTGAAATTACTATATCAAAGAGTATAGCAGACACTAGCACTAATATTCGGAGAAGGCAATGGCACCCCACTCCAGTACTCTTGCCTGGAAAATCCCATGGATGGAGAAGCCTGGTAGGCTGCAGTCCATGGGGTCTCGGAGAGTCGGACACGACTGAGCGACTTCACTTTCATTTTTCATTTTCATTTCATTCACTTCACTTTTCATTTTCCTGCATTGGAGAAGGAAATGGTAACCCACTCCAGTGTTCTTGCCTGGAGAATCCCAGGGACAGGGGAGCCTGGTGGGCTGCCGTCTATGGGGTCGCACAGAGTCGGACACAACTGAAGTGACTTAGCATTAGCATAGCACTAATATTAATTGTATAACCTGTTACCTTGACACACTAGAACTCACTTACTGAAAACACATGTGTCTCTCTACTGCAGGGCGTTTGTGTGGCTGTGGTTGCATATTTGACCCACATGAGCCTAAAGTGTCAGAAAAGTAATGCCCTGCTGTGGCCTAGATGTGTTTCCCCAAAAGTCATATGGAGAAACTCTAGCCTGCAGTGTGATAGTATTAGGAGGGGAGATCTTTGGGAGGTAATTACACTGTAGGGGTGGAGCCCTCATAAATAAGATTAATGCCTTTATAAGACACAAAAGAGATGATTTCTCTCTCTTGGCCATGTGAGATTATAGTGAGAAGGGAGCTGTTACAAGCCAGGAGAAGGGTCCTCACAAGAATCTGGCCACAGTTGCCCCCCTGATCTCAGGCTTCCAGCCTCCAAAACTGTGAAAAATAAACGTTTGTTGTTGAAGCCACCCAGTCTATGGTATCTTGTTATAGAAGCCTGAACTAAGATTCCCAGAAAGCATACTTAGTAGACAGATGGGAATGAAAATCCATGATGCTGTGATAGTATGGATGGAGCCTGGTGGTATTATGCTAAGTGAAGTAAGTCAGACACAGAAAGACAAATACTGTATGATTTCACTCAAATATCGAATCTTATAGATGAAAGAGTAAAGCAAGATAGAAAACAAACTCACAGAAACAGGAATCAGATTTGTGGTTACCAGAGGGGTTGGAGTGGGTGAAGAGAGTCAATCATATAGTGACGGATGGAAACTGGACTTGTGGTGATCACTCTGTAGTGTACAGGAATGTTGAATTGGAATTCTACACGCCTGAAACTTTCATAAAAAAGCAATCCAAATTCCTTGCTCTTTATTTGGGATAATTCTAGGCTTGTTCTATACAGTGTCTCAGAGTTCCGCAGCAGTTACTGTGGTGACTGGTAAGACACCCTCACTGACTTTAGTACCTTCACTGTATCACTTGCAAATTCCCTGTTACTATTTCTATTTCCTTCTATTACTGGCTGCCTTTTTGTTCTTAATACCTTAAAATAACTGATTTTGTTTGCTTTTGTCTAATTTTATCCAGCTTTTGTAAAGTATAGGGGTTGGTCTACACATATGACAGAGTCGTAAGAGCAGGCCCTCTACCCATTTTCAGTTGGCTTTTTCTGTTACATAATTCAGTTTACTTGGGACTCTCCGGTCAGCAGCCTGGATTGGCCATTCCATATAGAATTGTCAACAGTGAATACTGGAGACAAGATAGAAATGGAAGACAAGAATTTAACAGCATACCCCCAAAGGAATATTGATGAAGGTCAGCCCAGTGTTCTGCTGACCCTTAAATGTGTGGAAATAGAGGGTATAATGGCAACAAGTAGACTACTACTTCCTTTTCTACATTTTCTGTGCAGAACTGACATGGTTTATACCCAGCACTTTGCATAAGAAAAAACATTGTATATCAAAGTAAACGTAATTTGTTTACACACATTTCCTCTTGGACTACACTATTTAAAAAAAAAAAAAAATACTGTTACAGACCCAAGTATTTTCACCCAGAGTTTGTTTTCTTTCCACTGATCTTAAAGACTACATCCAAAACACAGTACACTTTGTGTAAATGTCTTTTCTCTCCTCTTGCTCTCCTCTTTTTTCTCCTGAAATATTGGAAGGGGGAGAAGTTGGGTGATTTATTACATTTGAGTTTAAAAAATTTTTGCACAAAATGGTCATATGATGAAAAGAGAATGTTAACATGGGACATTTTTTTCTTTTTTTACTTCTGGCCTCTTAGAAATTTTCAAAACATTTATTAAGCATCTACTTTGTGTGGGCAACTGAGCATATAGTAAGTAACAAAGCATATTAAAAAAATCCTACTCTCATGGGACATATTTTAATAGGATACAAAAAAGACAAAGGAATAAGTAAAATATCTAGTATGTCAAATGAATGTAGGTACTGTGAAAAGCAGAGAGTATATTCCTTCACT